>NC_139250.1:33767278-34367278 GCF_977018435.1 Lepisma saccharinum
GATATTCAAAAAGCAAAACAAGATGGCTGACAATGTTGTTGTGTATTCAAAAGGTTCCAGGTTCATTTATTTTCAATTAACGACCGAGAATACTCTCAGGGTTTCCAAGAATTTCTAAAAAATAAGAAAAAAGAATAACGTTTTACGTATTAAACATGTTTTCCGCATTCCACACTCCTCAAATAGAGTCAATTGCTATTGGTCCCTAAACATAGATCCCGATTAGTCCATCTGTGGAAAAATAGTATATTTATAAAACAATATGGCGGCTGTGTATTGTGTGCAGTGTCGGCGGTGCTGTTGTGGGCGAGATACATACTAGTTTAAATATAAAATTGTTAATGCTGAAGTTTTTAATCAAACTGTTCCGGGTCGATTCCCGAGGTTGTCAAAATTGGATACTTAATTCTATTTGTTTAAATGTCCCGATTAGCTTTTGTGCACAAAGAGGAGGTCGATATAGATAATAGTTTAAATATAAAATGGTTAAAGCACATCCATCCTCACATGTTCCTATTATCTTGTATCCCTTCTTTTATACCTTGTTTCTTTCTACGTCACGTTTTCCGTTCAACCTCTACCCATTTCAAACGTACCGCTCAATGGTTCCGAGAATTTCATAACATTTCCTTTAGCTTCTCAACCGTAATCTTCTTTGCAATTAACGACCGGCAAAATTCTCACGGTTTCCAGGAACTACTAAAAATAATAATAAAAAAGAACAACGTTTTACATATGAAACACGTTTTTCGCATTCACCACCCCCAGAAACCATACTCACACACAATTCCGAGAATTTCAACTTATTAACGTCACCGGAAACACGCAAATTATCCCAATTACGTCACCAAAAACACGCAAAACAAATATGCCCCCAGGGTACAAACCTGCTGAACCCGGTGATGTTCTACTTACACACTAGATAATGAATACATGCTTTTATATCTCTACTCTTACACCGTTTCTTACATATTAAAGTAATACGCAATAGCAATACAATCTTAAATTTATATTTATTAATTACTATAATTTTAATTTAATATAATTATTTAATTTATACGTTTATATTATTATTATTATTATTATTATTATTATGACCCTTCACTGCCTTTTAATGTTTTAGATCTTTTACTCACTAACATTTCCACTTGTAACATTAGTTTTAATGAACATCCTTTATCTAAAATTGATAAGTTTCATCCACCGTTCTCATTTTATTTTGAATTGTATAGGTCTTAAAAAGACAATACAGATACAAGGGAAAATAATATTTATAGATGTTTTAATTTCGCCAGAGGTGATTATGTGAATGTTTATTATGAATTGTTGCATTTACCATTTATGGTTGAAATATCCAATGATGTACAACAATCTGTTATGGAACTGACTAGAAATGTGTATGCAATATTAAAAAACAATATTCCTTCAAAAGTTAAAAGAACAAACAATCAACTGCCTTCGATGACAAGGAAACTAAAGAGAACAATAAAAAGAGAAGGTATCATGATAAATTTAAACTCACAAATAAGTGTGAATATTACTGTACTTATTTCCAATTAAGGAAAGATGTTAAGAAGGAATATTCTAATGTAAAGGAGCATTACTACTCCTCCTTAGAAAACAATGCTAATGGTGACAAGAATGCTTTTTTGTTTCACTTTAATAGAAAGAAGAGAGAAAATACTATCACTGAAATTATTTATGATAATGTTGTACTATTCAATGAATATGATGGCGCAGTGGTAGCGTCATTGCCTTGTAATCAAAGGGTCCCGGGTTCGATACCCAGTGGAGGCACAAGTGGTTCGGATCCCACTTTAAACTGTAGGTCCAGTCCCGATTAGCCTTACTGTGCATAAAGTGGACTTAAAACTCAAACTCAAACCAAACCAAACTCAATGAATATGATATTGCTAATGCTTTCAGTGAGCTTTTTCACAAATCTTTCTCAAAAAGAAGTCATGTAAATTTAAAAAATATTAATCTTCATTCATACACCAACTTAATTGATGTACCTGTTATCTTGGGAAATAATGTGAGTGATACAATTAACAAACTAAAAGGAAGGTCTTCAATAGGTACTGATGACATACCTAATTTTATTTTGAAAGCAAACAAAGATGTTTTTGTACCATTGTTAACTAAAATTTAGAACATGTCACTTACTTCTGGAATATTTCCAGATATCTGGAAAAATGTGTTTATTGTACCTGTAACTAAAAACAAAGGTGGAAAAGCCAATCATCTTAATAATTATAGACCAATTACTATATTAAATTCCATGGCAAAGGTTTTTGAACACATAATTGCTGACTATTTGTCTTTTTCTTTTAAACAATATATTCATGGAAATCAGCATGGATTTTTTAGAAAAAGGTCTACTTTTACAAATTTATTGGTTTTAATAGACTCTCTTAAATCTAACATTAGGAAGCAATCCCAGACCGATATTTTATTTATTGACTTGGCTAAAGCCTTTGATAGTGTCAGCCATCAGCTATTATTTTACAAACTCGACCAAATGGGATTATCACCACGATTTCTGAAATGATTTTCCAACTTTTTAGTAAATAGAAGTTTCTCTGTTAAGTTTGGTGAATCAACTTCTTCTAAAAAAGAAATACTTTGTGGAGTACCTCAAGGGTCGCCACCTGGCCCAATTCTGTTCGCTGCTTTTATAAATGATGTTACATTATGTTTTAAATCTAGCACATGTTTACTATATGCAGATGACATAAAAAATTTTAAGAGTATTTTAACAAATAATGATGTCGCTCAACTTCAAGCTGATCTCGATAGAATGACATATTGGTGCAAGATTAATGAAATGGAAATTAACTTGAAAAAGTGTAAAGTTTTAAGATGTACTAAGAAAGTTCATTATATAGTCTCCAACTATTTTATTTATGAAAATAAAATCCAAGTGTGCAACAGTCATAAAGACTTAGGAATAGTAATAGACTCGTCTCTCATATTTGATGAGCACATTTCAGAAATTTGCAAAAGAGCAAAGAGAATGTTTGGTTATATATTCTTCTCATGGAAAGTTTTTAAAAAGGAAGATACCTTAATATTCGTGTATAAAACGATAGTTCGTCCTATTCTTGAATATGCAAATGAATTATGGTTTCTGACTGCAACCAGTCACCTTCAAAAAGTTGAATCAGTTCAGGTTATTATGCACAAAGTTTTAAAAAAATACTATGACCAACATTACTCTGAATGGTTATCACAGTTGAATATGTTTTCCTTAGAAGAAAGAAGAAAAATGAAAAGGATAAATTTTGTAGAGAAGATATTAAATTTCCAAGTTGACAGTGAATACTTTTTGAATAATATAGCTTACAAAATTCCCAGATATTTCCATAGGTATATCGCAATTCTCACATGCCTAAACAAGGCCAGAGGTTTAGTAGCTAATCTTGTTGAAACCTACAATTTATGTTGATGTATAAAATTCTAGGATCCACTGTTGTATTTTATCATTATGTATTCAATTTTTCAATTTTGTATAACCAATTTTGCCACAGTGATATACCTGGTTGTTTAATCGTTATCATCACTTCCATAAATATGATGATTATTATTATTATTAGAAAAATACACAGTTACTTGCACAATATTATATAACAATAAACAATTATTAGTATCAGAGATATATTAGATCTCGTTGAAAACTGTAACTTGAAGTGTAAATATGCTAACTTGTTATGTTATGTTATTCTACAGCTTACGTATTTTATTCGTGTAACTTTGTACTTTTGTATTTGACTTTGCTGTATTAGGTTTCATACTGTGCTCAACACTTAAAATAAACGATTATTATTACTATTGTTTCTGAGACACTTGGTTCGGACCCCCGACCCCCCAAATAAATGTCTAAATATGTGCCTATAAGCAATGACTTCTTCCTACACTAGAAATCGAACTCGTCAGTTTTGAAATGTCAGCCATGGCGTGTGGTGATATTTTGGGTTTGCATACCTCTACGCAAGCATGAATAACTCTGAAACTGTAAAACCTAAAGACATGAAACGGGAATTATTCTACTCAGTAAACCTCACTTATGTACAATCATGTTATTTTGGTAATTTCTGAAATTTCTTCCTTACATGACATGATTTTTGTCTAAAAATGCGAGTGATGTTTGTCAATTTTTTTTTTTCAGAGCAATTTTATCAAAGGGGAGGGTTCGTTCTCAAGGTTTGAAATTTTTACAAGATACATGTGCTAGTTGAAATTTAAGAACTACCCCTTTTCCCTTCAGAATCCCGTTAATCTACATTTTTCTTATTCTTGACGATGTTTGGGTTCTAGTATCTCTGCTAAAAGTTGGTGCCAAACGCACGGAAAAATGTAGACAATAAGAACTAATGAACACTGAAGCTTATAAGCACATAGCTTATAAGTAGACATCGGATTTTTAGGTTCTAAAAAAGTGTGCTTTTAGGCTTCTAAAATAGGCTCTAAAATCCTAAAATAGGTTCGAAAAGTCCTAAAGGTTCTAAAAATCCTAAGATAGGTCCTAAAAATCTTAAGTTGGGCTCGAAAAATCCCGAAGTAAAATTGTTCAAAATTCCTGAAAAATGCTTATTAGGTATAGTCACCGGCAATGAAAATGCGACACCTATATCCTGAAATATGCACTATCTTGCATAAAGTTATGTGTGTTGCCTAACCCTACGGCGATGGAAGAACTTACCATTGGAAATTTGCTATTAAAATCCAATCTTCACCGTATAGTTAGGGAACAATCATTTTCATGTTATCCACAGTCAGACTCCCCAATTTTGTCTGTGAGGATCATGTTATATACTGAAAATAATCTTTCAACAAGAAGAGAGTCAGTGGTGCAAACTTCAATGATGAAATGTTAGTTTGCAAGGCGTGAATGCCGCAAAGCACAGAAGTGACGCGAAAGCGAAAGGTAGCAAGACCACACAGATCAGATCACTTTGCATTGTACAAGTGACAGATGCACCAGACATTTTGCTTTGTTTAGAGATCTGAAAAATCACCATGGACTTGGAGGAAGGGAAATAGGCAGAGAGTACGTTTCAAACACGTTCGTCATTGAATTGTTTCGTGACCAGACAAAGCAAATACCTTTGTGAGATATAAAAATCCTGAAACACCTGAAAAATCTATAAAAAACCTTAAAAATGACTTTATTTAGGTGCATAAACCTAAAATAGGTTCCAAGAAGCAAAATAGGTTTTCTTAGGCACTATAAAACTTCATCAGTTGTTGCGTTTTTTTTAGCAAAACTCTTACATAACTTATAATTTCTTCTATACCTGTAAATGAAAAAAATAGGTTATAAACCTAAGATCCGAGGTTTACTTATAAGCTAGACAATTGTTTCCAAACTTTTTCGTTTCATGGCACCCTTAGTGTTTCAAGATTTTTTTTCCATGCCTCCCAAGACAGAACGTAGGCCTATTTAACACTTTCCACGTTCAGTTACGTTGCTTGCCTTAAGTTAAAAAATAAATACATATTTCAAAACTCAGAAAAAAAATTGTGTAAAAAGTACTAAAAAAGCACATATTTGGAATAAGTGTGATTTTGGTGAAAATATTGGAACATTTCGCAGCGCCCTGTAAAGCCCGCCACGGCGCCAATTTGGGAACCACAGAGCTAGAAAAAAATGCGGCCCTATCCGGCCACAGTACCGCTTCCTGTTAGCAACACTGCATTCAACATTAGAAGGCCCTAATCTCTTACTGTAGTCCATACAAAATAGTGTTGATAGCTGAGGATCTCATTTGTGGATCAACGTGGATGTACGTTGTGCAGTTTTCTTCTCTGATTGGGAACGAAAAAGAAATCCGGAAATCTATTGACGTCAAAAGTTACTTCACTATGTTTCAGTTTGTTACACTTCTTATGTGTGGCACAGAGGCGCAACCACGAATTTTTGTCTGCGGGGGGCAAGTACCAAGATAAACATTCCAATAATAATAATAATAATAATAATAATAATAACAACAACAATAATAGCAATAATAATAATAATACTGTTATTGTTATTATTACTATTATTACTATTATTAGTGGTAGTAGTAGTATCAAAGACATTATTATCCTTGTAAATTACGTACAAAAGTTGTAGAATTCGGTGCTAAATCTTTTGTGTCGGAAAAAAACGATTTGAAATATTTTCTTTCAAAACGTTCAATTTCACATTAATAATGGAATGTATTTCTGAAAGACAGAAAATGCATGATAAATGCATTCCGAATATAATTTTTTTTTTAACATAACATGTACATCTTTCACGTACAACATACGTTTTACACATGTGCAACGTGGATCGACGCAAAATAAGAAATGGCATATGTAACATGCTAACATTAAATTGTGTATGTATTCAAAGCTTCTTTAATATATACATACATACATACCCTATTATATATATACATTACATAATCAATTAATCCTCCTCATAATAAACCAACAGCAAAAATTATATAAATTGCTTCTGAAATGAAGACAATTTTTACATCCAATTTTTTTCAAACTGAAAACAATATTGATTTAAAATGACGCAAATAATTTCACGAGGGCGCCATGGCATTCTTTTACATTTTCTTTCATTTAGATCGGTCGGCGCCCAGAGCCGACTCCCGCCACCACATAGCTAGGTTTCTGAACTTGATAAGACTAAGGGGAAAAAAAAACAGTCATTGCGAACGAAGGAAGCAAGAAAATTTTACGAAATGTATTTTTATTTGCATATAACTGTTAATTTGAAATGGTGAAGGCAAATGCCCCTCTGTGTTATCAATATTTGCCCCTCTTTGCTCCTGTAGAATCAATTTCTCTGCAAGGTTGGGGGGAATTGTTCCCCTGTGGTTGCGCCACTGGTGTGGCATATCAAGTTATGCTAAACCCTTCCTGTGATTGTTATTGAAGACAGCAGAACATAAAAAATATATTTTTTTTATATTTACAGAATGCTTCCAAAAAGCTATTTCCGAATTTGGTTGTCTGGATATCGTATTCAACAATGCAGGAATATTGGACGAGATATCCTGGGAAAAGATGTATGACGTCAATATCGTAAGTTATTTTTCAAGCAGAACGAGGGAGATTCGAATATAAATATTAAAAGTTCGACGTAAATTATATAGGAAAGACTCTATAGAGCTCAAATTTACTTAAGGTATCAACTGAAGTAGGACTTAGGCGTGCGCAGACCCTCTGATTGGGGGGGGGGGGGGCAAAGGCTTAATGAAAGTTCAGTTGTAAAAGAGAAACCTCACTTTATCTCACTGTTTTAGTTTCATTGCATTGATGGGTATATGCATATATATACATACACACATACATACATATCGTAGCGTGCCTCTCATTAGGAGGAGCCTAGGTTAGGGCATGCAAGTTAAATCTTGAACAGGACAGTTGGTTTTTATTTGGAAAGGGAGTCGGTTGTGAATTTGAAAGACAGTCGGTTGGGGATTTTGAAAGAAAGTCGGGTTTTAAGTTTGGAAGACAGTCGATCTTTATTTTGGAAAGTTAATGTTGTTTCGAAAAGTTGTTCGGGAGAGAAGTAAAGAGAAGTTAAGATACAGTTTTAAGAGACTAACAACAGTGTGTGTGTGAGAGTTAACTTTGGAACTCTTATTGATATTCGAGAACGAGACAGATAATATCCTTTTCTCTCATACGCCAACATTGCCAATGCAGTCTAAAGGTCATTTTTACCTGAAAATGTGTGAGTTGCCATTCATTTAAAAGGTTGTGTAGATTAAGTTTTATCTAGGTACCTCCGCAGATCAGATGAAGGATGCAGCATAAGCGAGTGCTTATGAGCTAACCCCTATGTAATGTCCTTTACAAACTATAGAGGCAGTGCAGTGGTTCTTTAAGTTTCTTTACGATATATATATATAGGGCCTCCCCGATGGCGCAGTGGTAGCGTCGTCGCCTTGTAATCAAGGGGTCCCGGGTTCGATACCCGGTGGAGGCACATAGTGGTTCGGATCCCACTTTAAACTGTAGGTCCAGTCCCGATTAGCCTTACTGTGCATAAAGTGGACTTAAAACACCAATTCAATCAATCAATATATATATATATATATATATATACGTGTATATATATATACATATATAATGCAGCAACATACAGGCACCATAACGAATAAATAAATTGTCTCTGAAATGTGCCGCGCTCCTTTTCCTCCAAACAATTGTGTTCATGCATTTAAGACAAAATCTGAATCTGAAGTACTTAGTAGTTATAACTTCTCTCTCTGGTAATTAACAATGCATTACAGAAAACAAGAAAATTGCGACCGAAACAAGCAAGACAATTTTTAGATACAAATTTTTCCAACTGAAAACAATATTGATTCAATAAATCCAGTATTTCGACGTTTGCAACTGTGCAGATGTGGCAACACCGCCAATCCAGCCAAACGCCTCATTTCGTGCTTCCGACAGTAGATTCACCAGTCAATTATTATTTATAATTATGTACTTGTTTCGAAAACTGTGATTTTTGTTATTTGCCTCCGTAGAAAGGAACAACGAATGGAGTGTTGCTGGGACTCAAGTACCTGGGGAAGGACTCTCTAGGAACAGGAGGTGTGATCGTCAACACAGCTTCCGTGGCTGCGTTCATGCCGTTCCCCCTAATTCCACTCTACACAGTCACAAAACACGCTGTTATCGGCCTTACCAGATCATTTGGAGTGAGTATTTACTTAATGTTAGACTTGGTGCATGAGTAATACCTTGATTTGAGGGATTTCATGATTTGCTACAAACATGTGCAAACACAAAAATGTGTCTATATTCAGAAAGGGATGATAACGAGACGAGACAGAAACTTGGACCCGCTTTATACGGTAGCATTTCTGTTAACATTTTTGCTAGCATAAATGCTATGTAAATGCTTCCAAAAATCTTATTGCAGGCAGTACTTTACACGGAAGTATTTAATGTAACATTTCGATTACATTGTATTAGTCGAGTTACACCATGTATTGTGAGTGAACAGTGTTTACCTGTTTACAATTGAAAAACTAAAATACATTGTATTCTTCCATACATTCACTGCATACTCTATAAGGTATGTATTTAAGAAGTGCCATTGCTTTGTACCTAAAACCTTTTTATATGAAACGTTATTCCACTCGGTTGAATAGTTATCGGCTTTCAAAAATGTGAAGTGATGCGTTGTTTACATCTCACGCGGCCGCCATTACATCTGCACTCGTGACCTAGAACTCGCTTCTTATTGGTTACACTACGAAAACTGCTACGGAAATAAGACCAATTCTATCCTTGAGAAATGCAATGAAATATACCATGACATCTGAAATGACACTTTACACGATGGCATTAAGGTCATGGCATAAATGTTAAGAAAAATGCTTTCGTTTAAAACGGGCCTTATTGTCCGAGACTATCGCCTTCGTTTGTGACTTGGATATCTGAAATATGAACCTAAACTAAATTTACTTTCCTATACGACCTCTTGGAATGTACCAAGCGAATGCCTGGACCCTTAGGTAATTCATGTATTTGGTTTATGGTAATTTAAAGTTTATTCATTAGTGACAATTGTGAGGCTGCACTACGTATGTTCAGGAAAACATTTCTCTTTTCGAGGACTCGTAGAGTCGAAACGAGGTGTCAAAGAGAAAAATTGATTTAGAAAAGTTGTCTGTCTTAATGGTCTCTAATAGATACGACTTACAGTGAAACCTCTATTTTACGTTTTTCAGGGGACCAAGCCGAAATAATTTAAAATGCGTCAAAATGTAAAATCGAGGAAAGTTTTTATAACATTTTTGGTACCTTCTAGGCCACCCCCCAAAATCTAACCATTTTAAAGTGATCTCTTCAAGTGTAATTTCATCAAAAATCAAAATTTAGCTGTTTTTCTAAGTGTAAGAAAGTGAAAATTTGTTTCACGCAAGAGTTCAACATTCAATTTTTATAGAGTAAAATCGTAAGATTTAAATAATTTCCTCTTATTTTTTAAAATTTCACTTGTTTAAAAATTCTAAGTGTAAATAAATAACTATTTTTTTTAAAAAATGTTATTTATTTGTTTTGAATAGGGTTGAATTTCAAAATCCTTCTTCTATTGTAGATTTTTCTAAGCGAATTAAATATTACGGGAATGTTGGAAAGAATTCTCATGTAACCTAGTTTTTACTCAGACAAATCAATAGTTTTGCCACGAGAATTCTTTGCATTCCAAACATTCCTGAGTGTGTGCGCGTGTGTGTAGAGATTGATGCACTTACGGGCGCGTGTGAGCATTGACCTGTTAGGAATGTCACATCAATAATACTGGCTCGGGAATGTCATGTGACTTGTGCTGATTGGTTGGCTAAAGGAAATTTCCTATTAGTAGTCTTGTTACGAAAATTCTTTGCATTCCAAACATTCCTGAGTGTGTGCGTGTGTGTAGAGATTGATGCACTTACAGCTGTGTGTGAACATCGAGGCATTGGCCTGTTAAGAATGTCACATCAATAATACTAGCTCGGGAATGTCATGACACCCCTCCCCCCCTAGAAGGTACCATTTACTCTACTATACACAGCTATCATACTTTCTATGTCCAGATTTTTCTTGCAGATACGGGAACCTAATCGCAGCTCGATACTCAATTTTGTTCAACATGCTTCCGTCTCCTACTCTCGTTGCTCTAACTCCAGTTCAACAGAACGCGTAATGATAAAAATTGGCGTTATTGTTATTGAGATACCAGCCTACAATTGTGTAATATTTCCGTGGCCTAGCACACATACATCATGGTGAGGGTAATAACTTTGTGGCCTCCCCTTGTATGTAAACTATAGCAACGTGCATTATGTAATGCTCTCCAAATATTTTAGCTTATCTACATTTAAATCCAAGTGTAGGACTGTGTTAATTAAGTAGTCCGTAATTAAGTTATAGCTATGCATTATTTATACGAGGTTTGTTCAAAAAGTATCCGACGTTAATTTGTTTGGCGTAAACAAATGTAGTTAGGGAGGCGTAGTTTGATGCACATACGTAGGTGATCCTAATGCACATTTATGTTTGTTTTTTCGAGCCTGTCGAAGCAGTTAGATGGTGTAAGTGATTGGCGTCGGAATTTCGTTTTTGACAAAATGACTGAAAAACTTGAACAACGCTACTGCATTACATTTTGTGTCAAACTTGGAGAATCCCAAGTGGAAACCATCCGCAAGATTCGACAGACCTTCGGGGACGAAGCAGTGGGCACCACACAGATAAAGGAGTGGTACAACCGCATCTAAGATGGCCGCACGTCAGTGGAGAGTGAAGCACGTTCTGTTAAACCCTCAACATCCAGAAATGAGATCGTCATTGACCAAGTGAACACTCTGGTGATGCAGGATCGTCGAATCACGATCATAGAACTTTCGAACGAGGTGGGCATCAGCATTGGATCCGTTCATTCCATTTTGACTAATGATTTGGGCCTCGGGAGAATCTCAGCGAAGGTGGTGCCGAAGCTGCTAACGATCAAGCAATAGAAACTCCGCTTGGAGATACAGACTTTCCTGGCCAAACACAGCACACCTGTGCTTCACCAGGCTCCATACTCTCCCGACATGGCTCCGTGTGAATTCTGGCTTTTCCCCAAGCTGAAAATGCCCCTGAAAGGAACCAGATTTCAGTCCAGAGAAGACATCATTCAAAATGCGACGGACCAGCTGCGCACAATCCCAAAAGAGGCGTTCCAGTGCTGCTTCCAACAGTGGGATAACCGCTGGGAGGAGTGTTTGGCAGCCCAAGTGGACTACTTTGAAGAAGATTATTGTAAGATTGTGGTATCTGAATACATCTTTTTTATTAATAAAAGTCGGATACTTTTTGAACAAACCTCGTATGTAGAATCTTTATGCAAAATGCCAACCTGTTTTCATTTGTTCTCCCATTGCAGACGGAAAGTTATTTTGATAGAACAAGAGTTCGTGTGGTCGCCCTGTGTCCAGCACAAACTGCAACCAACATAATTAAAGTCAGAAATATGGCTAGAATCATTTCCAAGATGTCGATTAGGAGTATGTTGAAGTTCCGCGGTTTTGGACAGAGGTAAGTGAGAGCACTAACGTTTATCTGAGGCTTGATGTTACCTAGAGACACACACACACTCAGTTGTCAGTCTATGGACTTCAGTGCAAATGTCTCACAAAATAGGAAAAGTATGAATGGATTTCCAATGTCTTTCTGTAGGTTCCAGTATGTACAAAACTTTCTTATTGTGTGTAATGAGAATATCTCTGAGATGTTCTACTCATTTTTACTCATGCACTACTTTCTTCTCTATTCCTAAGGCTTGCCGACTCTCGAACTGTAGTGACTGCTCCCTGACGGTGACTCCGGTCAGAGCTATTTACCTAATCTGAAATGTCAACGGTATAATTGGTTTACATACTTACTAAGTGGGGAATGCAATCTGGTATAGATATATTCAGTAATTCTGAGATTTCGGGACTAATGACTCTAATTCCTAGATTTCTGGACTACGGACTGCATGGATTGGAATCAAGATCTTTTGCTCATGTTGATGTTACCTAGAGACACACACACACTCAGTTGTCAGTCTATGGACTTCAGTGCAAATGTCTCACAAAATAGGAAAAGTATGAATGGATTTCCAATGTCTTTCTGTAGGTTCCAGTATGTACAAAACTTTCTTATTGTGTGTAATGAGAATATCTCTGAGATGTTCTACTCATTTTTACTCATGCACTACTTTCTTCTCTATTCCTAAGGCTTGCCGACTCTCGAACTGTAGTGACTGCTCCCTGACGGTGACTCCGGTCAGAGCTATTTACCTAATCTGAAATGTCAACGGTATAATTGGTTTACATACTTACTAAGTGGGGAATGCAATCTGGTATAGATATATTCAGTAATTCTGAGATTTCGGGACTAATGACTCTAATTCCTAGATTTCTGGACTACGGACTGCATGGATTGGAATCAAGATCTTTTGCTCACAAATCATTTATTTACCCATCCTCTTTCCTTCTTCTATTTTAAAACTCCAGGCGGTTGCAAAATAAAATTGATGTGTGTCGAAAGCGACAATGTGTAACAGATGTAAGGGGACCGTAATTCAATAAAAGGAAAATTAAGTTCTCCAAAGGGTTGACAGTCTTGGCATTACTCAATATGCAATAATATTCTTATTAAAAATACAACATTGTACCTTCTTCCCTTTTTAGAAAAGTACAAAATAAATTGTAGGAAAGCATGCAATGTTAATTAGAGATTAAACATTGTCTACTGCTTTCTTAACTATACATATTCTAACACTCTTCTCTCGCCTTCAGGTGAACAAATTTCTTCTTGCCTCTGTGATTTTAGGTGCTCCAATCAACTACTCCAAGAAACATTTGAACACTGCTCTACGTTTTGCTCAAAATATGCTACTAGTTCTAGTTTTTGAGGAGAAAGAATTGTGTTTGCTTGAATTCTACAATGGGTTGGGTTCCTACTACGAAGGCCACTTATAAAATAATTCCTGAATTTTCAATGTTTTTTGTGTAGTACTGTTATGTTGTTCCACTGAATTTGATTTGATTTATTCCACGCATGTGTGCGTGTGCTGCTTGTGTTAATTTATGCTATTCCATATACAGCAACCTGATTTTCCTATGAAAGTTCCCCCATATTCACATTGTGCGTTTTATTTACAGTTTCTGGTAGCTTTTATGTGGTTTTATGGTTTGGCGAGTGGTAGTATGTTTCTTAGCGTCTTCTTACTGTTGAATGATGTCCTAAGTTGGAATTTTGAACCAATTCTGCTTTTTGGACAACCCGTGGAGATATGGGGTACTTTAGTATTATACGGACTACCTCATTTATTTTCGCAAACATGAGTCATTCGGTTAGGTTAGGTTAGGTTAGGTTTCTTTTGCTTTCCCAGAAAACAGACGGTCTGAAATGAGGTAGTACGTATAATACTAAAGTACCAGATATAGTATGCATATTGTGCCCTTTGAGACAGTCCTTGTACGCAGTTGCTGTTGTTGTGTATTGGTAAGGTTACTACCGTAGTACTGTAGTAGTAGTAGTAATCAGTGGAGTTTTAGCGTGTATTGTTAAATGATGTCCTAAGTTGGAATTTTGAACCACTTCTGCTTTTTCGATAATGTGAATTATATCTAATATCCAGGAAGGAAAAATGGGAGTACGATTTTATGCACATTATTGAAGATAGTAGTAAGGAACACCAAGAGGAAGAATGTAGCTAAGAAACATGCCACCACTAGCCAAACCAGAAAATCACATAAAAGCTGTCAGAAACTAAATATAATGCACAATGTCAACTGGGCGAGCTTACATAGGGAAAACAGGTCGCTGTCTATGGAAAGGAAGCGGGATCCCGGGATTACAGATCCTAATACTGACATTTCCTGTGTGCTCAGTGAAAGGGTGTAAAAATTACATACGAAATAGTGCGATAAGAGCCTAGGGTCTTAGAAACCAGCATGCCGAGAAACATGCTCACTGTCCGGAACCATCCGGATGTTAGATTTTCTGTTCGCTGGATTGGATGGAGAGGTTTTAATCCCCTGGCCTGAGAGGTCACACGACCTGAATCAACTCGATTTTCCGTTTTGAGATATCTCAAATAACTTGTTTATGAGACTCCAATGGACAGTAATATGGAATTCGTTGCCAGGATTCTTGCCGCTTGTGATAATTCGTAACAAGCCAAGGGTATTTTAAAGGGTCATGCTTGCATTCTGATTGGTCGTCGTCATTTTGAACAACTGTTGTGACGTGCATAATTGTTTGTCAAGGCCTTGAAACTAGTTTCCAAACGTCAAACATGCAACTCAGAAGCCTACATCTATGGCAATAAATGTCGCTACTCATTGTACATCAGCAGTGTTCATGCATGTCACTTATTTGTCATTCTTATGGACGACAGTATATGCTGGAACTCGGCATGTTTCAGCGCATATCTCGTTACGATGTTTCCTCCGACCCTGGGTTCTATATCTCAAATTGTTCAGTGGTGCATCACCTACTTCCTGTTTCATTGTTGCACGCTTTTACTGGATCACCCTGTATGCATACGTACAGGGTGATTCAGTATATATTGTATATATTTTTTCAAATGTGTTGGTTTTCTTTCAGCCCAGCGCTTGTAGCAGATGCCGTGTTAAAGATGATCCGAGAGGCAGAAAATGGATCAGCATTTGTCTGCCATGATGGAATAGTCACTGAGTTTCAATTTCCACATTTTATGCTCAAGGATTTAGATCCGTCCATTCTTTCCTAGTGGAAAATTTCCTTCAAGGAAAAACTGATGCCAGTACACGCGCCAGTTCTAAAGACACTGGAGGCTATTTCTCAACTGCCATTTGTGAAGCCAACAAGGGTTGTATGCCGTAGCCACTACCTCGGAGCAGTTCGTAAAGACTGCGGGTTGGAATGTCAAACACTGACGAACATACTTATATTTTGTGTAGCTGGTTTAAGACATAGGGGTTGTTTTATTAGTCAGTTAGGGTATTTATACTGAGTATGCTTCTACGGTAATGTCGAGTATCAAATGTGACGTCATAACTATTGTTCGTTTGTATACGTTTCTCTCTTACGTTTTCTCAGTGATCGACGTGGGCCAGTATGAGCCGGTATGGAATACCGGTAGTAAATTAATATGCCAAAAATAATACCGACAGTATTTGTTTTTCTTTAATTGGCACGCGTCTTTTGGAGCTGATCGCACAAGTAGTTTGTTTGATCGAAATTATTTAAAATATTATACGCTACAAAATGTACAGCCACGTGGTTTATCCGTTTACGTGTCGTAAATGCCCACTCGCATTTTTATTTCTGATCTCTATTTTTTTTGGTAGTTGTTGTGCGATGGAAAACACATATAGTACAAGATAAACTGAATTTATTAAGAAACTCACAAAACAACATAACACTTTACATTACAACGAAACTACGTTCTTCATCAGGGGTGCTCGTTGCTATGTGAAGTACGTATGCATTACGTCATCTGGGAGGATCGGGTTTGACGGTGCTCGTTGCTGTGTGCAGTAAGTTTGGTGCGGGTACATTTAGCTACTAACACGTCGCACAAATCGGAACAAGCAGGTTATTGGTTTTGTCGCATTCGATATATTTTTATTGTATTATTTCTCTTGAAATGAGATTGTTTTGTTCATTCCACCTATAATCATGCCTAATTGTGCAGTAACCAGCTGTGAGAATTATAACCAAAAAAGTAAAGGAAGTGATATAAAATATCATAGATTTCCAGCTGATAATTCGTGTAAGTAAACAGTGGATTCATGCTTGTGATCGAGAACATAATATTAATATTAAAAATGTGAGAGTGTGCAGTGCCCATTTTTGTAAAGAAGACTATGTGCAAGATCTAAGAGCAGAACTTCTGTGTTTGGCAACAAAGAAAGTACTGAAGCCAACTGCAGTGTCATCACTAAAATTACACCATTTTACTTCAGTGCAAAATAATAGAGAATGTGGTGTAGCAAATTCTCCTGAACCTTCCTCTTCAAAACATGAATCATTTTTAGGATGTGCTGATAAAGACTGTGGAGATGTACGCTACGAAAGGTGTGAAATAAGGAAACGTTCCTTAAATAAGCTAAATACTATGTCGCCGAAAAAAAGAAAAATAGACGTAGGTACAGAAACTGCTAGCAATGTTTCGTTGTTGGAAAACATATTCGATCGTTTACAAAGGAGAAATACACGTCCGCATAATGAAGCAAATAAATTAAAGATTACAAACAACCTCTATCAACCTGCTTTAACTAAATAAAGAAGTTCAAAATCTAAAACGTAACCTAACCGACAGTACCACAAGAAAAGTCATCAATATCTTGAAAATGTGTTCAACTAGTGCGAAGTACGTAGTGCGCCTAACTGATTTGTTATGTACATTTTATGTAAGTCGGATATATAATTACTAACAAATTCATTTATTTAACACAAACCGATGTTGATTGTGATTTGTATGTTCACATTATTGTGAAAAACGTTGTCGGAAATGTGCATTTCGAAGATCGCGTACTAACTTTCACCCTATTGGAATTGAAATTCACTTACATCTTCAATTCGAGTTACATAGCATTGTGTGCAAGATGGTAAATATTTTATGAGTGAATATTACACCCATCATTGAAATTTTTGCAACTTTCTTCAATTTTGGTTTTTCACAAATACAGTACATTGTGAATAATTTTGTACCCTTGTACTCAATATAAACCAATGGATGTTACATTATTTCTTTGTAGTACATTTCTGTCAAGGAGAGCAAGATCTAAGATTAGTGTAATGCAAGTTACTTCGTTAATGTACAAATGTGTGTCGCATATCAGCCTTGGAGTATATTTTCCGGTTATACGAGGCGCATCCAGAAAGTATGTTTCCCCATTTTTTTTAAAAAAAACAACACAGTTTCAGGAAACAATTTATTGGCAACAGGTACAGCAAAGGTTCAGCTATTTTTCAACATAGCAACCACCATAATTGAGACACTTGTCGTATCGTGGTATCAACTTTTGGATCCCACTGTCGTTGAACTCTGCCGCCTGTGAATGGAACCAGCGTGTGACAGACGTCTGCAGCTCTTCGTCGTTGCCAAAACGCTCACCGGAGGACAGGAATTTCTTGAGGTGCAAGAAAACGTGCAAATCGCTGGGAGCCAGATCAGGACTGTAAGGTGGATGATCAAACAACTCCCAGCCAAATTCCGTCAAAACAGCTGCTGTGCGCCGAGCCGTATGTGGACGAGCATTGTCATGGAGGAGCACAACACCTGCAGTAAGCATGCTACGCCTCTTGTTTTTATAGGCACGTCGCAATTTCCTTAGTGTTTCGCAGTAATGGTCAGCGTTCACCGTTTCACCTCTGGGGAGGAAGTCAATGAGCAAAATGTCCTTCCTGTCCCAAAACACGGTGCACATCACTTCCCATACAGCACAACATGGTTTCAGATACGTTAGCAACACATAAGTCGTGAAACATTGTAACATTGCGGCAATGTTGCAGAACATTACAAAAATGTTTCGGGTAAGTTTCAGTAATGTGGAAATGTCCGCGAACATAACACAACATTGATAATGTTACAGAAACATGTAAATGTAACATTACCGACATTACAGAGACATTTCCATTAGGTTGCATAATATGTCAGTTACATTACTGCAATGGTATTTTATATTGTGGTTATATTGCATGTATTCATGGATGGCATATTTGAGGGGGGGTTATTGGGGTTAAGCCCCTTCAAAAATTATTACAATATTAGCTTGTAAATCATTTCCTGAAAATACAATTCACAGGATTTTACTTAGAAAACTAGGTTTAGGCAAGATATCTAAATGTATTTATTTTACCTCTCATGAATTGACCACATATCTTAATTGTAGCAATTAATATAAGGGGAGAAAAACTGCATAAAAGTACTGGATATTAATTCATTAATATCAATTAACAGATAGAGCTAAAAAAAAAGAAACTCAAATGAAAATGAAATATTGACAACTAAATCACTAAATTCTAAAATAACATCAAATTTGTATAAAATAGTGTTTTACATGCTATAATAAAACTCTCCCTGGTTTGTAACACCATGTCATGAAGAAGATTGGATTTGAGTGATGTTATCAGCATCATGCTCCAGTCACTATCCATCCCCTTTACCAATTGATGAGAGGCTGGCAGGAAGTAAAACATTTTGCAGAATCATGGTCATCTGATAATTCGATTCTGTCTGCATTTCTCAGGGATAACAGGGATAATGTTCAACTTTCATGGTTTTTCAACCTACACAGTGGTCAAACTATCAGTATTACACAGGAATATTCCAAATTAGATTTCAAATGTTACAAATTGAGTATGTGGTTTTAAAGTATATAACTTCCATATACTAAAAATTACCATGTTTAAATTCTGGTATATTCTGGTGTAACATATTGCTGTTTTGTAATATTCCTGTTAATAACAAAAGAATCAAGACGTGACTTCAGCCTTTCATCTCAAATAAAATAATTAAATAGAACACTTGCATGTTTGTAGTTTATCAAAACCTTGTACGTACCTACTTGAAATTCTTGACAAGTCTGCATTCTAATAATATTAATTGTGAAGTATTATGTATTATTCTATAAACTTGAAATACCTCTGGAGATCATGCAAAGGGTCCTAAAGTAACCTGAATTGGAAGACAATGTCTCTTATACTTACATAACTGGAGAATGGAGATACACATTGACCATGAAAAGAGATTCAGTTCATGAACCAGTAAAAAAATTTTAAAAACTGGGAAAAACTACCTGTTCACAAGAGAAATGCAAAATGGATAAAAGCTAAACTTCAGGAATTTTTGTGCAGTAACATTACAAAAATGAGAAAACGCCAGACAATTGTTATGATGTTTGGCCGGTTTGAGCCTACACTGTAAGAAATATAAATGAGAGCCTTGTAATCAAGGGGTGTCTAGTTCGATATACAGTGGAGGTACATATCTGTGTATAGTGTGTTTAAAGCAACAATAACAACCAAACAAATATAAATAAAAATACTTTGATACAGTTATGATGCCAGCGAGTGCTCAGGCACAATTCATGTCCAAGGGCTTCCCCGATGGCACAGTGGTAACGTCATTGCCTTGTAATCAAGGATCCCAAGTTTGATATCTGGTGGAGGCACATAGTGGTTCACATCCTACTTTAAACTGTAGGTCAAGTCCCAATTAGACTTACTGTACATAAAGTGAACTTAAAACACCAAATCAACCAACCAACCAAGCAATTCATGTCAGCATTGAAGTTCAAAAATTACACATACATTATGTGGTTATGGTTATTATGAAAAAAAAAACATTGTTTCATAAAATATATCCTTTATTTTTATTTTTGTTGTTTAAATACACTTTTTTCTGTAGTTCAGAAGAATTCCATTGCAGGTTCTGCAATATACTTCATGTTGGAGTGGAATAATATTCAGTTCCTTCCTGTAAAGGAAATACGGTCATGTGTAACATCAATTCGGAATTAACATTCTAGTCAGAACTTTCATTTAAAGAAAAATATTTTGCATCAGTAAAATAACAAGCCAGATTTTTTTAACTTCTAGTTCCCATATACCAAATATTCTTAACTTCAATTTTATTTCTAAAATATATTGTGTGTGATAATATCTGCAAAAGAATATCTATGCCACACTAGGGCTTCTAAACAAAGATGACTTTCATCAACAAAAAAGACCAACTTCATCACAGAAAGAATACTCCAGCTGCCTCCATGATGGAGTGGAGTAGTTATCACAACATGCTATGATGCCAAGGGTCCCGGACCGAAGCCTGGCATAGGTATTTGTGAGTGTCCATTCATCAATTTCAGCATCCCCATCTTTGCGATTAGTCAAAAGTGGCAGAAATACAAAGTAAAATAAGCCAATTCAATCAATCAACAATATTGCACAAATTTGGAAGACATTTAATTTGAAAATAAAAACGTTGCACAATGTGAAAAGTGATCAATAAGTTATCGGGAAATTGTGATTTGACCAATGTTTGAAGATGAAATTTTGGCATTCTGGGTTGTGCAACAAGCTACTGCATAACATGCCAAGTTTTCTTGTGAGATGATAGAGTTGCAAAAAATCTAGCTTTTTGTATGAACGGTTTCTTTTTTCGATAAAAAGCAGGCTTTTTTTTTAAAGAAAAAACAACAGAAATTTTGGCTTTTTACCAATTGCAGCTAACCTATTTCACTTGAAGTTATTATTAGGAGTTTACAGGTTTGTACTCACATATTTTACAACTAGCTACAAAAATGTTACATGATGCAGCAGCAGCCAAGAGACATATATTGGCCAATCTCAGTGGGCACATATTGCATAGTGGTTCAGCTACAATTTTAATCCTAGCTTACCGAGGAAGAGGGGGAGGGGGGTTTGCAGTCCAACCACCTCTTATTTTTTAGATTTTTCAACTGTCTGAAAATAAATTACATGGTTCCCTGGAATGTTCCTAATATTTCTGTATTACTTCTGCTCATAAAAACATAAATGTAATGTAATTAGGAGGCAAAATGCACTTGGGGGACATATCATGCGTCATCTTATTCGAGATACTCATGCCAGTGACAGTGTACAATTAGTTGGTAATGATGGTAATTATTGTAATAATTATATTTAATAAACAACTGCACTTCTACAAACAAAAAATCATTAATAAAAATCATGGGTTTTGCAAGTTTTAGGGAATGATAAAATATATGTGACACACTCATGTAATAATTGGTTATTATTTTTTATTTGTGATAGTAATTTCTGTAATTATTATAATTAATAAATAACTAGCCATATATAATCAGCAAAGGAAGCAGTGATTCAATAATAAAATGGTTTCAATGTGACACCCCCACTACCATGCGTTGCTTCGGTCTGAATGTTCTTTCTCTATACTTAACAAGATTATTAGCTACTTCATCCAAGATTAAGATTTAGTTTAGCCTGCAAATCAGAGAGAACAATTTGCAAGTACTGTTGTTGGAAAAAGGCCAGATTTTTATATAAGGTACCTTTCATAAAAATAAATGGACCTCTGGAGTGGAATAAATTAAATGCTCTTGCCTTGTAATAAGAAGGGGTCTGAGGTTCAATCCTCAATGGAGGCAGAGTGCTTAGGATCTAATTTCAAACTGTAGGTCCAGTCCCGATCTCTTAAATATTTTTTTGCCATTTGCGGTCAGTCTTATTTGCTTCTGCTTCAGTTTTAATGCCAGTGCATTTCAACAAAAGGTCCGTTGCACCCAGGGGTTGACAACTAATTTAAATCTAATTTCATATTTGACAGCAAGCCTATACATAATTGAACTATGTATTACTCTTTATGATTATGCCATAGTTTATATATTAATATTGAATATTCATTGAGAGTGCATGTTAATTTACACAAACTTTAAAGATCAGAAATGTATTTATGAATGAAATTCTTGGGATCAGGGCATCGACTTTGAAGAAATAAATTTAGTAGGCTGTGATCTCAAAGGTGAGAACCACTGCAACAAGTAGCAAAATTATATCACTAGTTGCTCCGTGTCAAGGTTTAGCCGCCATTTAACCAAATTATACATTATGTACTGGAAAGCCAGAATACAAATGTATTTTACCGAACACAAACTTTAATGTAAAGAGATTTCATACAAGATTCTCAAAAGATAGAGGAGTATATTATTTTTTGCTTCATGTAAATTATCCTATAACAAACTCAAGCATTGAAAATCATATAATACTATTAGGTTACATTAAAAACACACACAAAACTACTCTAGTTATGTGAATATTTTTATACTACATAGATATATTTAACCCTTAGTACGCCGCACGGTCTGACGAAAGTAAGCCCAGTGTCGCCGAGGCTTTGAGCGGGAAATTTGAATTTGTATACATAATGGAGAAAAATCGTAATAACTCTGGCACTATGCGACCAATCTACTTCGGATAACTTTTGTTTTGCAGGCAATACATCGGTGCATGCAACCATGTAAAATTTGGATGCCCCAACCGTAATGGGGTTACGGGCAGGGGCTGCATCCCCCGAATTTCAATGAAAAAACATAAAAATGTGGAGTTTGCCCCCTCTTCTCCAGCTACTTTGGGGAGAAAACCGGAACTTTTGCTTTTTTTTCTCAAAGAATAGACCTTCCGCAACAGAATGAAACTTGATTCATGTTCGTGGGTGCAATACAATTTGAATAATAAGGCAAAACTTAAAACTCGATCGAATTTTAGCCAATTTGCATATTATTCATAAAATTGTTATAACTGACACCATGGGACCAATCTACTTCGGATAACTTTTGTTTTGCAGGCAGAAGATCAGTGCATGCAACCATGTAAAATTTGGATGCCCCAACCATGGGGGGGGGGGGGTTACGGGCGGGGGCTGCATCCCCCGAATTTCAATGAAAAAATCATAAAAATGTGTACTTTGCCCCCTCTTCTCCAGCTACTTTGGGGAGAAAACCCGAACTTTTGCTTTTTTCGTTCGTACTTGCATCTGGTGTAGCTACTGTGAATCTTTCTTCCCTGTTGACTCGGCTCTTTGTGTCTGTCAACTGAAGAGCGAACACGTGTTTGGGTGAGCCCAAACACGTGACATATTCCGAGAAAGGAGGGGGGGAATTTGAAATTTTCGAAACAAGATTGCAAAACACGTTCCCGAACGAACTGTCAGTGTTTCAACCTCAATATACACATATAAGTGTGGCAAACCCTCGATAATTGTATCTAAAGCTGTTTGTAACATATGTGTTACAGCGGCTACAAGGGACATACTTTTTTTGTAACATATGTGTTACGGAGGCGAACTAAGGGTTAATAAGCCTACCGAAATATGAAGATTACACTCTGAAAGAGCAGCCCATTCAAAAAAAGCCAGCTTTTTTGAAAACATTGTTTATATCTAGCTACAAATTTCATATTGTAAATTGTATTTTATATTTAGAAATGAGTGCCCATTTTACAGTAGGGAGATATACGAAAACCATGCAACAGGAAAAGTACTGCCAACTCCTGCATTTTCATTGATTTGAGCCACTTTTGTGAAAAAGCTCAACCAAAAATAGCTACGAAGAAAAAAAACTTGTTTTTTTCCCCAAAAAAGCCAGTTTTTCTGACCACTTCCAACTCTATGAGATTATAAAACAAACATGGAATGACAGTTGTTCTATACATTTATATCAAAACTTTTACGGCAATTCCTTCAGTCAAGCATCTCAAACTCACTATGCCACATCTAAGGGAAGGGATAGATGTGCCAAAATGAGACTTCTTTTTCTAATGTCTGTGATTTAAGAATACAATAGGCTCAATTTTGGAAAGGGAGAAAATAAATTAATTATGAGCTCTGTATGTTTGTACAATTTCTCAAAGAACCAAAACCATTCTTGGAAAAAATTCTGCATCTCGCATAAAAAATGATAACACAAACACTTTATTACCTCCCTACTGGCACAGTGGTAACGTCGTTGCCTTGTAATTAAGGGGTCCCAGGTTCAATTTCCGGTGGAGGCACCTAGCAGTTCGGTTTCCACTTTAAACTGTAGGTCTAGACCCGATTAGCTTATCTGTGCATAAAGTGAACCTAAACAAAAAAACACTTCAAACCGCAATGAACACTTTCTTATGCTGTGCGAAAGTCACACAAAAGGACAAACAGGAATATATGTCTGATATGTAATTTAACCAACATTTGCAAGGCTGATTTGGAAAATAAATTTGCATTTCATTGTTTCTGGATTCTGAGTTTGAAGTGGAAAATGTTAGATGGGGATGTTTGATAGAGCCTTGGGGTTAGTTTGGGGATGCTCATGTAGTTTAACATGGTGACAGTGAGACAACTAGGGTGGAGGGGTGCTTGCGAAAATGTTTTTTTTTCTATGAATTTTTATGCTTGCCATATGGAGGGAAAAAGTTTTACCAAGTTTTCTTGCTATATATGCCTTTAGCAAGCTGTCTGGTGGGAGGAACAATGGCTGATGGGAGCAATGGCAGATATCTATATCTTGCTGATGCCAATGTTCTCACTGTAAATCAAGGAGAATGTGATGGTAGATTACACTTTAAAACTAGCACAACCACAAGCCCGGCAAATATCTAATTCGTAGTTAGGTTTCTGTAACTGCAGTGTAAATATGTTAATCTGAATCAGTGTATTGCTTTTCATGACTTTTGAGAGTAAAAAAAATGCAAATTATTCCAGTTTCCATTACATCATTATAACTTACTTGTTTTGTTTGTTGTTTCTGAGTTTGACCCGCACACGCCACTTCTGCCATATTAGACACCTCTTGCTCTAGCATTTGGCCAGTGTTTTTGAACAGATCCTAAAAGAAGAAATTTTATGAATTAAATCAGTAGTAATTTATTTCTATTTAAATTGGATTCCTAATGTGGATGAGTACTCAAATAAATTACTTACGAATTAACATGTGAAATTCTCGGTAGTGCATAGAAGACAAATTGCAGAAACAATAATGCAACCTTGGACATTGGGTATATTCTACCCCAGCCCGAACACAACCATTACATGCAACAGTCAACAGTCAGTAATGAACTGACAGGATTATTTTGATGTTTGAATTTCTTCATGACCGGAGATCCACTATGCCGCCAATGCATTGACTGCTGCTTGGTTTCCGGAGTGAAGTGCGAAATCCACGTCTCATCGCCCGTGACGATCCTGTCGAGGAAATCATCGCCGTCATCATGGTACCGTTGCAGGAATATCAGTGCTGCTCCTGAACGTTTCATTTTGTGTTCGGGTGTCAGGTTTTTCGGCACCCACCTGGCACACAATTTTTTGAACAGCAGGCGCTGCGTGACAATCTCATGCAACACGGATCGCGATATCTGCGGAAAAAGGCTACTCAACTCCGTAATCGTGAAGCGACTGTTCTCTACGATGCGCTGCCGCACCAGCTCAACCAGATCATCAGTGATGAGGGACGGACGCCCACTGCGCTCTTCATCATTGACGACCTTCCGAAAACTGCCGACACCAGCGACGCATCATCTGCTTACTCATAATGTTCGGCCCATAGACCTCACAGAGCTGACGATGAATGTCAATTGGCGCAATGCTTTGTGCATTCAGGAACTTTATCACCGACCGAACCTCGCATGCGGCGGGAGAAGGAATACGAACTTCCATTTCGGACCACTGCTGCCTCGCTACTGGCTTCGGGCGGGATCTGTCCGCCTGTCATATGATTGATACGTCTTAGCTCTGCTGCGCATGCGCAATTTACACTGCTCATTATGTTTACTTTCACGGGAAAAAAATAGGGAAACTTACTTTCTGGATGCGCCTCGTACTACAACTCAGACACACATGGAAATGGAATGGAAAATCTGCGGACAAAGTCCTTTAAAAAATAATGGTTTTGGGCATAATCCTAATGTTATTATGTTTATTTATATTAATAATAATAGATACGAATAATAATTCGTACACTTGCACAGTCATTCATTGTGAGTTCATGTAACTTTTCTCCTTTATTGTTTAATTAAACTAAGGACTAAGATATTTTCATCGATATTCTCAAAGCGTTTCATTTACCGTGTGATCATAAATCTATTTCTATAGCCTTGAATTAGTAGGTTAAGACATTTAAGTTTGATGTTCCTAGAACTCATCAAGTATTTCGAGTAGGTTAAGTTAGTTAAATTAGTACTTGTACACTTTGGCTCGTCTTCTGCACGCGTTTGTATGTAAAGTTCTTAATACGAAAAAATACTTTTTACAACTATGACAACGATAACTTGCAGCCAAATTTGAACCAGAGAAATTTAAAATATCTGCAAATTACAAACTGAAATCGCGTTTTCAGTCTGAAACTACTATCTTAAAAACTATTTCGTCATTCTTCCTCCACATAAAACTTTCCAAAAAAAAATTTGCATGTGGAACTTTGATTCGTAAATTATTGTACAGTAAATAAATATATGAAGAAGGTTGGGGGGAGGGGATTCTTTCGAATTTAGAGTAAGTTTCAAATGCAGAGTAAAATTTTATCTAGATTGTATGTTGCTTCTTTCACTTGATAATTTGAAAAATAAAGTTACATTATGGAGAACGGTAAAGATTGGATTTTAAGTATATCAGTATAATTTTAATACTTTCTGATGTTATGTAAAATTTGAAATGTTCTTGGAAATGATTGCAACGTTCTGAATGAATAAGAAGGAACGATTCAGTCAGAAAACTAAATATTAGGCTTTTGTACTGCGTTGTGTTAAATGTTGTAAATTGATTATACCGGACTACTATCGGATTAAAATTTACAGATATTCAAGTTTGGACTCCAATTAAAAGTGCCAGCAGCAGGTTGTTAAACATTCACGGTTGAATGAAAAGACGTGAGGTTCTTGAACAGTAGTGTTGAGCAAACATTTGACCTAGCACTGTTACGTGTTAATTCTTAGCCACAGCCCATCGTGTTCTGTGAAGTGTACTAGTGTTAATGGCCATAAACACTTGTAGCCCGGCGTAAGGGATGGCTGCATACACGTCCCAAGAGCTGGCGGACATGCATCTGATTTATGGGGAGGCTGGAGGTAATAGCCGTGCTGCAAGGTGTCTGTATGGGGCACGTTTTCCAAATAGGGTGTTACCATCACACTTTATTTCAAACTGTAGACACTCGACTTCGGGAAACAGGATCAGTGTTGCCACCTCGTCGAGAAGTTGGACGACCGCGAAGTGTGCGAACACGACGGTTTATGGAAGATATGCTAACTGCAGTGATAGATCATCCATGCACCAGTACGCGCGCAGTAGCCCACGAACGAAACACCTCCCATGTGAATGTGTGGCGAGTCCTGGCAGAAGAGGGGATGCACCCGTACAAATTGAAGAAAGTGAAAGACCTTTTACCTCGGGACTTTGGCCCACGTGAGGACTTTTGCCAATGGTTTGTTCATCAAATTGAAAGTATCCCCATTTTCAGAATACGGTACTATGGACTGACGAGGCTATCTTCACGAAAACTGGTGTGTTCAATAGTAAAAACAGTCATGTGTGGGAACATGAAAATCCACATGCACTGCTAGTGGCACATCATCAGGACAGATTTGCAGTGAATGTGTGGTGCGGGTTACTGCATGACCATTTGATTGGACCGTACAATCTCCCTGTTCCCTATGTGGATCCACTTATCAAGCATTTCTCAGTGAGGTTTTGCCTGAACTACTAGAGGACGTGCCCTTGGCACTGAGACAAAGACTGTGGTTTCAACATGACGGTGCACCCCCACATTTCGATCGGAATGTGCGCCATTTCCTCAATAGCGTATTCCACAACCAGGGCATTGGCAGGGAGGACCTGTGCCATGGCCACATCGATCGCCTGATATTACGCCCCTGGATTTCTTCCTCTGGGGAGAGATGAAACGCCTCGTTTACGAAACACCTGTCGTGTCAGCCGAGGACCTCGCTGCCCGTATCAATGTAGCTGCAGCATCGATAGCAGAAACGCCGGGGTTGTTGGGTCGCACTAGACAATCCTTCATTCGCCGTTGTAGCCTCCGCTTGGAAGTACATGGTGGACACTTTGAAAACCGTCTGTGATTAGGTTCCCTTCACATCTCTATTAAGCATACTGTGTGCCCTTCAGGGTATGCAACGTATGACAGTTCATTTTTTCGTTTTTACGTCATGGTGCACTCCTCTCAGGAAATTTTCTTTGTTTTTTGGTGCCATTCAACACATGACAATTTTCGTCGATACCAGCTCACGCAGAACGCACACCCACCCCACTCCCGTCAACATCTTCGTTCGCGTCCTTTGGGGAATCCCTTGCGCCGACATTGCACAACATTGCCGCGTGATTTTTTGACAAGAGCGTACCCAATTTCTTAGTGGACCGCCCAACACCGACGACTTCTCTCCACCCGTTTTGCCATTATTCACTTCGGAAAATCATTTTCCCACGTTTTCAAACGTCAATAACTCGGCAACAAAGCCGTTTCCGGAATTTCGTTACATGAACTTTCCACCTTATTTTCACTCGTACAATCACTTCCCAAGCATTGTAAACGAACTTAAGAAACACCCTGTATATCAGAGTTATCTGGATATTAGAATTAAATGACGCGGATACCTATATTGTGATATCAAGATATTTATAATCTACATTATTCGTATTTCCATATAATGGATTTTGTCTTTATGAACCTCCTGCAAACGTAAGCGTTATTCTCGATTTCTTTTATACTTTTCTCACGTTCAAAATTTACCTCAAAATGCTGAGAAAGTAGCGCGCTCCTTTCGACCACTGCAGATATGTCACTGTTCTGTTTATAGCAATTACAAAGTAAAATGGAATTGTGACATTGGTGACAACCGTGAGCCTGAACGGGGCTTAGATACTATGTGCTCTGAAATAAATAAACTTACAGGATTTTCTTTTCGAAAAACTAGCTCAATTTTCCCAAAACATACAACTAGGTTGACGTCCTTGGTCTTTTTAGTATCACAGATTGAGTCCCGTAAACAGAATAGACGTATCTCGGAGGCCTGGGTTTGAACTGCGTGGTTGCAAAGAAATTCATTTTTAGTGTTCGTAACGTGGAAACAAGATATCAGACAGAAAAATCGTTAACAAGAAAAGATGGCTGATTTAACGACCTTTATACTATACATAAAAGTTTGTGCTGTGAGACGTTCCAGACTCTTATGAGACTGGAACTTGCCCTTTGAGACCTAAGCCAGAACGAGGTAGGCAATTTCAACTTGAGACCGAGAACAAGATGATGATTTTCAGTTTGAGACGAGACCGAGGCAATGCAAGAACTCGTCTCCACTTGTCTCGACACATTCACCGTCAACTGAAGTGCGAGACCCCCTCCTCTCACCTCAACCCTTTAGTTTCGACTCTGTGAACTTATAAGCCCTTAAGGGCACGAGGAACAGTTTCCATGTCCAGCTAGATGTGAGGACATGAAACATCTCCTTCCCCACCGACTTTACACCACGGCGAGCTGGAGAAAGATAAATCTGCGCGCTTTATGGTTGTAGGAGGTGGAGATAATTTAGTATTTTTGGAAGTAGAAAATGAGATGAACGGAAAGAGAGAAGGTTGAAGATTTTGTTTGTGTTCAGAAAAATCGAAACTTCCATTTCATTAGCCGTAACTTGAAGTTGAAGTTGTTTGTCCATAATTAATACGTATTCATCATTTTGTCAGATAGTATGCAGCCTAACAATAAACATTAAAAAACCGCTTCCACTTTCGACATGGGGAGAAATTCATACACTCTTGAACCAAGGTTTTTTTTCAGTAGCGGTGCCCATTCTGACGATATTGAAATCAATTCATACCAATGTATTGAATATCTCCTCTTTCTCTCTGCCTAACTAATCACTTATCTTTCTGCACGACAAGACATTGTGAATATGTTAAAACAAGTCTAATAACACAAATTACCATGGCATTTAAAACATCCATTATTGCTACTTAGGGCTTTCAAACCTATACGAACCTCGATTGTTATCCACAAAGTGATTTTCTAAAGCTAAAATCAATGTTATAAAACGCAATTTGCGACGTCAGAAACGTAAAAGCAATGCCATTTATAATTCTCACATGTGTTGGGCAAAACAAAAGTGCTTAGTCAACTACAGTGTACACGTGAGTTGTTACTAATGTATATATTCTCTTTGATAATATTACCTCATTGTTAGAACCCAGCAGTAATATATATATATATATATATATATATATATATATATATATATATATATATATATATATATATATATGACAAATGACCCAAATTAGCCATTTAAATGATTTCAATAATCTCGGTAAGACGTCTAATTGTAAAGATTAGAATATGTGCAGATGATTCTCTACAAACTGACAATTTAAAATGAGATTCTAAGATTTTGTATAATTTTAGTTTAATACGAATAAGGTATGTGCTTTCTTGTTGGTACAGTAAAACCTCGTTAATCCGCACTAATGGGGGAATAAGTTGACCGGTTTAACGAAAGTCCGGATTAACTGAAATAACCTAAAAGAACAGTAGAAAGTGCATTAAAATTCCGTTTATAGCAACAAAACACGTTTATTATGGTGTATTTAAAGGACATCGTCTTAAATACACTATACAGTATACAGTAAAATGTAAAGCAATGCGACAATGTAGTGCTTCTAGCCACATTTAGAACCTTGCATTCTGCTTTTTTTTTGTTTGTTTGGGCCTTTTGCCTGTCCGGATTAACGAGGTTTTACTGTATATTCTAACGATCTCGACTCACTGTTACTCGTATTACTTGAAGGTAGCTTTCAGACCAAAGCAACGAGCATTGGAAGGGAAATCTATATAATCAATGCAATCTTTCGAAACGAGGAGACACGACAAGCTGTACGGTCGCTTGCGTGTCGCTCGGACTGGACCGTTGTCTCAATGGTGTGCCTCGTGTTGTCTCGATTTGCTGTTCACGCATGCGCGGAGTACGCTTGTCAGTTCGGTGTAAACCCTCCTCCTTGCTTGTCGCCTGTCGTTTCGGTTTGAAATCTGTCTAAGGAAGCTTTGAGACCGAAGCAACAGAACGATTTCACACCGAAGCGACATGAGTCTCTTCTGTCTAAAGCAAAACATCAATTCGAGTCCACACGATGCACAGTACTGAGAAAACGGCCCAGTCCGAGCGACACGTTCAACTTGTGTTGTTTCGGTTCGGCCAGTTGCACTTAATTCTAAAGGTTGGTTTCCAAGAGATACGTGTCGCTTTCCACTCGGTCTGAAAGCTCCCTAAGGGAACATAAATGTAAAACTCTCTGTTGAAGTTTGTACTTGACTTAGATTAATATTTCAGTGTGAATTTCTGGGGTGACTCAGTAAACACACGATGGTCAACCTCCCTTCGAGGTAGGACATCTCGGACTGCAATTTGCAGACTAACGAGGCTCTGGCGTCTGAACTAATAGCCAGTAGAATCCTCTGTCGTCCACATGATTTTAGCACCATTCATCGTTATCGTAGCGATTAGCAAAAGGTGTCAGAAGAGTAGGCTGGCCATAATATTTTGACCCCAACACGGGACATCCCAAAGAGACCAGTTTAAACTAACTCCTGATAAATTGAATAGGCCTAATTATAAAATTATTGATATTATTACCATATTATCATTATTATTTATTTATTTAAGTATGGATCTTATAAATAGTACATCATAAACAATAAATTAAATATAATGTCCCGTAGTAAAAAGGTATTAATGATTATAATCTCGATCTGATCCCTACTGAGCAATCTTTGAGGTTTGTCCTATGCTTAAGTTGATGAATGCCATAAGTATCTGTCTTTTTACTTTGTGTCAAAATGCAGGAATATAATTTTTTATTTTATTGAAACTACATGTACAAGCTTATGCACTGTTCTGCATATATTATTATGGCACACACTCAAAACGGTATAACCCACGACGCGAGCTAACTTAAACAATAAACTGCTGTCAGTTCGAACATTTTCGATGGCAATTGAATACTTTTATTACAGGGTGATTATAAAGTCCCATGACATTTTTTGGGAATTCGGCGACTAATAACAAAATAAATGGTACTACAATACAGAAGAGACACCAAAACACAAAATTTACGCTTTTCCGCATGACCTCTACAAAAGTAACACCTTCCCAAATGACCTCCACAAAAGTAATACTTTCACGCATGACCTGCGAAGTGGGGCGGTGCACCGTCTTGTTGGAAGACCACTGTACCAAGGATACCATCATCCAACAACTGCGGATCTAGGAACAGTTGCAACATGTCGATTGTTTGATCCACAAACATGAATGGCCCATAGACCTTTTGTATGGTCATGCCGGGTCACTTTCGGAGTGTCTCTTTGTCATTCGATGGTATCATTGGGCGGCTCACCATTATGTCGGTACACATGTCCACAGACGTAGAATGTAGCCTCGTCGCTGAAAAGGATGTTGTCCATTAACTGCTCCTGATGTGCAGCCTCACAGAGATCGAAGATGTGGAAAAGTGTTACTTTTGTTTAGGTCATGTGGAAAGCGTTCATTTTGTGTTTTGATGTCTCTTCTGTACTGTGGTATCATTTATTTTGTTATTAGTGGCCGATTTCCCAAAAATGTCATGGGACTTTATAATCACCCTGTATTATTATTAAATGATTATTATAAAGTGCTCGAAACGCAGTCCAGCTGGTTTGCTACAGTGCAGCAATGATGGAAGTTTAAAAATTCCATCACCATTTCTTTAAAGCTAGATATATACGTCTCTCAAATGTAAGGCAGAACCACACGGAACTGGATATCCAGTTAGTTGGCCCTGAACTGGCTACCTGCCCGGATGTGATGGCTACTTGACTGGTTTGGAGGAATAGAACATGCTCTAAATGCTACTGGCTTTCCTCGACTGGATTTTGTGGAACAGCCCATCAGAGCAAACTTTGGCCATGTGAAGATAATCTGTGACTTTGCAAAGGGGAGTTTTTTGTCTGTGGTTCCCAAGTGTTGGCTATTTTTTTACCTTCACGATAAAAAAAGCAACGAGATGACGTGCAGTGCATTCGTGTTCAGTTCATTAATATTTAGGTATTTATGCAAAGCAATGAGATGTGTACGTGAAAAATACAATTAGCCGAAAATGAAAATCCTTATTATTACAAGTGTATTAAATTAAATGTTTGATTTTTTAAAATAAATCCTGCAAATCTCATGCATGAATATTTAATATGCATACTCGAGTTAATTATAGAGCTTGTTCGGTTCGCATTGACTACTACCGGGTCTTTCAACAGAAACGCCGTGATTTCAAATGGCATTTTAAAATATTTATTAGAACTACACAAAAAAACATTACATAATCTGATAGAGAAAACCCAAAAGTTTAATGAAAAACATGTTCGAAATGTCCACCTTGACGATTTATCACTTCTCTCACCCGGTTGCACATGTTGTCAAATACCTGACAAAGGGTAGCACGACTAACTTGTGCAGTACACTGTTCGATGTTTGCTTTCAAGTCATCTAGTAATCGCGGTCCTCATTTGAAAACTTCCTGCTTTAGGACACCCCACAAGATAGTCCGGATTCTGCAGACAAACATCGCAATGATTTTTTTGTCGGACTGTTCAAAACAAATGGTCGCACTGCATCAATACGCTCGCCTGTTCGTACTGTTGGTTTGGGTCCTCTTTTTTGCTGTTCTGTAACATTCCCAGTCTTGTTGAATTGATCAACATATCACCAAATAGACTTACGTTACTTGATGGTGCCCAAGGACACGTATTCTCCAGCAGGAACCGTCGTTGGACAGAAACAAGAGAGCGTGACTTAATAAATCAGGTCACCAACTTAATCTTCTGCTGCAGTGAAAGTCTCCTGTCCTACGTTACTGTACTACTGTACTACAAACACGTGAACAACACAGATAAAAAATAAATTTAATTAAATTTTAGACTTTTGTCAATCATAACATACTAAATATTTATTTAGGGTCATTGATATCGTTTCTGTTGAAACACCCGGTATTTATATTTTTTCGAGCCATTCTCTAGTCAACACTTTTATAATTAGTTTTCAATAATAGCACAAAACAGTAATTCTCCTACAACATTCTTAAAATTCTCATCCATCTTTACAGTACAGATTGTCTGCTCTGCGCAATGTCTTATGGGAACAAAAGTCTATCGACAACTAGTGCATTCCTACTGGATATCCAGATCCGTGTGATTCAGGCTTTAGACTTGTTATTAAGTTAACTCCTAAACGATTGTAAAACGGGACAAATAGCGGTATTTTAATCATATCGACGGGACAACCGGAACATACCTCTGAAGCGGGACTGTCCCGGTCAAAACGAGACGAATGGTCAGTGTACAGAAGAACGAAGTAAATTCAATTAAAAATGCACTATTCAATAAAACTATAGTTCCAGTTAAAATGTTATTAATACCGTGTACAGTACACTCGTTCATTTTGCAGACTAACGAAGCTCCGGCATCTGAACTCACGTTCAGTGTAATAATCTATGGGGCTGGTGTCTGTTGTCCATATATGTTTATCCATATCTTCTTTTCACCATTCATATCTATCGTAGCTATTAGCCAAAAGTGGTAGAAAGTGACCCACAATAAACTAATTGAATGCTTTGATTGAAATAAAATTGTTTTGTGTGTGTTGGCACATCAGGCCATTTTGCACCCTTCAATGAATACGGGAAGATCCCCTTATCTAAAACCCTTGCCTCAAATTAAAAGGGGTGTAAAAAGCATTTCAAGAAAGTTAAAAAACTGCAGGTTGTGAATGAAGCTGCATTGGGCAAACACAGTGGAAGAAACCTGCTCTTCTCAAAAACCAAAAAAACATAGATGACAAGTCCTTGGGAAGGTTAAAACTCTGTCTGAGGTTGTTAAAATCGGCACATTCAAGAAGAATGTGTCGTACACTTAAAACAACGCCACAACTACGTCACAACGGAGGGTCCAGTCCTTGCAGCAAATGGCGATGCGTTAGACGGCTATGTCCAATTCGGAGCCGTGTTAGGGTCACTTCTTCTCGGCGCGAGGGGCGAGACGAGGAACAGCAAGCACCAGTGACGGGCTTGATAGTACGAAGCTTGTTCTCCCTTGTCTCATCCCACTCGTTTTGCCGTGTTTCAAGAATCCAACAATGAAACACATTCTGAAGGTGGCAGAAGGTGGACGAGAACGTCGCCATCTGGATCAGCAGACTTAGCGGCAGCATCGGCTGCTTCGTTCCCCTGGATGCCCACGTGACTAGAGACCCAACAGAAGCGAACTTTGGCTCTAGCACACAAGAACAATAGCCGTCGGAAGACATGCTGCAATTATCTAATCCCAGACTCTGTAGCACCCTGGTGGAATCTGTGCATACAAGGACTTTCTGCAGGGAGTGAATATCAGCGAAGTGCAATGTCTTGAGGACTGCATACAGTTCTGCCTTGTAGATTGAACAGGCAAGGTGTAGGACGAAACTGTAGCTTCGAGAGTCCACAACAAAGGCACATCCCACTGATTCTACAGATTTGGACCCATCCGTGTAAAACACATTAAAATTCGGGTGCTGAGTTCGAAGCTACAAGACCTCATATTTTACCATTGGTGTTTCTGCCTTTGGGAGGGCAGTAAGAGACGAGTCGATAGAAGGTGCAGGAAACTCCCAAGTTGGACTAATTGAATCAAATCGATCGCTCGATAGACTCGTTCGTAGTTCGTGAATCTTCTCCACTCGCATCGCGTGTATTGTGCAGTACAACTCCCATCTCTTCCACGCCAAGATAATTTACCATAGTCATTATTATTAAACCTGTGTGGTGGCCAATCGTTCCGAAAAAAATCGATACCGTATTAGTTAACTTATGGAAGAATAATAAGGCTTTTCCTCGATTGCATATACATTGTATTTCATGAAAATTAACGGTAGAATCGTAAATTAGAACATGTCACATTCACCATTATCCCTGGGGGTTTACGGGTGAACATTTTCGTCACGAAAATGTGTGATAGTAAGCGTATTATTATCTATGTTAGTTTTGTAAAGTCAACACTCGTCTTGTTTGTCACTGTGTCGCCATGCAGTAGGGAACGGTGCTCGATACTCGATGGAGGCACAGAGTGGTTCGGAACAACTTTATACTGCAGGTCCAGTCCCGATTAGCCTTACTGTGCATAAAGTGGACTTAAAAACAAACCAGTAAAAATAGGAAGCAGTGTTGACTTATTTTTTAAAGGTATTTGTAATTTTACTCTCTGTAAATTTTTGTTCATGTTACGTCATTTTCCTACCTCTTCATGTTCATGTGGATACATGTGGATAAACAATATACTGATGAAATAGAAACTATGGAACATGCCACGGAATACAGCGTAAATTGATACCCTTGTATGTTGATTTGTACCTTCTGCAAGTATGCTGCATAAAGAAACAAACTGCCGGAGTACTAATTGAGGCGAATGGTTTCGTAGCATGATATCGCGACCACTCCTCACAGAGGTAGCCCAAGATGTTGCTCCTTTAAGGAACTGAATATGTTCAGCAAAATTCACACGCAGATAAAATGGCTCGTTTTGTATCTTAAATTCGAAGAGAAGGCCGAACCACATTGATACAATCTCTAGCTCTGCAATGCAAAAGCAATGTTGGCTTCGCCAGTATGGGATATCAAGCATTCCATGTGCATTTGGAATTATTAATACAAACATTAGTTTCATGTCTTTTAAATAACATATTGTATCGAACCTATAACTTTTTATAGTAGAAGTGGGATTTTATATATTGGTGTCTCCACTTAATTTAGTTTCATTAGCATACGAAAGCTAAATTAATTCTAATTTCGTTCTTATTTTCTCATTGGTTGTTCTCATTAGCACTAAAGTATCTTACTTCATTTCTGAAACAAACCTTAGTTTGAAGAATTTTATATATGAAAATTTTCATAGGCCTTGCATTGTCCCATACTCCTAGACAAAGTTAATAATGTGTGCGTGTCACACCCTTCACAAAATTTGTCACACCCGTCACAGGCAAAAAATGTTTATTAAAAAAGGAATGTAGTAATATTTTTAGAAACTAAAGGCATTTAAATGTCGAGTAAAGTTTGGTTTCTGAAAATAAAAAAAAATTGTTTCAGTATACTCATAGGTTTCACTGAGTTTTGTGAAATAATGAAGAAGATACTAAAGTTAAGTCTCAGAAGTATCGCACCCGTCACAATTACAGTATTTTGTGTAGCTAAAAGTTGGGACGGGGAGGAATGTTCGGAAAGTAAATAACAACTTTCATCAAGAAAAATGAAATTATATTAATTGATAGAGTTTCATATTTGAAGGTGCTAATATTCTCCTTTGTAGCCGCTCAGTCGTGATTCATTCATTCTTAGTTTTCGACTTTTAACCACTGTGTTAATTTTTTTAAAAAATCCACATCATGTGTCCAGGGATTGCAATGTGATTTAGTAGATTACACACTACCCTGAAGGCGGAAGCAGAATCAGCCTCCGAAACGTTGGTAATTCTTTAAAATTAACACAGTGGTTAGAAGTCCAAAACTAAGAATAAAAATATTCTGTAAATAAATTTATTTATAGACGATTATTTGTATTAAATCGAAAGGGTGTCGTGCGATGAGCACACGTACATCGAGCGCACAAAGGAAATTTCGTACATCGAGCGCACACTTCCTGAATGACCTTTAAACGACCGTACGTCTATCTTTATGATTAAATGTCAACCTTTCGTCACACTTTTTTCCAGACGTGGAACTGGACAATGTGTAATCTAATACACAATTGTGGTTTAAAGGTTGTTGTCTTTTAGCAACGGCTTCGACAGTCAATTCAGCAGTCATCTTCGTCAAAACTTTTCAGTCGGCAATAGCCTCGTCACATTAGGTTAGTGGCTTTCAATCCAACTTGGTCACGTACGGTAGAATTCTCAGGCAGCGAAGCAAGTCGTCGGTTTCAGCATAATTGTCTAGAATGGCTTGTATGCGTCTGTCCGTTTCAATGTACTTGCGTCTCCTGTTCGTGCTTTGGATTCCCACGTCTTGAGTCATTATTCTGCTTCTTATGTCTTCCTTCTTCTTTCATTTTCTGGTGGAGTACGTAAACGTTCGGATTTGGTGCTCCAACGATCCTGTTAAAGTTTTCGTTCCATCCTTCAATCGGATTATTTGTCCGGTGTCTTTGGCCGGAAACATTTTTTGCCCGGATTTTGCATAGTTCCCAGTGCTTTCCTGCGTTCCTGGCACAGATTGTTTTTCACGTTCTCGTATCTAGGAACTTCGGTCACCAAATCGTATCTCCGGTTGAACAGTTTACCAAACTCTTGCGTTGACTAGCGTGGAAAGGTCATCTCTGCCTCTTTTCCTGCACTTATACTTGGCTTTTTCTACTTCCAACTCAACAAAGTTTGGCCCACATTTAGTCTATGGGCCAAGTGCCAAAAATCAAGAATTCGGTATAATTTGGGGATATTAATTTTCCTCTATGCCACAGTTATATGGCTGTGTAAGAATACCAAAAAACCATGCTTGCCATCTGAAAGTGGTAGCTAATAGAAATGGCGGCTAATCCAAGATGGTGGATATTGACATTTGAAAAAAATACTATATCTCTGAAACCAACTACTCGATCTCAACGAACTTTTTTTAAATGAAAGCTTAATATATGTTCTATATTTAATGTTATCTTTAGTTGTTCGATAGGAGCAACCGTTAAGTAGTTAATCACGGATTAGTAAAGAAAACGCATTTTATACTATTAATTTTATAACTATTACTAATTTATTAATAATCTAGGCATCTGAGAAGAAAATGTTCCAAACAAACATTGTAGCGTAAAAGCTTATCTTTAATTTGACATATTACGCTTGTTGGTTTTCACCTTAGAATTCATATAAAACAAATGAATTATGTAGTGTGTGCATCGAATTCTTCTAGCAGAATGTGTCCTTAATCCTATTTAATTACACGTATTGTAACTGGTATTGACTATTGAATAGCATATTTTTGATATATACATGCAATAACATATAATAATAATAATCATAATAATGATTAATAATAATGATAGTGGCCGCGGTGGCTCAGTCGGTAACGCGTCTGACTACCATGCTAAAGGTCCCGGGTTCGATCCCCGGCCGGTTCAAATCCGGGAACTTTTCTAACGGTGGAAGCGGCCCCGGCGCCTACCCAGCGTCGAATAACATGGGTACCTGGGGGAAACCCTGGGGGGTAAAGGCGGTCAGGGGCGTGATGCTGATCACATCACCCCCACTCACGACCGGATCAAGAAAGTGTGGGGCGTTACCCCCACACCCCCTATACGCCTTCATGGCGTGGTGCTAAGCACAGGGGAACACTTTACCTTTTTTAATAATGATAGTTGTTTTTGTTGTTGTAGTATTAACTAGCCATTAATTTTGTTTAATTGTTACCGATTTTCAAGGAAGAATGTTATTGATTGATTGAAATTAAAATTTTGTATGCGTCAGCACTTAGGCTATTTTCACCCGTCATATTTTATGAGGCCAAGCCTCTTACAATGTATAAAAAATCACCATGCGTGTGTCTAAAATCTCCTTACCCAGGGTAAAAACCGAGGCGGTACTGGAGCACTCAGCACATACTATATTCCTATGAGCAATACACAGGACACCATGGCCTCCCCGATGGCTTAGTGTAACGTCTTCGCCTTGTAATCAAGGGGACCCGGGTTCGATACCCTGTGGAGGCACAAAGTGGTTCGGATCCCACTTTAAACTGTAGGTCAACTCCGGATTTTCCTATCTGTCCATAAAGTGTACTTAGAAAGAAAATCTCAAATCAAACAACACTACAAAGGATTGTGCTGGCCGTAGGTTCACACGCCAGAGCCTCGTTGTTTTCCAAGACTGCAGTTGCTGAGGTGAAGTACGTGGAAATGAGGTTAACATTTGGGAGTGTTCAGAAGAACATCATAACATACGCGTTGGTGCAAGATTGGGTGTGTATGCTGGATGCTATTTAATTACCACACGTAGCTGCTTACCTCTTGCAAGTGAGCAGGTGCATTGTCTTGAAGATGATTCACAACTTTGAACATGTTTACCTTTGCGCCATTAGAAGGACTGTAGCTTTCTAGTTTTTAAACGCAGATTTGCATCATATTTCACACTATCATGTATCATCGATATATGGGAATAACTATTATTGAACCACAATATTTATTGAACCATAGTCGCATATATCATATAGGCTATGTATGTATGTATGAATGAATGTTCATGATAATGATGTTATTGTAGAGATATTCTTAATAGTAAATACGCCTTTGTATGTCTAGATAATATATACTGGTTACCACTAATATGTTATGGTCATTCCCAGATAGTACGTAAGCTTGTGGCAAACTTACGATAGCTTGTTTATAGCTTGTCAAAGTAAGTTTGATAAGGTAAGCTGTATACATGTTCTATGTAAGTGGTACTCGGCAGTAATGTTCACAAGCACATTTACTTTGAAGAAATGCTACTGTCGGAAACTTAAAACTAGTGAAAACAAGATTCATGCAGACTTGCATTGGTAAGTTTGCTGAAATTTCAGCTTATGGTATTTGGGTTCAATCCTGCAGCAAACTCACACCTTGTCATAGAGAGTTTTCTGGAAGCTTCTTCATTTCGCATTGCAAGCTTGCTTCAGGCTTGCAGTAAGTTTCTGTGCTATCTGGGTTATGTGGAGCTAATAGTACTAACTTTTTCTTACATTTTTACTATTCCAGGAAATGAATAATCCGTTTGTGAAGGCTCTCGCTATCTTCATATTGATCTCTTGTTTAACTCGCCTTTCAAAGTCAGTTCTGCGATACGCTCAGGACCAGAGAAGGGATCTCAAGAAACTGCTAGAGCTGCTTATCTTTGAAACGTTTGAGGAAACGAACTGCATACTTGTTTTTCAGGATTCACACTATGAATTGGGGGACTTTGAAATAAGATTTGGCACAAAGGCCCTTCTTCCTGTTATTTACATGACTATTGCAACAAAGGAAGCGTTCTTGTGGGGGATTAACGAAGGTTGTAATACTTTTGTTCTTCGAACCAGCAATATAACAGGAGCTTTTGCGTTCATTTACAATGCAACGTTAGAAGCGACAGTGAGGAACGAAAGAAACTTCATTGTCTTGTGTGAGAATGAAGAGGAGTATATAGATATCTTTCTCTACGATTGGATGTCAGTGTTTCCTCACGTTTATATTATTAGTGCTTCAGAAAAGTTCGACGTAAATAACTCTACAATATATAACATAATCACTCACGATGTAGGAGACCTTTTGAAACCGAAAACATTTCAAGTGACTGCCACGTGGGAATGTGGTGAAGTCCATGGATTTCAAGCAACAAAAATGTTAGATTTTAATGGAGTATTGCTGAACATGATTTTCTTAACACACAAACCCGTTACCTTCGTTTCAGGCAGTGGTTTTGATGGCAGTGACTACAGAACAATGGTGGAGTTCTTGAGAAAATTCAATTTCAGCTGGAGTATTGCGTTCTTAAATTCCACTTGGGGACAGCCAGACGACAACGACACGGTCCACTCTTTCTATGGGGAGTTGAAGTCCATGAGGCACCAAGTATCTGTACCCGCAGACTTCATCACCAAATCCAATCTTGACTTCTTCGATATTAGTTCTTTTGCGTATCGGTCCAGTCTCCTCTTCTTGACTCCTAAACCAAGTAGGGAGAGTTATCTCTGGTCGTTGGTTTCCCCCTTCAAAGTTTCTTTGTGGTTGTTTGTTGTTGGTTTTGTTCTATTTTCTTCCCTCTTACTCAGATTCTTTGCCAGTCTAGACCATAATTTTCACCCACATCACGTAGAAAAGTATCTGAAATATACTCACTGTCTTTTGGATTCCATCAGTATAGCAATAGGTATTTCCATAAGGAAAGCCAAACATGGAGTGACGAGGCACTTAATAGTCTGGCTTTTTTGCACATCCACCCTGCTGATTACTGCATACACTTGCAATCTGACTTCATACATGTCACGCCCATTCTATGGAACCCCAATCAACACTTTGCATGATCTTCTAAATTCAGAACTAAACTGGGGAACAGGGGACTTATTCATCCAAGAACTGATACAAGAAGTCACCGAAAAACCACTGAGTGCAATAGCAAAAAGGTGCATCTTTCTAGAAGATGTTGACGAGCTCAACAGACGATCTAGCGAAGGTGGGTTGGCAATAGTCGGTGAGAAACTTGAATCCGGTCATCTGAGTTTTGTTGATACAATCCATGACAATACTCTGCGGAAAATGCGGATGATGAGGGAAGATGCATTGGGCTTTCAGAACGGATTTTTGTTTCCAAAAGGATCTCCACTTTTAAGAATCTTCAATTTTTATGTAGATCGCGTAAGGGAAACAGGCATCATCAAGAAGTGGAACGATATACATCCCGATGGCACACATTACAAGCACTTTTTTGCACTGGACAATAAAGACGAAGTTGATAAAGTTAATCCTTTCTCGCTTACTGACATTGGTGCAGCTTTTGTGCTGGTATTTTTCGGTTTCTGTGTATCTTTGGCGGTTTTCTTTGCAGAAGTATCTCTATCCTTCAAGGTGAAAAAATGTTCAACAATGCAAAAAAGAATAGATGGAAGAAAACCTAGACTGTAGGTGAAAACACAAGGAAATTGTCGTCAGTCCCTTAGATTGTGGTTCACAAATTATAATGAATATATTCTGAAGATGTTTTCATTCGCATTCTGAATTTTTGAAAGTTTTGAGTTGTTTAGGGTTGAAGATTTATAGTTCTCCAAATATTGGAAGGACTGTAGGTAGACGGGAAATGTATATGTAAGCTTACCTTTTTATTAAAGAGAATAACAAAATGACAGTTTTCAATAGCATACCTTACAAGAAAATAAGAGGACCATAATTACATCGTTCAATAATATTAAATATAATATCAAGTGAGGCAATATGCGACTCAAAAATGGGATATGATGAGACAGTAATATACAATTTGCAAATAAAGCTTTGTAGGAGAGTACATGACTTTGATACTTTTACTACAAAGTTTTTATGGAGACTCCTATGTGTGTGAACCAATAACATGTTTATAAAGGCAATAAAGTAGAGCTACGACGTTACCTTTGCAAGAGTACTGAAGATGTAGTCTCAAAATTTTCCTAAAATATGAGACACTAAAGAACTGAAAGAGTAAAACATATCTTTGATTGTTTCACTTGTTTTCCGATATTTTGCTTTTCATTTTCAGATATTTAATTCAGCATCCAGATTTTAATATTGTGTTTTGGTTACACACAGGTATTCTGTTTTGAAATGTGAAATACAGTCTCAATGCTTCCACAAGGCTTTTAAACACATTTCTAAGCTTAAGAAGTATAGTGACAGTTCTGTTTTACTGTTAAGTGCACTAACGGATAGCCTCGGAATTATCGAAATCCATACATAAATCTTTTTTTTATGTAAGGAAGCCTATAGTTATTTTTAATTCAAAATTTAAAATACTGTCGAAGTTGGAGGGTGGGGGCTGCATTTTGCTTATATAAAAGTTCCGATGTAAAAATATTACAGGAGTGTGAATTATAAATAATGCATGAGGAAATATTGTACGTACAAGAAAATGGTGTGCTTATATTTTGTAGAATTCCCCGAAAAGATTCTGTAGAAGTAATTCCCTGCCTAAAGATGGCTGTGCCTTCTTATGCTATGTCCGAAAGGTACAAAAAAAAAGGCTTGAAGTATCAGGTGGTTATAATTAAAGTGACGGTGTTCAGAGTGGTACAGCACGGGCTGTAATGAGAGTAGCAGTCTGAAACTTCGTAGATATGCTAATGAAGCAATGCGCTCGCGAATTATGCAAAAAAAAAAAAAAAAAAAGTTCCAATTCTCGCCACCAGGGTAAAAAATGGCGCTGTAAGCAGTCAAAACTTGGTATAGTTACAGGAAAAACACTATAAATCGCAGAAAACAATACTCTTTGTAATAAAATATCGCTACAATTTCACTATTCGAATTACATGAACATTACAAAAGGAAAAAGCAACAAGCGTCACCAACAACAACCAGGGAGCTCACACAATGGTTAGGCAATTTCACCGACTTTGACGTCAGAGTTATGGAAAATTCCACGTTTTGACTGCTTACAGCGCCGTTTTTTACCCTGGTGGCGAGAATTGGAACTATTTTTTGGCATAATTCGCGAGCGCATTGCTTCATTAGCATATCTACGAAGTTTCAGACTGCTACTCTCATTACAGCCCGTGCTGTACCACTCTGAACACCGTCACTTTAATTATAACCACCTGATATGATCTTGTTAGAAGTGACGTCACCTAGTGTAGTTCAAAGGAGCCAATGAAACTAGCAATTTAGCCCAGAGTACAAAGTAAATGACAATGCACACTTGCTGGCTTGTTGATTAGTTGATTGATTGAGTTGGTCTTTTAAGTCCACTATATGCACAGTAAGTACAATCGGGACTGTACCTACGGTTTAAAGTGGAATCCGAACCACTAAGTGCCTCCACCGGGAATCAAGGACAGGACCCTACCGTTGCCACATCGGGAGGCCTTTGCTAGCTTGTTGTTCATTTGCTTGAAATCATGGAACTCGAAAGACAGCTGGGTGTTGGTTGTGGTTCTGTTGTGTGGAAACTTTATAAAATGCTATGTGATTTCTATGCTGAAAAATAAGTGTTTATAACGCGGGAAAATCAATATGTTCTTACTTAGTCCCAGTGAGTTTGCTTTCCCCATGACACTGAGCAGAAAGGAAGAGTGGCGCCTCCCAGCAGACAATTCCAGAACTACTTGCAGACATTAATTCATAGTGCATAAGGTTTGCTGCCCGAGTTCAATATCTGCTTATAATATGTTTATCTGTGCCGTAACTGGTTGAATGATTGCCCACATCTGTTGAGGGCATGTGTGAATGAGGCCGGCAGTTGGTAGGTAGTAGCCCTTGGCTAATTGATTGCATTTTCTTTACTGATTCCGGTCAATAGTTTATTGACAGTTTGGTCTTTTGCATGGTCCACAACAATGCCATGCAACAGTGTTGCAGAGTCTAGTTTGTAGAGCCCGACCCTGTGGCCGAGTGGTTAGCACATCGCGCTGCGACGCCAAGGGTCCCGGGTTCGAATCCCGGTCGGGCTTGGTTGTTTGTGAATGTCCATTCATTAATTTCATCATTTCATCACTCATCCCCATCTTCGCAAATTAGCCAAGAGGCACAAAACGCGAAGTAAAATAAACTAAATCAAATCAAATCAAAATCAAATCTAGTTTGTAGAAAATCCAAGTTTTATTTCTTTCTTTCCTTTTTTTTATTAGTATTGTGTGATGAACTGTATTTTGTGATAATATAGGTATTTTAATATTCCAATTTAACTTTTGAATATTTTGAAACAAAATTGGTGAATTTGTGTTGATAATCGGAGTGGAATACTAATTCACTAAATTAATCAATATTTTTTAGCAACTTCTGTTACAATTTTTAAAGCTTTGGTATTGGTAAGATTATCAACATAGGTATGGTTATACTAACTAAGTAGTATTGGCTAAGCTCTAAATTTCGTGAAAAATAATAATACCAATTAAATTTTATTGTAGAAACCGTTATTATTTACCGTAAATTTATCCCTGAAAACCTGAAATTTTACTTGAATTTCTTCAAGGTTTTGGAGTAGTTATATTTGCACTACATATGTAGTCAGGCAAGTTGGAAATATGTTCATTTTGTTTTCTTATATGTAGTATACTAGTAAGGGTTGGGACTAACTACTATTATCCGTTTGTGTTCCAAAACTACTGTGCAGAAAACTCCTCCTCTGTTCATAAAATGCGTCACTACTATATTCCAGAAGTCAAAACACTTTCTCTCCAATTTAAAGTGCATGTCGTCTTTGCCGGTAAAACTGTTGTTACAATGTTGTTCGTGTAACCCATTAAATTATTTAAAGATATTAAAATTAAATGTTTTGTGCATACATCTAACACGGTAGAGCAAAAGTGAAATTATTATTGAGATAAGCATAAGAAGAAAACTAGTTTCGTGAAACCATCACTAAAATTTTGGTAAAATGCTTTATTAACTATTAATGTGATCTGAAAGTACAATGCACTTCTGTCTTGCATTATTCATTACGTAAGTTACTATTTTTCAGTAGAAAATTCTATTGGGTATAATTACAAGTCCCAAATCCATGTAGGTGCTGGGAGTTCGTATTGGTCGTCGGCATAAATGGCGCATTGCTTGTAGTCGCAGGGTGTTATCCTCCACACGTACGCCAGTCTAGAAGCTGTGGGGCAGGAAGATATGTCCACCGTCACAGAGTTTTCTGTGTTAGAGGCAATGGGCACATCTTGCTCGTTGCCATTGCAATATACCTTAAATAAAAGCATACAAGTTGGTTAGGAAGATAATTTATGATACATCTATTGTAAGTATAGATGGGAAATTACGTGAAAGATAAACAAAATCCAGTATTATAAAGTTTACTGGAAAAATTACACATAAGGCCTCAATTTTCGCAGCATCCAATTACCGTTAAAAATACCAAGACCGTTAGTAGAGTATTTGTGGTGATACCGTAAATTACATTGTTACCATAACTAACGTAACATTTTATGATTCAGTGTCAAAAATATATATTTAAACTAGAATATTGTAAAATATTGTAAAAATGAGACATCTATTGTAAGTATAGATGGGAAATTACGTGAAAGATAAAAAAATTGAGTATTAAAAAGTTTACTGAAAACATTACACATAAGGGCTCAATTATCGCAGCATCCAATTACCGTTAAAAATACCAAGACCGTTAGTAGAGTATATGTGGTGATACCGTAAATTACATTTTTACCATAACTAATGTAACATTTAATGATTCAGTGTCAAAAATATATTTTAACTAGGATATTGTAAAAGTTATATTAATTTCTAATAGTGTACCTTACGTGCAAAGTACACATAAAAATACATACCTTACATAAACAACAAGTGTAAGATGTAAAAATCTTACAAATTTACAAACCTTAGCATTTAGAAAAAAATCTGCTTTCATTCCACTTTATACACAGATAGGCTAATTGGTACTGGGCTTACAGTTTAAAGTGGCATCCAAATCACTATATACCTGCACCAGGTATCAAAACAAGGACCCCATTATTACAACGCGATGGCGTTACCACTATGCCATAATTAACAACTTTAGCGATGCTGCATAAAGAGAATATAAAATCTGCATACGACTCTCAATTAGGCCTATAGCCTGAATTTTATTTCGGGGCGGGGGGTATTTAAACGTGAAAAAGTGGGGAAGATGCCCTGAAGATGAATTTCTCTGTAGCTATATTACAACTTATTATACAACATGTTTAGTCCTACTAAGGAAAGAAAAATTACCACTGTACACTCTTTAAATAGGATATTTGTAGGATTTTGGGGGCTCAAGTAACATGATTTCTAAGTAAGTAAAGATATTCACTTACCAAAAATCCGTCATTGTTCTGTACTCGAATATTGCTGTCGTACGTCAGAATAATATTATTGCCCTCTTTCTGGATATTGTTTACCTGCAGAGGACATATTTCGCACTGTTAATAATTCTTAGTAAAAACAAAAAGGCGTACACATCATTTAAATTTTAGCTTACAGCAGCAAATTGTTAGAGTTTTGCTTCTTTACCGATGACAACCTTTTGGCGTGCTTTCATTATGATGTCATCTTAAACTATTAAATCATGTGAATTTGAATATGAAGGTAAAGATAACTACACAGATTTAAAGAGGACGTGCCATTCTTTCTTCTAATTGGGTCATGCACTTCAGCTCTGCAAAAATCTTGTCGTTTAGAAGGAATTTATGTGAATTTTTGATAAATTACTTCCATTATAATTACTACTATTAATACTACTGCTGCCACCACTATAGTTCCCTATTGGGGGAGATAGAAGATTTTTATTACCGCCTGCACACGTTCCATTGATACCATCATTTACTTGCTTTTCGGTGATATGACACTGCAGATTTCGGTTCTGCCCAGAAAAAATATTTCAGACATGGAAAAACAACAAAAATTGCAAATTTCACCATCCAACTATGAGACTAGGGGGTATACATTCACTTTAGAGGTATGAGGATAAATTTAGCATCAAAAAGACACTAAATTGGACCTTGATGAAACATTTGAGGAGTTTGTTGGGAAAGATTTGAGAAAGTTTTATGAGTGTTTAGGGGAGTGTGGATACATCACTGATAAACATTTATCGTATGACTAAGTACAGGAAGGTACAGTGAGATGCACAAGTATTGTCCAGCAAATTGTGCATGATCATTTTTCTTAAATTTTCTCTTGCTCACTGCATGTTTTTAAGTAATAGACGTGTATCTGGTGCTAACATTGTTATCAACTTGTTGAAGAGTTGTTTCAATTCTTCATGCTTTCATTTCGTAAAAGTTTCTTTGTAATACTTATTCATCCACTGTACTAATACATTGTGGTCAACCTAGGTCGCTTTTCCACACTTTAAATGTTATTCTCACATAATGTAGCTAAATTTGTTTCTTGTGATTGCCACCATTGTGTATAGTAGTTTTGACATTGAACTAGAAAACATAGTGTGTTATTAATGTATGCGAGCTTATGTAATTGTATTAAGAGTTTGTGGCTATATTAACTTTGACGGAAGATCGTAAATGACTGTCAGTGCTTTTAGCATAATGAAACACAAGCAGCCGGATTCCTACATGCCTTGGAAGGTTCCGCTGTCAATTTGTGCACTGCCATGCTACTAAAAAAAATTACCTTTACCATTTTTAAAATATTAACTGACATTGCATTTAACCCTAATTAATATAATTTTAATGATTCATGTAAAAAATATATTTCTGCATGCAATTATAATTTATACATGCTAAAATATTAGTATTAAAAACGGTCGAATCCAGTTTTTGTGACTTAACAGGAACACTTTGACATTTTAATGGTGGAATATTGCAACTTCTAACCACTGGCGTACACAGAGGGAGCTGCCCCCTACACACACACACACACACACACCCCCACACACACACACACACACACACACACATCAACATTTTCAAATAAAAGCAGCGAAGAACTCGTGAAAATCAGAGTGGTAAATGTACTCCTTTTTTAAAATGACCCCTTGATTGTCTTCTTGAAAGTGGAAAGTTCTAAAGATATGGAATATTTTACTGTGTATGCCCCCCCCCCGTAGAAAGAAGCAATGTACTATCGACCTTTAGAATTCCAGCCCCCCACAGAAAAAAATCCTACGTATGCCAGTGCTTCTAACAGTGTGCTCTTTGTCTTTAAACTTGTTTTTGTTATTTTCTTCGTAATGCCAAGAAGCACCTCGATTATCTATGTAGTTAAGAATTACTTTAAAGTTAATGTTAAAGTAGAAAATAAAATTCGAAATTAGTTCAATTTAGGAAGGATCCCAGTTAGTATTTTGTGGATTATGTTTATCATGTTTAAAATTGAAATTACATTTTGAAGACCTGAGAAGAACCTAATTATCTTAGAATTGCACACTTCAGGTGATGAGGGACAATTTCCCCGAGGTTCTTCTCTCTGTAGTAGCTGGGAAGCACTGTTGCCAACTTAGCTCTTTTGGAGCTAGGTGCACTCGTTTAGCTGTGAACTTTAGCACCCGCCTCCCTGACCCACATGGTGCCATCACTGGCTTCGGCTCACATAGAACAAGTTTTGCCATAATTATATATTTTGAACGTGATATTGTTATATTGTCTACGTTGCCCCACCCCTTCTTACCTCCACAGCTACTTTTTTATTACACCGTGGCTGAAGTGAAGATGACATAATATTGTTATCAGGGAATCCTATATTTTCGATTTCATACGAACATCGTTGTATTATTGAGATGGGTGATGCTACCAGATCTGGACGGTAAAAACTAAGAATAGATTTCCATAACTTTAACATTAACGGTAACATCAGCGCCTTCATCCCTCTGACACCAAAAATTAGCCTAAAAGGCACTTTATCCAGTCTTCGATAATTTAGCTCCTTGAATGTAAACTTTAGCTCTATTTAAGGTGAAATGTATTTGTTTTATGTGCATTAGGTTTGGCAATACTGCCAGGATGGCCACAGGAGGAAAGGGAGAAATGCATTAAGCTTATGGGAGCAATATTTTATTCGTTCTCTCGGGAATATCAAACATCCAATGACGTAGAAAAGTACATGGACAGGAAAATGTCACGTTGAACAATGTCTTAGTCGTAGGAAAAGTCGAAACCGCCATTTGATTAGCCGTAACTTGAAGTTGATTTCCCATAAGAAATACATGGGATTCTGGTATACTTATTGATCATGTTTTTCAAACAACATGGAGAGAAATTCATATTCTCTTGTATACTTAAGGATTCTTTTAGTAGCAGTGCCCATTTCGACGATATCAAAATATGTGCACCATTGGTGCCAAATTGTTACTCTCCCCCTTAAACAATACTTAGCGGTTACAAACAAGTGACTCTCCCCCTTAAACAATACTTAGCGGTTACAAACAAGTATCAAAAAAATATAATGTTTTTGTACTGAAATCATAATCTTACTTGTGGTCCGTGCGTAGGATACTGGGTCATCTGATACACAACATTTAGGGCGGCCATGCTCAGTCTGTCTGCCACCGTCTGCTTGTCTCTTGGGTGAACGCTGAAATGGATTTAGAATTTAAGAGAAACCAAACATGTTTATTTTACAAATACCTGAAAATGTGTTTGTAATGAGACTGGCATTCTTAGAGAAGTGTTTGCCAATATTTACATTGATATTTCAAGGATATATATATATATACAAAGTGTTCATTTTCATCTATCCTGTATTTAAGATATAGCTATATCCAGTGGCGGCGATTGGGTTCCAAAACCTGGGGCCAAGGATAATTTATTTCCCTTTCTAGACAAGGTTTATCATAGTGCAGGGGCAAAAGTGGCAAAACGTATGGGGCAGTTGCTCCCCCTCGCACCCTCTAATCTCCGCCACTGGCCATATTCATTCACAGGGTGTCTACCAGTCAAGAAAAAGTCTAGAAATTATGCTTGTGGTGAAGAATATTTTATATTTTTTACAGTATTGAGAATTAACATTGTTATATACTTGTACTGGGATTTGATAAAATTGAACATTTGCAAATCTAAAATTGGATTGAGTTGTGGTTAAGACTTGTTCACTTTGTTTCTTAAGAGTTACTTGTAAAAGTATTAAATAAAATAATGTTATTATTATTATTATTATTATTATTATTATTATTTGTTCAGCACAGAATACATTTCTCAATTATGTTGAACATGCCATTTTCCATCTAGAATGAAGTCTGATGCATTGATTTTTACATGGATTAATAATTCAAGCAAGTTTAAATCTCTTTTTAAAGTACAGCTTCAGTTTTCATCTTAACCAGCCTTGTGGTAGGGGTTTTTCATAGAATAAAAAAATATATTTCTTAATTTCCAACTATACCTAAGTAGGGGGAGGTTTAAAAAATGTTTGAAAAAGGAAAGAAAAGTCAAGAATTTTCGATATGTTATTTTAATGATTTCAGAATTGAATGAATGTGATATTGAGTCTTGAAATTATAATGAGAAAGTACACAGAGAGAGGTGTAAATAAGTATTTCGCAAATGAATACTACAGGGGAAATAGAGGCAAGTAAGTTTTCCATAATTGCACAGAATAGCAAATTTAAAGTTTGAAACCAAATAATCTTTATTCTTATTGATATATGTTCTTCAATACTTGTATTATGAAGCAAGCGTATATTTCTTTGTATGAAAATGAAACATGAAAGAAATTGATTCAAGAAGAGTACAAAATGTATAACAAAAACTTTCTTAATGTAGCAGCTTACAGCATTATGAAGTGGTGCACAAATTCACTCGTTCAACTTTATGCAGTGCTGTCCTTATTGTTTCTGCCCCTTAGGTCCATGTGGCAGCTTTGTGTAGTAAACCTGAGCCTTTCTTGTGCAGAACACTTTCAATTCCTGAAGATCTTGGAGCTTTTCGTCTGATATTTGTAGAAGTCTCTCATTAGCTCTAGCAGGGTGTAGAAATTCGTTAAATTCAAGATGAGGTGAAAGGCTTCTGTTTTTTTTTCTTCCCGCGGACGATTGTGGAAACCCATGATGCATTGTAGTGTTTCAGATGCATGGTCGGACGGTGAAGTTACTTTCGTAAAATGACTTGACTCCTTTTCCCCCCTGTATTCAACTGACTTACCTCCTTCTTCCCCTGTATGCCAAACCTTCAAGATTAAATTTCTCAGTGACTAACTTCCCTGTTGCTCTGACATTGAGTCGACATAAACTATATCATTCAAGCTACATGAATCTGATATTAACTCATTTTCGACCATTTACTGACTTGCCTCCTTTTCCCCCCGTAGTCTTCAAATGTAAAGGAGGATCTGCCTAATAAACAAATTACAGTGTTCTCCAAAGGTATTTCATGAAACCGTACACTGAAAAAAAACACTGGTGTTCAAGCGACAGTGGTCCTAGGAGGTTCACACCACATTTTGGTCAGTGGCTTTAAAATATTGTCGATTACAACCATTTATCTATGTTATTCAAACACCACTGAGGTTAAACGTTGGTAAAAATGTAGTTTCGGCCTCCTGGGACCATTGTCTGTGTCGCTTTAACACTGAATTGTGTACCAAAGATTAAAGTAAATGTCTTATGTTAAGATTAAGCAAAACTTTGTGTTCGGTGGCTACTGATAAGATGAATTTGCTGAACGTAATGAATTTGTTAAGAACGACTGAAGTACTCACGACCCTAAGGGAGAGTTATCGTCTGGAAGATCAAAGGCGGCCGCCATGAAGGACTCTGGCATGACAGGGTTTGGTGCGTATCCATAGTCAGCCGTCTGCGCCCAGCGGAGGAAGGACCAACTGTCCCAAGGGTCGTGCGTGTATGGCGCCAGCTGCCGAGAGAGATAGAATGTAAGAATTATTTACAAAATATTGTTTAAAATTTATAAGTAACAACGAGCATAGATACTATTGTGTACATTGCTACTCTCTGCGATGATGAATCATCACCAATGATCTGTTCAGAAACGAGCCACGTTTTGATCTGCTTGCACCTAAACACCCCACATGAAGTCAATCCCTGGAACAAGAATTTGAACCTGTTTGTGGTGCAGTGAAGAAGATATGCAAAACAAATTTGTCCTGTTGTTATGCAAACTCTGACCTCAAATTAGATGCACAAAATATCTTCCACATAGTGGACGTCAATTTTATATTTTGCTTGCATCTATCTGTTGATATTCTGAGTCCATTTGTGGAAAAACAAAAGGCGAAATGTAATTTGAAAAGCATACTATTCAGGCTCCAAGATAGGACTAAACAGTAGGCTAATTAAAGAATTTCAAGATCCAAAATCCTTTGGTGATTTGAGTTTATTTTGATATGTAGACAATTTGTTACAGAATTGTGAAGAACTCCAAGTAGCAGCAATGTCCCTTTGAACCATGGAAACTGTGGGTTGTTACCGGAAGTCAGTGCTAGCGATGTTACCATGTTCCACGTGCATTTTTACTCCGTTGAATAAAAATCAGCATAAAATCAGTTTTTCAATGTAAATTGACAATAATAATAGATTTTAAAAACATATCAAAGAGCTTCAAAACAAGACCAATATTGTTTTTGTAGGACTAGCCAATACCAAGAAAAAGTTGTTTTGCAAAATTGATAAGAACATTGTTGTTGACAAATTTTAAAAATCTGAAAATTAGAAATTGTGTTTAAAACCTTTCTGCCCGTACCGTACGCGTACTAAAATTTCATCACGATCCGACCACCAGTAAATTGGGTTAGCAGAGATTAACACAGAATTGAATTACCTAAATATTGATGTAGCTCTTTTTTATGTAGGTCCACTGGTTAATTTTAAATTGGAGTCCAAACTCGAGTATCTAAAATTTTTAATCCGACAATAGGTGAGCAGGTCACAGTACACAGACCGCTCCCAACTCTGTGCAATTGCATCCGAGTTATCAATGCCTAGTACTTGAACGCTGTGAAAATTTTCATCACGTCACTAGTGAGCAGTGCTCATTGAGAGAAGATAAGTTGGCAAAGTACAAGCAGTCAGCTCACAAGAAGATCCCCAAATGAGGGGAGACGGGGAGCAGGGGTAAAGGGAAGGACCGTCCCATTTGCAGATTTTAGAGGTACCAGAATGTCTTCCACTGCGGTCTAGCGTTCTTTTGGAAGTGTGTAGAAGTTGATTTACGTCTATCACACAGAGCTTGTATCTGAGGCAACAGGATTTTTTTTTCAGTGCCCACAATACTTTTGTATTCATTATTCTGTGCATTATTTAGACTTATTTAAAAGAATTTCAAAAAACAATACACGGCAACGACTTTAAGGTTACCAGAGGACATTTTTAGATTACAAAAAAATGTTAACTTTCGACGAAGATGCAGGCAGCACTTCGATCAAACGTTTTGTGCTTACTGGTGTTATGGTGAGCTTATTGTGAAACTTGGTCTCACTTTAAAATAATAACATTGTGCAAGGTGTTCTGCCTCGGAGTTATTTCATCCAGACTTAAAGTTGGGAAACCGTTTTTGTCAGTCGTCACTAAAAACACATTTGCGTTTCGGCATGGTTCAGATCTCTGCACTGCCATGTAACAACTAAGAGTACAACAGCAGTTAAAAATTACTGTTCATTTCTGAATTCTGATGTTGTGAAACTCAAATCAAAGAAAGCCGCTGCGTATGGCATATTCTTACCTATTGTTAGAAACTTGGTGCTCACCACGCGCAGCGGTAGATGTAACAAATGTTTTGAAATCAAAACCTCATGCGGCATGGTGGTGACAACAGAAGAGACGCAAGAGTTCAACAATTTTTCTTTGTTGGAAGAAAAGTTTGTTGTCTTTGCGCTTCCAACTGAGAGTGTTGTATTTCCTTAAATTGACATTGAATACAGAAACAATATTAACAATTATTTACACATAAGATTTTTTTTTATTAATCTTGATGTTAAGCAGCTGTCTATATCCCAAAAAAAGAGGATATTTCCAATTTTTCCTAAAAACCTGCCCAGATTATTTTTAGGACCCGACAAAAAGGTGTTGTCAGGGTAAAAGAGGATGTCTTGTAACCCTAAACGATTTGCGTCGCTGCACTGGTTACAGCGAGCCCACATGTTTTTCTCATCCAGAGTGCATTCCCCCAACCCTAATAGTGGAGTCGCCTGTCGCCACGTCACTGGACTTCCGTTGGGGATCATCTACTGAGTGGTCAGCTGTAGCTGAGTGATCATGTTGCTTGCTGAGCACTCAGGTACATTACCTGGCCCAGGCTTCTTCCCTTCCACAACATTTCAATGTATGTTAGTAAGAGAAAAAAGTCAGAATCTGACCTGAACAAATCCGAAAGGGAAGGTGGGGCTGTCTCCATCGTTTCCTCCAAAGAACTTGCTCTTCCAGTCGTTGATCATTGCAGGAAACATGCAGGTATAGTTGTTAGGTTGACCTACGTTGGCTTCACCTAAAAGAAAGCAAGTTGGTCAAGAGATCTGCAACATGATGGAGGAAAGTGCCTTGTTATCTATTCAATGAGCAATAAGAGATCAATCATAACTAAATACTTATTTATGCTACAAGGTATCTGGTGAACCGTTACAAGGAATGGCTATTTCTTTCAGTGTAAGCAATTTTATTGTCATATTTGCAACGTCCAATAGGTCGATTGGTCGCAATATTGTCACAAAGGTGTCTCCTACTCTCTAAGCCAGGAAAAAAAGGACTCAGATCAGTATATCATGCCTTGCTTGAATAAAACACAACGTAATTTATAGTAAAAGATGTTCATATACACACACGTACATGCATGCAAAACATACATACTATATACAAAAATTTTAACACCCCCTATAAAATGTAAGGGAGTTAGGCTGGGTACAAATGGTCATGACAGAAACTGGTTTAGACTTTGGGGGGAACCATATTGGCGTGTTCCAAACGGACGTCCGCCATATTGAATTCAACACAACATTTTTAAAAGGGAATGGGGTGATGTGATATATCAAATCAGGCTAGAATTTCACGAGAAATGCAATGGTGAAGGTTTTTCTAAACCTATCTTTATTCAGTGAAACGTTATTACTGCATGCTTGTAACAAATGTCTCATTTTGAGGAATTTTATAGTAAATTAGAAGAGTGTAATAATAACGAAGTCTTATTCTCCCGAATAGAAGAGTTGGGGGGCAAAATGAACATGTCTTCGAGCACGTTACCAGCGAGACTTTTCTTGTCATCACCACAATTGTTCTCATCACAATTACGAGGCTTGAAGAATTAAATTGTTCACCATACATTATGTCTTACTTCCATCAACAAAAAATCATGTTATAGGCTTGTGCTATAACTCTATTTCTATCCATCTATAGTTAAATATATGGATTTCAAACTCTTACAAACATGAAATTCTATCCATTCCTCACATACACGATCTTTCTCCTCACCATCAAGTTTCAGATTTCACATATATTTTCAAAATCATGAATGGACAACTCTTCACTAGGTGTACTCTTGTCACTTTTTGACAATCAGATCCCACGTATCAACACCAAATGCCACAACTTCTTTCCCACAAAAGCACCAAGACTGTCCCTAGGGTACCTAGGTCAATTCACTTCTCTATTCGCGATTAAAATTACCACCTGAACGCTAGTGTTGCTTCCAATATGGCCGCTCTAAGTAGGATAACTCTTTGTTTACATTCAGCAGTAGTACGAAACAGCAGCGTGTTGTCATGGCTGCTATGGAGGAGAAACGTTTAAATTACACGATATTTTTAAATATTGGAAATGCGATGTGAATTCCAGGAACTCTAACGAAGGTGAAGCTGTGATGAGAACGAAGCATTTAATTATGATAGGCAAAAATAACAGGGAAAACGCAGACGAAACTAATGTATAAGTACTGGTTCTTCAAAGCAGTGCTGTATCATTTGCACCTCATATTGTCACTTGGATTCTCGGAAATTATTTGAAAATAAAGAAATTGAAATTGACCTATACTTGAAAAGCTGGCAGGAGAAAATTGCGAACATATCGTTGCAGTTCTTTCTCGATAATATTCACGATTTCGTGACCAGGCTATCCTCTCTAAAAAAAAAGGACATTGTACTGAATGAAGCAGCAACATTAGCAATTCCATTTTCTTTTTCTGGTTACATTTGACATTAATTCATTCTCAAACTATTTTAATCTTCTGTCTTAATCGACTTGCACCTGTTCCAAATTTCACACATACATAATACATGAATGCATTGGGTAAGACGCTTCATGACTTTTCGAAAAAGAAAAAAAGTTTTATTTATAAAGTACAATTTAAAACTTTACTTTCATGGCAATCTCTCGAAAAATAAAGTGAATAGACTCGTGCATTCTTCGTAATTTCCTTGCCGAATTACAGTGTTATTCCCCATGCCAATCTTCTGTCAATCAGTTACGTTTCCCCTGATTTATTTACAAATTTTATTTTATTGATTTCACGGGGTGGAAATACATGAACACTTTTCATTCTGACCCATAAAACGATTTAGAGCACAAAAAAACCTGAACTGTAGACCTTACTCGTTCGCATATTCCCCATGCTTTAAACGTCTTCAACACAACGTATCCTACTTAGACTAGTTCCTGAAAGTCCCACCAGATGGCATATCGGTTAATTTTAATTGCGAATAGCCTAGAAACCCTATGCAATTCATTAAACGGCCATACATGGTTCCATCTCTCCAACCAAACTTTCAAAACATCAAACAGCTGAAGAGTTAATAATACTGGTTATACTGTCGTCGTTATTGTTACTGTTATTGTTATGTGATGTGTACATGTAATGAACAAGTATATAACTTGGAAAATGAAGATGAATTGCATCAGGGGGTCTACCGGTCTGGAAATCCTGGAAAATTCAAGCAATTTATTTTGACTGGAAATGTCAGGGAAATTTATTTTTTCTGGAAAAAAATTTACATTTTTTGTAGTAGTGCACTAAAAATAGGTTTTTGAGCAAAGAAAAGTTGGACAAGCAAGAAAGTTTAAATTGGATGTGTGCATACTTTAACTCAGTTTGATGTAACAGTAATTGCAGTAAATATTCTATAGTTGTTGTTGTTGTTGAGTTGGTGTTTTAAGTCCACTTTATGCACAGTAAGGCTAATCGGGACTGGACCTACAGTTTAAAGTGGGATCCGAACCACTTGTGCCTCCACCGGGTATCGAACCCGGGACCCCTTGATTACAAGGCAAGGACGCTACCACTGCGCCATGGGGGAGGCCCGAAATATTCTATAGTAAACGCTCAAAGAAAAGGGGTCATGTCTTGAACTAATAGAAATCTACTACACTAAGTGGCTATTGGAATTTACCATTCTTTTATTGCAATTTTTGGGTTGTGTTTGATATATATTAGGATGTAGGATTAATACATATATTACTAAACTTTAGTATATTTGTATGTAGTATGCATTATTTATGCTACAATTGTTTTGATTTTTTATAATGAAGAATCTGTTAACCAGTAGTCAATATGGCAAGTATTTCACAAAAGCTCACTCCCGTCAATTTCTGTTCTGTTTCTCATCTCATCATTACTTTTATCATGTGAAGTGAATATTCTAAAAACACGGTTAAGTTGAATTCTATTAGCTAAAATATAGTGACCGTTTTATACACATATTTAAATGCAAGAATCCTAATGGCTTGGTCTGGAAAATTTTGTTTCTTGGTTTGGAAAACCTGGAAAAGTCAGGGAATTTTGTTTTTATGAAATGATACACACCCTGACACTTCACATTGTGTTTGGCGTTCTAATTAATGTATTTATTCAGTTGGAAGATAATTTATAATAGCTATTATTAACTGCGATTACTTTCAAAAGCAGACAACTAACACTTAGATGTGTCTAACTAACTGTAAGTCGTACAGCTCATACCTTGATACCAAATGGCTCCTCTGATGGACATCTTGAGCAGAGGGTTGATCATGGCATTCCACAGCTGGGACGCACTGTTTTCATTTCGGGGCGTACTGAAATAGGTGGAAAAGAATATTAACAATACATTAAAATAAAATAAAAAACAAGAAAAACAAATTTACAGGGTGATTCAAAAGTCCCTCAACATCCCTGAAAAAAGCATAGGAGTTAGACTGGGTACAAATGGTCATGATAGAAACTGGTTAGGCCTTGGGGAACGATATTGATGTGTTCCAAGTGAACGTCCACCATATTAGTGGCCATCATATTGAATTCAACTCAAAATGAGAAGAGGGTGATGTTAAATATAAATTCAGGCTATAATTTCATGAGAAATGCAACGGTGAAGGTGTTTTTAAACTATCTTTAATCAGGAAAAAGTCATGCTGCTTGATTGCAACAAATATATCCTTTTCCAGGTGTGAGAAAACGGTGCCAGAATGCTCCTAACGCATGAGGAACGCCTTGAAGAGAATGTATTCACGCCTGCGAAGAGCGTTTTGTCATACCGTGGTCCTCGCGAGGCCAAATTCTCCAGACCTTCGCTCTTTTGTTGCAAAACGTCGCAACGTGACTAGAGTTTACTCGAAACAAATGTTTCTTCCAGTGTGTGGCCACCCATAAGAGCCCTATGTTAAACATTGCCCGAGTTGGTTTGCATAAAAAATTACTCGTTGTGTCGTGTCCGATCATGCCTTACTAATTTAAAATCGATTGTTTTATTTATTTTCTTTTTTTAAAAAAAGGGTAGTGATATTATACAGAGAGCTTAATAGAGACTCGATTGCACTTTGGACATGGCAATCGTTTTAATTGTAGGAGCAATTAATTGTATTGCATTAGAACTACAGTAAATGCTTCCGTACATGTGCATTTATTATTTCTGCTATTATTACAATTGAGATGAACAATGGGAGTGCAGAAGGGCACTTAAATACAAGAGTTTCGCAATCACCCCTTTGCATCTCCTTGCGCGTTCTGGGTAAATTCACCCGATGGATGGATTGACTGTTATGGTTAAAGTCCTGGTTCAAACATCAGTTCGGTATCTATCATTGACATAATTGTAATAATTGTAATTGTAGCTCGAGAGGAAGTCGACCGGACGAGTATCTGGTTTCAAGCCAGCACCTCTTTTTCTGAGAAGCGCAGTTGGCACTTTTACCTGCAGTGCTTAGACATCCAACACGAACTGCGACTTTATACTCCCAAGGGCTCCACATTGTACAGGGTGGAACATTTTGGATTGCCCAGTTTGAAAATAATATACTCAGCCCTAGAGACAATGAGACTCCAAAAATGTGAAATCATCCTTTTCACTACACTTGTCCATTTACATACACGCCACGTAGAATTTGCTACTGCGCTTTGTGTGCATTTGCTACAATTATTTGTGAAACACTATGTCTGCCAAATTAAAACTTTTCGGACATCTTTGAAAAAGAAAAGTTGGCCACTCTGCATGGACGGACGACGACTATCAGTAGCCATGGAGCGCGGCCCATTCAATACCCTTCAGATTCCCCGAACTAACTGCCCCAGACCTTTTCCGTTGGGGACACTTGCAGGATAAGGTGTCTGCAACCAGAATAGTAAGTGTGGAAGAGTTGAAGGAACGCATCTCCGGAATCGTCTTGTCCAGTGCATTGCTAAACAAGGTGGTCATTTGGCAGACATAGTGTTTCACAAATAATTGTAGTAAATGCACACAAAGTTTAGTAGTAAAGTTCACGTAGCATGTATGTAAATGGACAAGTGTAGTGAAAAAGATAAAGTTCGATTGTCTCTAGGGCTGAGTATATTATTTTCAAACTGGGTAATCGAAAATGCTTCACCCTGTATATAAAAAGAGAAAAAGCGTAGCACAATAACACAACCTAGCAAAGATAACCGCAACCTCAAGTTATGAAATCTGTAAAGAAACTGAATTGGCAATATCTCCTTCACTCCACGTGAACTTGGCAAGCGTCAGTTCCTAGAACGGACGATATTGGTGGGAAAGGTTTGAGGGGAGGATATACAGGGTGTCCCACGAACGGCGCAACTGGGAATTAAGAGTGGCGTTAGTGGCGTTACTTTGTAACCGAAACCTGTACATACATAAGTCAAACACCAAATGTTAGCCCTGTCCAAGTAGATATTTTTAAACATAGAAACAACAAACGGGGTGCAGTGTTGTTCATGCAGTGTTGCCAAATGTAAGTAAAAGTGTAAATTTATTTTTCCACAAACCATGGAAAATTGCATGTCAAACCTTTGAACGGAAATTTGAACCTCAATTTCCACCTTGGGTAGGTGGACTATTTTGCCATCTATAGTTCAGAGAAGAAAACCGATCGCTTTCGCGTATAGCCAATCCTGAAATGCCTCGTGAAGGCGTACCGGTCCAAATGGGTGTTTTGAAAAAATATGAGGTACAGTAGCAACACTGTTGATGTTTGAAGGCAACAAAAGGTGTGTTTAGTGATGGTCTATGACATGGAAATACTGGAAACAGGAAAAAAAGAAAATGAAAATTATGGTGAAAAAAGTGTTACTTACCTACTCCTGGCAACCATGCAATGTGGTAACAGGCAGTGTAGCTTTACAAAAGATGTTGAAAATGACAACCATTTTCCCTGAGGCATTCATCAACACGTTTTATCATGTTGGAAGAAACTTTATGCAAGGTTGATTGGTTTATATTGTTAATGGCTGTGCAAATGTTTATTTTTAGATCATCAAGTGTTCTTGGGTTATTAATGTAAACTGTTTGTTTCAAATAACCCCACAGAAAAAAATCTGGAGACGTCAGATCCAGGGAGCGACTGGGCCATAAGTTTTTGCTTATAATGTGATCGCCAAAACACGCTGCCAACATGTCTAAAGTCTTGTTGAAACCAACAATCACGTTCATCACCTTCCAACAGAGAAATGAACTGTGTGATAAGGTCACGATAAACTATTCCGTCAACTGTTGTGTTGAAAAAGAATGGGCCGATTATTTTTCTCCGCGAAATCGCGCACCACACACCGATCTTTTGTGGATGAAGTGATTGTTCATGTAACAAATGGGGATTGTTACTTGACCAGTGTCGAAAATTTTGACTGTTGACATATCCATTTAAGTGGAACCATGCTTCATCCGTGAAAAAAACCTTATCCAAAATATTCACACCATTGTCTCTAATAAAATTTCTAAACCACTGGCAGTATCTTACACGTGCACCTTTGTCTGCTTCCTTCAGTTCTTGCACAGCCTGTACCTTATATGCACGTAGGTGCAATTGTTTTAACGCTCGGTGAGTTGTTGTTTTTGATACACCTGACTGTGCAGCAAGTTTACGAACCGATTTCCTGGGAGATTGTGATATTCTCTGCTCCACATCCTGCAACACACCTTGTGTCAAAACTGGTGGTTGTCTGTGGTAGGGTTTGTCATTAACTGATCCTGTTTCACGAAATCTGGAAAGAAGTCGATATATCGTCGAATTTTCTGGAACACTGTTATTCGGATATTTCTCGCGAAACACAGTTTTTACACTAGCGTACGATTTTGAACAAAAATAATGTTCCACAATGAACACCCTCTCTTCCAAAGAGTACTTCATTTCACAGAACAATTCTAATCTTCCCCTACGAACAATGCGAAATGCACGGCTCAAACAGTTCTGAGTACACAACTAACTGATTCTTTTGTTCTCGTTTGGTGGGCGCTCTTATCGCATTGCATGGTTGCCAGGAGTAGGTAAGTAACACTTTTATCACCATAATTTCCATTTTCTTTTTTTCCTATTTCCAGTATTTCCATGTCATAGGCCATCACTAAACACACCTTTTGTTGCCTTCAAACATCAACAGTGTTGCTACTGTACCTCATAATTTTTTTAAAACACCCATTTGGACCGGTACGCCTTTACGAGGCATTTCAGGATTGGCTATACGCGAAAGCGATCGGTTTTCTTCTCTGAACTATAGATGGCAAAATAGTCCACCTACCCAAGGTGGAAATTGACGTCCAAATTTCCGTACGAATGTTTGACATGCAATTTTCCATGGTTTGTGGAAAAATAAATTTACACTTTCACTTACATTTGGCAACACTGCATGAACAACACTGCACCCTGTTTGTTGTTTCTATGTTTAAAAATATCTACTTGGATAGGGCTAACATTTGGTGTATGACTTATGTATGTACAGGTTTCGGTTACAAAGGAACGCCACTCTTAATTCCCAGTTGCGCCGTTCGTGGGACACCCTGTACTTGGCTCCACGCGGACGTGACGGGTGGTTGCTTATGCTCCTGTACCAGAAGGAAAGAACTTTCTTTGAAGAAAGTGGCTTTCGAATCGGGACTTGAACTCTAGGCTTACATGGATGAAGTCCTCACCTTTCCGCATTCCGCGATGCTCCACAAACTTCCAGCGCCTCCGGAGAGCTCCAAGCCTCGATGCGAGTACCTCCCCAGTTGCTCTCCACCAACCCTATGGGCCTCTGCAGCTGGTCGTACAAGCGACGGCCATAGAGAAAGCACAGGGCGGAGAATCCGGGCAGCGAACCTGTGTAGAGAAAGACGAAAGCATTTTTTTTAACATTTATGCCATGACCAAAATGATACCGTGTAAAGTAAAAAATCTTATGGCATTTCTCAAGGGTTGAATCCGTCCTATTTCCATAGCATTTTTCTTAACATTACCAATGAGAAGCAAGCTCTAGGTCACGTGTGCAGCTGTAATGGCGGCCGTGTGAGTAGTGAACAAGCCGCGCGTAACAGAATTCACCAGCGTGCATCACACTGGTGCACCAAAAAGGACGTCAAATTCGGAAAACTTCATACTGAAACAAATGAAAGTTAGATTCGGAATGCTCACGCATATCTGCGTTTATCAGGAAACATTCAATAACGGTGACTAAATGTCATGAATATTATATATTTTCAATTAACGACATCTTATTTTGCATGTGCAGTACGAATTTAAGTGGTATTCTTTTGAAAAAATATCGAATATTCCAAATGGATGCTTTCCTGCATGGTGCAGCAGAAGATGGATGCATGTTTTGATGCATCGGCATATTTTATTTCACTTTGCGTGCAAGTGAAGGAGAAGCAGTATTTAAAATGTCTACAGTTTGTGCCTGCATTCAGTTTATTCGCCTTCCGTGCAACAAAACCGGCGTGACATTCCGTACTATTGCTTACAGAAAGCATACCATGAATCAGAAGCAGACGCCGCCATTTTGAATCACCAGCTGCACTAGCTCTTGAGACTGTTGTAAGTTGATGATGTCATGGTTTAACCTGGTGAAAGCTATGGTGCGCCCCGGTGAAATACGGAACACCGAAGCGTGCATCAGCGGTGCACCAGCCAATCCACCGGTGAAATCTGGAAAGCGCGGCAGGTATCACTTCAATTTTCAATAGCCGATAACTATCCAACCGAGAGGAATAATGTCTTCTATCATAAGGTTTCAGGTGCAAAGCAACGGTGCTACTTAATACATACTTTATAATGTATACTGTCGTATACCAATTGAACTTGAACGCCAGACCTGATTTTTAAATGTTGTTCGTCATCAGTCTGTGCATTGTTCCTGTCGAGTATGTATGAAAAGTCATAGCCGTCGTTCATGACGAGGCTTCTCGCATTTATACCATTATGTAAGTTATTGTAATAATTCTGTTATTGTGTTGGTGAATTATACACTTTTGTTTGTGTTGAAACTTCAGTCGTATTCTTTACTCCATTTCCTGAATAACCGAAGAACAGAGAGAACCCAAAACATAACAATGGCGACGAGGATCTTGGGAACTTCATTTGATACTTACTTCTCGTAATTTTACATATTTCTTGATTGTTCTTCAAGCTGTCTGTTGGAGGTAAGAATCTCTGTACACAATGCAAAAGTTGTCTCAATTTTCTGAATTCTGCAGGGAGCAGGAAAGTATTAAACAATACTTCGATAGATTCGAGCATTTCTGCAAAGCTTCAGACATTCCCGATGATAAGGCTAAACATGTTCTATTAGCAGCAATAGGGCACAGAACGTATGCTGATTTATACAATCTCATACAACCTAAATCAATATCAGAGCTCAGTCTTGCTCAAATTCAACAAACATTAATCCGCCATTATGAGCTCAAGAAGAATCTCGTACTTGAAAGGCATAAGTTTTTTCTTATTAAACAGAAAGATAATCAAAGCATTCCTGATTTCATTGTGCAAATCAAAGAGCAGGCCTCAAAATGTGATTTTGGTGATCTCATCGATTCAATGTGTCACGACGTATTTATTCTTGGTATGAGAAGTGTGCGTGTTAGAAATAGATCCTGATTTGACTTTGAAAAAGGCAATAGATACGGCCATGTATCTCAACGAGCTAGAATTAAATGAGAGAATTGTTAACCAAAGTCACTCAAAGAATGCTGTGGAATATTCTGAAACTCCGACTGAATTCACTTCGCGAATACAAAACAGTTACAAGGGCAATCTTCGGATGAATATCAGACAAAATAAAGCTGATACAAGGAATATTGGTAACAAATCAAACAATGATTCTGGTAAACCGTGTGGTAATTGTAATTCTTTTCATCCTAACGGGAAATGCCCGGCTTTCGGGGCTACTTGCAGATATTGTAAAAAGAAAAATCATTTCTTGACAGCCTGCAAGAAGAGAGAATATAACAATTCTAGCAAAAACAAATTGGTTTCTAACACAAACATTGTGCTTAACACACGTATCAATGAAAGATCTATCAATGTTCCAGCTTATTCAAAACCTACGATTGTACCAAACAATCACAGCAATTTCAAGCAATCACATTTTTCAGATTTTAATGTGCCGTGCATTCCCATAGATTACAAATTTGCAGATATTCAAGAAGAAAAATCTAAGAACGAATTTGTTGATTACAGCGCCGCTGGTATCCAATGTAACGCTCAGTGTCCAGAAATTTTCACTACTTTCGTTACTAAAGAACGTGAATCTGTTTGGCATACACAGGGATCGTTGTTTATCGACTTACAAGTCAACAATTCTAAGATTACATTCCTAGTGGATACAGGTTCTGTCTATACTTTAATTGACAGTAGACAATTTGAGTCTTAATTGCGAGGTTGCACTATACACAATTTTCCTATCATCTTGAAAGCAGCAAATAGTAATAATCTTGGTGTTTTAGGAAAAGTTAACGTTGAAGTTGTATTTCAAGGAATGAAACATAACTTAGATATGATTGTTGTAAAGACAAAATTGAATCGTGCGATTATGGGTTTGTCTTGGATTGACATTTTCATGCCTGAATGGCGAAACATTTTTGTTTCACATGTTCCTCAGATGGTTGCAACTACTGTTGAATCATCAGCAATAAAGGAACTGGTTGCGAATCTAAGGAAAGATTTTTCCTATACCTTTTGATGGTGACATGTCCAAGTCGATTAAGCGCTTCGAGATAGACTTGCCATTGAAAGACGATGCTGCACCAGTGTTCAAGAGATATTACGACGTCCCGTACTCGCTTAAGGAACCAGTCAAGGATGAATTACAGAAGTTGGTTAGTGACGGAGTAATTGAACCTATCAAATGATCATCGTGGGTTCTCCTCTTGTTGTTGTTCGTAAGAAAAACGGTGAATTAAGGCTGTATGTGTCCTACAAGAACACTGTAAATCCGCAACTTAGGAAGATGGGACATCCGTTACCTAAAATAGAGGACCTCTTCGACAAGATGGTTGGTTGTAGTTGGTTCGTTTCATTTGACCTTCGAAGGGCTTACCTTCAGTTACGTCTATCTCTACAGGCACAGAAGGTCCTTGTCTTCAACACGGAATTCGGGTTATTCAGACAGTTGAAGCTTCCCTTCGGAGTAAACTCTGCCAGTGCCATTTTCCAAGCCACGATGGAGCAGATATTGATGGGTGTAGAAAAGGTTTCCATTTTCCAAGACGACATTTTAGTAGGAGGAGTTACTCTTGAGGAGTGCAATGATATCGCACGAAAGGTGCTGAATCTTTTCTCCGGTTATGGCGTCCGCATAAATGAACAAAAGTCTGTGTTCTTTGTGCAAAATGTGAAGTATCTGGGCCATTCTCTTTCACATGAGGGAATTCGTCCTCTGAAAGAAAACATTGATAAAATAATTCAGTGTAAGCCACCCACTAATGTTGGCGAATTGAAGTCATTTCTCGGTATGGTCACGTATTACGCTTCGTGGGGCCTCCCGATGGCGCAGTGGTAGCGTCGTCGCCTTGTAATCAAGGGGTCCCGGGTTCGATACCCGGTGGAGGCACAAGTGGTTCGGATCCCACTTTAAACTGTAGGTCCAGTCCCGATTAGCCTTACTGTGCATAAAGTGGACTTAAAACAACAAATCAAATCAAAAAATGTATTACGCTTCGTACCTGCTAAACCTAGCTGACTGTGTTGCCAGTTTATATGATTTGTTGAAGAATGGGGTGCGCTGGTCATGGACAGATGTTCATCAGAAGGAATTCCAGGATGTTAAGGATCTGCTATCTAAGGACTTAGTACGCACAGTATATGATCCTTGTAAGGACTTATACCTGATGTCAGATGCATCTCCTACAGCTACGGGAGCAGCCATAATGCACAAAATAAACGGAGTCCTAAAGCCTATCATGTGTATGGCCGGTACATTATCCGCTGCGGAAAGGAACTACACTCAATTGGAAAGGGAATCACTTGCATTAGTCCGTGGAGTCAAATACTTTCACAAGTATCTCATTGGACGATATTTTGTTGCGTTCACCGACTCGAAACCTTTATCTCACCTGCTGGATCCTAGAAGTAACCTGCCTGCTTTAGCCATCAGCAGAATCAACAGATGGAAGTTAGTATTGGAAGAATATGACTTCAAAACTGTTTACACGCCTCATGTTGAGTTGGCTGATGCATTGTCTAGAATTTGTGTTGCAGATGATCCAGTTCGTGATTATTATGATGATTTCGCATGTCAGTTGACAGCTGAGCCGGTTGTCCTTAATCTTATTGAATCTTCGGTGTTGACGCGCATTTCGCTGGAATCACAACGTGATCCTGAGCTTTCTAAAGTCTTCGAATATGTTCAAAGGAGATGGCCACAATCCATAGGGAGAACAAAAAGTCATCCTATCAGGAAAATATTCGACAGGCGATATGATGTCCACATACAGAAGGGATGTATTTTCGTGGGCGAAAGACTGGTAGTACCTGAATCTTGTATCCAAAGTGTCCTATCTCTGTTGCACAAATTCCACCAGGGAACATGCAAAATGAAGGAAATAGCTCGTTCATCGTTCTTCTGGAACACGATGAACGAAGATATTGAGAGGGTTACGTCTTTGTGTGACACATGTTTGCGATACAATAACAGGCCCAACGTACCGGGTACCGCATTCGAAACGTGGCCTATTGCATCGCAGCCTTTTGAGCGTGTTCATCTTGATTTCTTCCATTTCTCAGACATGAATTTCCTGTTGCTGGTTGACGCTTATTCTCATTGGATATCGGTATGGAGAGTGAAGAATATGCAATTTGACACCATGATTGGTCATTTAGATGAATTTTCTTCATGCTTTGGATATCCGAAAACCTATGTAACTGACAATGGCCAACCATTTGCATCTTCAGAGTTCAACTCTTATTGCTCAAAGAGGAATATCAAGCTTCTTCACTCAGCTCCGTACACCCCCCAATCAAATGGTCTAGCTGAAAGGAATGTTGTGGTGGTGAAGAACTTACTAGAAAAGAACTTTTCAAATCGTTCATGCATCACGTTGAGAGAGATGGACAAGTTCGTTCTTGAGCTTTTAGGCAGATTAAGGAATACTCCAGTGCACGGGTATAGTCCAGCAGAACGTTTGCTCAAGTTCCGGCCAAGAACAGACATTTCCGCTTTTGACACGTCTAATGGTTCCAAGAATCAGCCTATTAGTCCCGTTCCGTTTATGCCAGGGGAAAAGGTACTTGTGGAACGTCACAAAAAACAATTCAGCCATGGATCCAAGTACAAAATTGGCGAAATTGTTAAATTGATGGGCCGGAAGATGGCGAAGGTTATTGTAGATAATGACATGATTGTTGTTCATCTCACGAAGATTAAGAGGTATCCCGACAAGGTTAGAGAAGACACCTTTGTCCGAAATCAAAGTCGACAGCACAGAAACAACCTAGTTCTTGTTAGAGAGGAGGACTATCTTCCAGTACCTGCTACTGAAGATCTAGTGGAACATCCAAATGCTACCTGCGACAATCAACCGCTTAGGAGATCACAGAGACCAAGACGACCGCCTGACCGCTATGGGCAAACTCCATGAAACGGGAGTCTCTTCAGCCGAAGGGGGGGAGAGTGTCGTATACCAATTGAACTTGAACGCCAGACCTGATTATTAAATGTTGTTCGTCATCAGTCTGTGCATTTTTCCTGTCGAGTATGTATGAAAAGTCATAGCCGTCGTTCATGACGAGGCTTCTCGCATTTATACCATTATGTAAGTTATTGTAATAATTCTGTTATTGTGTTGGTGAATTATACACTTTTGTTTGTGTTGAAACTTCAGTCGTATTCTTTACTCCATTTCCTGAATAACCGAAGAACAGAGAGAACCCAAAACATAACATATACAGTACACGTATGGAAGAATATTTTACTTGTTTCAATTGCAAACATCGTGCACTCACCATAGATGGTGCCTTTCGTGCTTTGTACAGATTATACGTACATTGTAATCGCAAATCTAACAGAAATGTTACATGAAATGAAATGTACTGTATGCTATAAGATTTTTGGAAGCATTTACATAGCATTTATGCTAACAAGAATGTTAAAGGATATGCTTCCGTCCACAGCGGGCCTCATGCGCATATTGGCCAAAAGATGAAAGGGCAAATCCAATCTGACAAAAAAATTATATTGCTTCATTTCAATGCAATAGGCGTTCCCCTGGACCTTTCGCCTACGACAGCGAAGAACGTTTCGACCATTTTTCTTCTTTCGAGAAACCGCTACGATATTCTAAATTATGAAAAACCACATCTTCTGGAAATCCTTCTGTACAATCTCTGGAGCAAGGAACGAAAACAACTGTGCTCAAGTAGGGCTCGACCAATGAACACGGAGAGCGGAACTGAATGCGTGGACGAGAAACGCAGCTGCAACTGTTTCTAGCGGCGTGCACTGCTTTGCTCCTCCCAGTCGCTTTCTCCCTTATCTACCGTTATGCGGGCCTTGCTTTACAGATACCCGAGACAGAGTGTAGAGCATTCGCGTGGTTTACTTTGTTGTTGTCTAAATACTTGTGTCGGAAATTGGCTTACTTAGTGGCTTATTCTTCCTAGAAATTTATTTTCAAATATTCCAGGGCCTCCACGATGGCGCCTATCTTAATTAAATGTTTCGTTAGAGCACAACTTCACCTTCTTTTTAGTTCCTGGAATTCACATCGCATTCGCAATTTTTAAAAATATCGCGTAATTTAAACGTTTTTTCCATACCAGCCATGACAATTGACAACACGCTGCTATTGCGTACTACTTCTGAATGTAAACAAAGATTTAAGCCTGAATCACACGGGACTGGATTTCCAGTAGGAATGCCTCCGTCTCACACGATACTTGTTACCGTACTTGTCGATTGTCTTTTGTTCCCATAAGACATTGCGCAGAGCAGACAATCTGTAAAGATGGACGAGCAATTTGAAGAATGCTGTTGGACAATTATTGCTTTTTGCTTTTATTAAAAATTATAAAGGAAAAGTATGGACTAGAGATTGGTTTGAAAAAAGTATGGTAATCAACGCGTAGCGAACAAGCTTTTTAATCAACTCGGGTATGCATATTCATCCATGAGATTTGCAGGGTTCATTCACAAATTTTCAAAAATTGAACATTTAATTGAATACACTTGTAATAATAAGGATTTTCATTTTCGACTACTCATATTTGTCACGTACACATCCCATCGCTTTGTATAAATACCTAAATATTAATGAACTGAACACGAATGCACTGCACGTCATATCTCGAGAAACTAAGAAAAACAGCCAACCCTCAGAAACCACAGACAAAAAACTCCCCTTTGCAAACTCACAGATTATCTTCACATTGGCAAACTTTGCTCTGATTGGGTGTTCCACAGAATCCAGTCGAGGAAAGACAGTAGCAATTAGAACATGTCTTATTCCTCCAAACCAGTCAAGCAGCCAGTCAGACAGCCATCACATCCGGGCAGGTAGCCAGTTCATCGCCAACTAACTTGATATCCAGTTCCGTGTGGCTCGGCCTTTATCCTACATAGAACGGCCATATTGGAAGCGACTCTAGCGCTCAGGTGGTAATTTTAATCGCGAATTTCCAAGAGAACGACTAAATAATATTCCCATAAGCGTAATTCTAAGTTTTCTTTCCCTTCTACGACCATTCAGAGCACAGACCTCTTCTCTTTACCCAGTTCACCAAAGGTAAGGTCGGTACCGGACTTGTAAGAACCTGAACAAACGGTTTTCAAACTTTCGTCTTTCAAATCTACACAAATGTATATGGTATGCCCAAATGAAAAGGAGACCATTGCTGTAGCGGCGTTGTATCTAATCGAAAAAGGTAAATGTGTTTGCTGATAGCTGGCGCAGTGTTTGTCCCAGTTTGCAGGTGTAGCGAACGGCTTCGCCTGCTGTTTCCTCGATTAGCGAGAGTTGTTTCGAGCAGACGGGTGCATTATAGATTCCTCCAGATCAGCGCAGAGAGCTGTAATCCAATTTCTTCACGCAGAAGGCGAGCATGCTTCACAAATTTTTCGCAGGATGAAGGACGTTTACGGAGAGTAGTGTCTCGCACATTGCACCATATTCCGTTGGTGTCAGCATTATGCGAAAGCACCACGGCGAAGTGCACGTTGTCATCAACCCTGCAACGATTGCTGCTGTGGATAATCTCATTCGACAGAATCGTCGGATCACCACACGTGAAATTGCTGCTAAACTGTCGATAAGCAAGGGAACTGTGGAACACATAATCCACAAGAAGCTGAGTTATGGCAAACTTTGTGCACAATGGGTGTCCAAGCATCTGTCAGAGACGCAGAAGGTGGAGAGCTCCAGGACAACGCTAGGCCACATTTGGCCAAATGACGCTCGACCTGCTGGGAACATTTCAATGGGAAGTCCTCACACATCCTCCGTGCAGCCCCGATATTTCCCCCTTGTGACTCCCATGTCTTCCGCCCCTTAAAACAATCACTGAAAGGTCAACGGTTCACCTTTGACAAGGAAGGCAGAACACCGTGGAAAAGTGTATCCGTAAGCAACCCAGGAGTTTCTACACTGAAGCCATCCACTCCTTTTCTACGCGCTGGGATCAGTGTATCAATATCAATGGCAATCATGTGTAGGTATCATGTTACACATTAACTGTAATTCACATATTATGTAATGTAAATATTCTGTAATATGATGTTCTTTAGATATAACCGTAGTCTCCTTTTCATTTGGGCATAAGAACAACTCATTAAGTTATATGGCTGTTTTTTTTTTTGGTGATACCTTTACATGATAAATCTGTGCACTTTCATAACATGAATAACTATGCGTATTTATGAAATTATAATAAAGAAAAGCATGGAGGTATAATAATGTAAACTCACTTGCAGTCGGAACTGCCCATGGTATCCAAATAGTGTCAAGGTCTTCCAACGGAGTTTCGGAGTATGTGTCTCCCACGTACATGAATCGAACGCTGGTGTAAGCCGAGCCTTCAGAAATCTCCTCAGTTGAGTTGTAGATCTGAGAATGAACAAGTAAGTGATTTGTAATATTTTTCTGGTTTTTAAGTGTAAGATTAAGGTAAATTCTTGTTTTTCAATGCATATACACTTAGAGGAAAAGGTCTAAATATGGGCCCCCTTTTTATTATGTTGTCACTTTCGGAGGGGAAAAATAATATATTCAGCACCTGCCTTTAAAATGCATATCAAAGAAATATATACTTAAATGTAATAGCATGTTAACGTATAGGTCTCAATTTTTTTTACAAGAGCAATTTCCAAAAATTTGTAAAATGATGTAATTCAAAATTGTGGTCTAAATATGGGCTACTAGTGGCAATATCATAAAAAACAATTACAATTTTACAAAAACAGTCAATTATCGCTAAAACATTATAAAATATAAATTTATGAATAGTCTGTTGTTTTGAAAATCACGCGGAATGGGAAAAATCGAAATTAAGAAAAACATCCAAATATTTGTTGAAAATATGATCTCAACATTAGACCTCATGTCATAGCCCATATTTAGACCATCACGCTTTTTCTTCTTCAATTTATTTTCACTCTCTGTGGTACATATATCACAAACAAATCATGGCATTATAAAAGCCCACATTTCTTTAATGTACCACTAATATCATAACCTGTACAAAGCAGATGAGAATTCAGAAAACGCTGAGTTAAAACGTACCTGCAAAACGTTTTCGGAGGTCGCAATTCTATAACAGCGTCCAAGGCCAAAACTAACCACCACTTTCTCTTGAGAATTGGCGCCGCAACCTTTGTCCTTGACAGATAACCAGTTCCAATAGCCTTTGCCAGGCTGCAGCACCCGAAAGCACTGATAACTCCAAAACCCATATTTAAACCTTCGCCCATATTTAGACCTTCTCCTCTAGCTATGGCCGTGTTCGAAAGGTGCAAGACCTTGAAGCGAATATCCTCCTAAAATGGTCTCACATTTCACAAAAAAAACGCACAACAGCACGCCTGATGTACTAACATACACTCCTCGAGCACGGTCGACATTTTAAGCTGAGCTACCCATGAGTGAGTTTGTTACCGAGCGATTGCTAACTGAATCTCATCAAGGTGGATAGTGCTGCCATCTAACGACACCTTTAGAAACTACACACTACTATTTTCAACTATTCCACATAAGTTTGTGACCTATAGTAAAACCTCGTTAATCCGGACTAATGGGGGGGGGGGTTAAGTTGACCGGTTTATCGAAAGTCCGGATTAACTGAAATAACCTAAAAGAACAGTAGAAAGTCATTAAAACTCCGTTTATGGTGTATTTAAAGGACATAGGCCTAAATGCACTATACAGTACAGTAAAATGTAAAGCAATACTTGGATGTACGTATTCTTGGCCGTTACGGAGCAATATGACGAATGCCATTGTTGACGACTTATAGCCACATTCAAAACCTTACATTCTGCTTTTCTTTGGGGGGGGCGCTTTTGCCTGTCCGGATTAAGCGAAGTCCGGCTTATCGGTGTCCGAATTAACGAGGTTTTACTGTATTTAATTACTTCCCTTAGTATCTCTATTGTACAAGGGGTACACTGAAAGTAATGAGCAACATTAAAAAGAAAATCAGAATCCATGAATACACGCAGACGAAGTAAATCATCACAAAATATAGACTTTACTGGACGTGTCCAGGTAGTGTGACGTCATTAGCTTCAATCGCGTGAGCGCAGTCATTTGTTTAAAAATGGCTGGCAGTGATGTTTCGTTTCGACAACGTGCTGTGATTGAATTCCAATTTTTATTAATTCAATTTTTTTTTCAATTTTTATTACTCCATATAAACCATATACATTGGTATTTGGAGGGTTCAGTACAGTTCATATAAAAGAAAAATATATAATTACAAATTTTCTATAATTTACAATCTAGATATTCACTAACACTATAATATTCCTTATTAACTAATAGTTTCTTTAATTTATTTTTGAAACTTGTCATACTTTCTGCTTTTATATCATTTGTTAAATGGTTGAATATTTTAATTGCCATCTGTTGGGGTCCTTCTTGAACTAATGTTAGCCTGGTGAAGTATGGCTTTAAGAGCTGTTTATTTCGGGTGTCATATGTGTGTTCTATTGAACTTCGCAGCGCAATATTTTTTCTGGCATATAATGACATTTCATATATGTACAGAGAAGGGAGGGTTAATATTTTAAATTTCTTAAACAACGTTTTGCACGATTCGCTAGGCTTTATACCTGCTATAATCCTAATGGCTTGCTTTTGTTTTCTAAATGCTTCTAAACTTGCCGGTGAGTTCCCCCAAAATTCTATTGCATAATTTATTAGTGAATGAAACATTGCATAATATACCTGAATTAGTGAATTTGTTTGAAGTGTTTGTTTTAATAACCGCAGTGCAAATATTTTGGAATTTAGTTTTTTAACAAGTATTTTTACGTGGTTTGACCAATTTAGATTTTCATTTATAGTAACTCCTAAAAATTTTGTTTCTCTAACTAATATTATTGGAAGATGGCTATTCTTTACTACATCTTTAATTTTATTGTTTTGTTTTGTGTGAAATAGCACGTAATTTGTTTTCTGTTCATTCAATAGTAATTTATTACTGTCAAACCAAGATTTCATTTCTTCCATTGTTTTTTCAATGTTGGCTTCTAACTCGTTCACATCATTTCCCTTTATTATTGCGCTAGTATCGTCTGCGTACAACAAAATCTTTGTATTCTGTATATTAAATGGTAAATCATTTATGTACAAAAGAAAAAGTAGTGGGCCTAATATTGATCCTTGGGGAACTCCATATTTTAATGTCTTTAGAGTGGATTTGTATTTTCTTACGTTTCCTTCTCTTTCGTGGCTAATTTCAACACATTGCATTCTGTTTGATAAGTATGATTTCATAATTTCAAGCGCGTTACCCCTTATCCCATAGTGTTCCATTTTAGAAATTAATATTTTGTGGTTTACTAAATCAAAGGCTTTTGTCAAGTCGTAAAATATTCCGAGAACTAATTTTTTATCGTTTATACCTTGCAAGATGTTTTCGATTAATGTATGTGTTGCACTTACTGTGCTTTTATTTTCAATAAATCCATGTTGTTCTTTTGATAGTATGTTGTGTTTATTAAGGAACTGTAGAAGGCGGCGTTTTAGTAAGTTTTCTAGAATTTTGCTTAGCACAGGTAGTAATGAAATTGGTCTGTAATTTTGAACCATGTTTTTACTTCCATTTTTAAATACTGGGTTGACTTTTGCTATTTTTAGCTTAGTGGGAAAGATACCATTCGCGATACATTCATTAAAGAGATATTCTAAAATGGGTGCTAACAACTCCTTGATTTCTTTTATTACTCTGATTGGAAATTCGTCTCCTACAGCCTTTGAGTCTTTTAAATTACATATCTCTTTCGATATTTCATTTGTTGTGGTTGGTGTTAAAAACATGCTTTCTAGAGTGCGCGGTTTAGAGTTACACAAAAGTTGCAATGGGTTTTTTGCATTATTTATATTTGTTACTAAGTTATCTCCTAATTCGGTGAAGTATTTATTAAATGTTTCACACACTACAAATGGATCGTCTATTTCAATATCATTTGTGCATAATTTTATATTGTTATTTGTTTTTCTCTCTTTCATTACAGTATTTTCATTTACAACGTCCCACATTGCTTTGCTTTTGTTGTTTGAAGACACAATTTTGTTCGCATAATATTTTTGTTTGGCATCTCTTATTTGTTTTTTATAGTAATTTATGTAAAATTTATTTACAGATTTATTTATGGGAGTGCGTTGACTTTGACTTATTAGGGATCTTTTTATTTTGCTATATTGTTTTACCTCTCGTGTTATCCATTGTTTTCTCCTTCCAGTTTTGGCTTGTATTTTTCTTTTGGGGAAAGCATTGTCAAAAATATTGTAGAGTGTATTTGTAAAAATTGTGAACTTTTCATCACTGTCTATTTGACTTACATATATTTGGCTCCAAGATTCTATTTCTATCAAAGATTTAAATTTGTACATATTTCTTTGACTATATATTCTATTTTCATGCATAACAGGTTGTTTGGTAACACGTGTAGTTTTTACGTGCATTATTTGGCACGTGTGATCAGAGAGACCGTTCTTAATGTCATATGAGATGTCACCGTGATCGAGATTTGTAAGAACATTGTCAATTGCAGTTTCGGAATTAGATGTTATTCTGGTAGGTTTTTTAATTAAATAGTTAATATTATACGATAAAGTTAGTGTCAACAAACGGTTTCGCTCAGGGCAGTCTTTTAGAAAATCAACATTGAAATCTCCACAAACTAATACTTTTTCTTATGAATATTTGGTATGTTATTTAGCACATTTTCAAGACGTTCAAGAAATATTTCTAAAGACCCTAATTGGCTTCGGTAGACCGAAAGTATGACAAGGTTCAAATTATCTATTGTAACAGCAGCACATTCAAAATTTAATTCCGAGGACTCATTACACAGTTTGTTAGGTAGTCTAGCATGTGGCAGCAGAGAGTTTTTTACTAAAATTAGAGAACCACCTCGTTGGTATGTCACTCTACAAAAACCGCTTATTATTTTATAATTACTAATTTTCAAAAGTTTTATATTTTCACTGTTGAGCCAATGTTCTGTTAAGCATATTACATCTGGTTCCGGGTCGATCGTGTTGATCAATACTTCGAGTTCTGCTATTTTGGGAGTTAAGCTTTGTATGTTGTGCATTAGGATGGTAAAAATATCACTCTGGGTGCTTACCTGCTGTCCCGTTCGGGTCACCGATCTCCCGCTCCCCCTCTCTCACTTGGAAACACCCACCACTGCCTCTAACGGACTCACTTTCACTTTCTCCCCCCCAAATTTTTCACTCACTCGAGGGTCACGGAAATTTAATCTTCTTTCAGGAATGACACCCGGGACACATTCCTTGGAATCCGGCGAAATCTGGAGTCCTGCTTTGTCCCTCTCGTAGTCAATGCACTGTTGCAACGTGTACGCCACTCCATTCACGACGAGTTTGTCGTATCGCAAGTGAGCGACGGATCCATCTTTTCTTGCTTGCACCAAATGAGGTTTCAGCTTTTCCCTCTTTTTTTGCACACCGTCCGAATAATGTTCAGATACCGCCACACCAATCGTTTTGAGTTGGTTCGATTTCCTAAGGATCTCCTGTCGCTTTTTATAAGAATTGAGACGCACGACAATCGGCCTCCTCCCACGCACTCTGCCCATTCTGTGAGCTCTCTCCACCATATCTGGAGAAATATTCACGTCCGTCTTGTTCTTGACGAGAGCAATCACTTTTTCTTCTGATTCTTCCCAGCTTTCATTTCTTTCCGTGTTTTCTTCCACGCCGTAAAATATGATGTTGTTTCTCTTTGACTGTCCTTCGAGGTAGTCTACCTTCTCGCTCAAAAACAGGTTGTCTTTCCTCAATTGCTCCACGTCTCTTTTCGCCTCCACCACTTGATTTTCGAGAGCAGAGATTTTTTTCAATCCCGCTTTTTAGCTCCATACGGAAATGCCTTATCTCTCCCTTGAGGTCAGCCTGTCCATCCTTTAGGTCTCGCAGCATCTTCATGACGTCGTCCATCTCGGGGCCTGGATTTGCTTCAATCCCCTGTGCCAGGAGCAGCATAATGATAAGGAATGCACTTATGAAACAACACTTCCCACTGAAATGATATTCCGATCCATGTCCACTCGTCTTCGTCGATGTAACACAGAGACGTATGCAGAAGCAGCCTATGGAGGCTCTCCATTGTTCCGTGCCGATACCCATTTGGCAACGTTGGGTTTGTGGGAGCGAATTTTTCTACGTCTGCTCGCTACGGTGAACTGAACTATGCTGTTAAAGAGGGAATTCCTGCTGCTGAAATTCACAATAGACTTCAGAGTGCGTAGAGAAATGTATGCATGGGTGCTGGCAGTGTTACTATATGAGTAAAACATTTTAAAGAAGGAAACATGAACATCAAATATCAGCCTGGGAGCAGTAGTCCACGAATTGCTTCCACGGAATGCAACATGAAAAGCAGAGGGGTGCATTCTGGTTGAATTTCTTCAACATGGGGAAACCATAAATGCTCGCCGTCATATACAAACACTTCACAAGCTCCGTCGTGCATTGCGGGATAAACGTACTGAAAATAAAATCATCCTTCAACATGATAATGCACGCCCGCACTCTGCTCAGTTCACCAGGGGGGATAATGTGGTGGGAAGTTCTGCTTCATCCTCTCTACAGTCCCGACATTGCACTCTACGACTATAATCTGTTCGGTTTTGTAAATAAACAGCTACGAGGCCAACGCTACCAGATGATGGAGGACATACAGAAAGCAGTGTAGCAGTGTCTGTGAGCAGCTGCAACGGAGTTCTACCGTAAGTAGAACAGATTTTAGAATTGCGAATCGGGAATATAAAATAAAAGCTCTACAATATAAGAAACAATATTTATCAGTGTACTTACGTCGTTCATAGCGAACTGCATGTTGCTTTGTCCACTGCACAACCATACGTCTCCATACAAGACGTCCTGCAACTCAATGCTTTCTCCCTGAAAGACAGTCAGATGTTTTCATATATCTCACATAATCGAAATTGAGCTTTAGCGTCATTGTATTAGCAGTGTCAAAACCACGTACACTCACCGGCAATAAAAAATGGGGCATCTATATCCTGAAATGTTCGCTTCCCTGTTATGCGTGTTGCCTAATTCTACGGCGGTGGTAGAAGTTGCCATTGAAATTTTACTATTAAAATCCACTTTCGACCGCTGAGTTAGGCAGACCACATAACGCCTTGATTGGAAGCGAGCATTTGAGACCTATATGTGTGTACTTTTTATTGCCGTTGAGTGAACGTAAACACAACCTTGATCAAACTGAAAAAAATGAATAAAAATAAAGACCCCGAAACAGGGCCGTCTCCACCCTTATACATTCGAGAGTATGCGGGTGGACATCAGTTGCTCTGAATTGATCGTTTTCCCCGCTTTTCATTTCTTTATATTCTTTATTTATAATATACAATTACATACATATTACAAAAGAAATGAAAAAACATATAATTAAATTATGATATATTTTATGTTATAATAGTTAAATATGTATTAATACGAAGACTCATTTTTGTATCCAGAACAAGTCTTCTCTGTTACCGTATAAATAGTTTGGCTCCGGATAGTTATGCATTTTAGCATATGCTAATGCATATTTTCAGTGTCTTCAGGATATATTGCATATTTTTTCTTACAAATGCATATTTTGCTGTTTCTGTCTGAAAATTTGTAGTTTCCTTTCCTTTGGAGCAATTCAGAAACATGATTCAGGATGTGTTCGCGAAGAATTCTGGCAACAAGCTCCTAAAGGACATTTGCTCTATTCATGAAGTGAAACAAAATGCGGACGGGATTCCAAGTGAACTGCACGTTTCCGATTTGTTGATATTAAAACATGCGCCTGTTGTCTCTTCTGATGGGAAGAGAGTGTTTTCAGAGTGTAAAAGTATTCTCGTGGATAACAGGCATAAGTTTACTTTTGAGCATCTGAAACAACGTAGTTATTAAGTGCAATAGTAACCTTTCATGTTGAGTAGAATGAGAGACCACTGGTGAAATCCCACCTTCTCCTAATCGTGACGTTCACTGAAGTCAGAAACAGTTAGTGGACTTATGATAGATACATATACAAAAACCATATGTAAAATATGGTCAATTGTCAATAAGGTAACCTAAACCATATTTTGTACTTATGTAAACAGAGGTATTAATAAATAGTTACAAGCTATTGCTACATTTTCTGAGTTTGATGTAAGTTTCTAATATTTAAAATGCATATTTTGATCATTTAAAGAGCATATTTCGAGCATTTTAAGACCATGTTTCAGTGCATGTAATTATCCAAAGCCTAGTGATTGCTATTAGCCTCCCTACAGAAATAACTAACTTTATCTAATCACCATTAATAAAATAGACAAAGCCAACCATATACCACAGCATTCTAGAGAATTTCTTTAAAGTATCAAAAAAATAGAACATATTATTATTATTTAGAAACTACAGCCAACAAACCTACTGGGTCTGGATTCTTAGCAAAGTCGACTTTCTAACTCATCACCGAAGTTTCTGTTACTTCATTAATTTACTCAAATCAACAGTCATCCTCATCGTCGCGATTAATCTAAAATACGCAGAAAAGCGACGCCAATAATGAAAATAGAAATAAACGTACCGTTGAATCCTGAACTGCAGTTAGTGTGTAGGGTCCCCCTTGATCATGGGGATCTAATTGAACGCTCCATACACCATTGACTAGTAAATAATAACAAAATGACATTATGAAATTGTCAGTCTTAAAATCCGCATACGTAGTTGATACTGAATTAAATAAGTCACATGTGAAATTGTTTTCTGAATCTGATGTAAAAAAATGAAAGCACAGTTCAAAATTAATAGACTCAGCCATACATAGAGATCTTAGATATTTCAAAATGTAATCAAGGGTACGGGGGCGGGTACAATCAAAGTCCACTTTTTAACTTTTTACACGAATGCAATTTGAAGTTTGCAAATGCTACAGAATGAAGCAAAAAAAGGATTTTTCAATGCTGATTTGTGCAGGAGTATGAGTGTTTTTCCTAAAATTAGGTATGTGAGGTTGTAGTACACCACCTGGTACATGGTATCATAATCTCAATTTTCACCAAAAGTGGACTTTGATTGTTTATTTTCCCTGTACCCTTCAAATTCATATCTACCCTTAACCTCTTTTTGGTCGTGGGGTACATTTTTGTTGTGCAATTTTGAAGGATTTTGAGTCTTTTATTCCGAGCTCAAGAATCCATTGAATCTAAAATTTATTAAAAAGTAATTAAATCGTCTTCATGAGTAACATTTTGAAGATGAAATTAATGAGAAAAGTATAGAGAAAATTTAAATCCTCAAATCTCTAAGAGATATTTACACTGTTTTTTTTTTTTTTGCATTATCAAGCCTCATCCTTTGAGATATTTTTCAACTCATAACATTATCAGTTTACTTCATACAGAAAATTATATAAAGACAGTGTTAAAACGGCACTTTTCGGTGAGAAAAATAAGATGTAAGAAATTACCGAAGGGTCATGATTAGAAGTCTGGTGACTGATGACATGTCAAACTGTCATTTGCGACCAATATTTGTCATGTGCAGCATTTCATGGATTTATGACTGGCGATCATATGGGCTAAGTGAAAAATTACCATTTTAGGAACATGTCACCTTAGCTGGCAACACTAGCAGGTCGAAATTTTGTCAGCAGACGCAAGCACCATGTGCCTAAATATTGTCAAAACATATACGTGAGAAGTCACAAATCATACTTTATCTTTCTATTTTTCATAATGTTCCTACATTTTTACACTAAAAAAATTGCCTTTAAAAATAATGGTGTAAGACCGTCAATTTTAACTTCCATCCAACTACCACGCAAATGTCATGACCGTTTTTAAAGAATTAACTGCAATTACATAGTGGTTACCCTAATTTATGTAATTTTAAGGGTTCACTTTTTTTCATCATTTATGGTGCATGCAACTGTAATTTATAATCGTTATCTATCTTTATGCATGATATTGAAATTTAAAATTTAAAATAAAACCGGTTGCATCCTGTTGTAAATTAACATGCACACTGTTAAACTTTAACAATATAATATTATATATTTTACGGCAACTTCAAACAGTGCACATTTCTGAATCGCCTTCTTGACTTTCAAGAGTAATAGCATTTCTATGCAATTTAAATGGGAGCTCATGTTGGTATGTCGGAAAACATATGAAACTAATAAAGAAACCTGCGATCATAATGCTTTCGCTGAAGCTAGTGTTTGAAACAAATTCAAAGTCGACGACTTGCTTTTTTTTTCAATGCATCATCCTATTTTACTGCAGATGTCGTGGGCATCGGCTGGCGACTTGGTGAGGTAGGTGAACATATCAAATTTGTTTAAACTCTGGTGACTCTTCGCTTATCAATCCATGCTCTACCGGCGCGTCTACTGAGCTACAGTCGCCGCCGAGCATCACAACGTGGCGCCCAACGTGGGGTCCGAGCCTACGACCCTAAGATTAAGAGTCTCGTGTTCTATCGACTGAGCTAGCCGGGATATAGTCGCCGTCGAGCATCACACTAGTGTTTCAAACAAATTCTGTGGCTAACACGAAATAATGAAGTGCTATTCTATTACAGTTCAGTGGCTCCCAAAGTGTGCGCCGCGGGGCCCTGGGACGTCGTGGCTGGCCTACAGGGGCGCCGCGAAATGTTACAATATTTTTTATTTACATTACACATTCCAAATATGTGCTTATTTAGTACTTTACACAAATGAAAATGTTTCTGAATTTGAAATATGTGTTTAACAAGCAATCTAACTACACTAACTGAGCGTTGCAAGTGTTAGATAGGCCGACATTCTGACTTGGGAGTCGCGAAAAAATCTTGAAACACTAAGGGCACCGTGAAACGAAAGATTTTGGGAACCACTGCTTTACTGCTAAAAGATATTTCAGCTTATAACTACAACTTAAGAAAATGATACCTCGTACTAAAGAGGGAAGGGTGAATTTTTTAAGTGTATATTTCAAAACTATAAATAGGCGTACGCACGATTGCGATAAAACATTTTCTTTTTTTGTCCTGCGTGTTAATATTGTAATACCTATCCATTTCACACCATGGGTACACACAATAACGAATACGCAAGCTTTGTCACCAAGCTAGACAGTAGAGCCAGTGACTAGACATTTTTATGTAACACAGAAATAAGATATACAAACACGAGCATCAATAGCTTTTTCTGCTCAGTGGCGACACTAAGGAGGTCAGGGGGCACAAGCCCCTCTCCAGAAATCCAGGTTGCCTCCCCTTGCTCCCCCTTCCACTTTTGAGGAAATCGTTCATTCATCACTGATTAACACTTACACCTTTTTCTCTTGAAATACCCCTTGAATACTACGACATTCATTATATAATATTTAGTTTTAGTTACATAATACAGAGCGATCCATTAAAGTGCAGACCGCCTCGTCAGTACTTGCGCTATCGGCAAGCGAGGCGCTTGCGGCAGTATGTCGGCACTGTAGGCTGTGTTTCAAGCACGCAAGTTTTCGTAACTAGTTTAAAGACTTGTTTATTTACGACATGGACATTTTACACCCGAAAATCTTGTTTCAAAACGCCTTTGAACTTCAGGTGCCGATTGAGTTTACACATATGTATCATAAATAAAAACACGCTGTGCAGGAGAAAACATTTGCTGAGCCATAACACACTTTCCTGTTGAATACACTAGATAACACAATACGTAACAAGCAACCTATCACTTCACAGTCTCGTGTCTACTTTGAGGACCTCCGTAAAAACCGGTTGCTAGCCCCCTTGCCAGCTTACGTTAGTGGGTGTCAAAGATGTATTAAAAATGTGTGCGCATCGAAGGTGACTAGTTAAACACCTCCTTTTATAAATCTGGTAAGTAAACAACTTTTAAAATAATTAGGGAAACTGTTGTGCGCTTGCTTCATCGACAGTGTACAATGTCGACAAACGGTCGCTAGTGCCTCGTTTGTCGCTTGCGTAAACTTCGACGCAGCAGTCCACACTTCAATGGATCCCACAGTATTTACGTTTTAGTTAGAATAATCCAACTTAATCGAAACTCGTTTTTGATACTTACTGTCGACCTGTCCCTGAATCTCTGCTCCATCTATGCTGACGGTGACGGTGGCACCGGGATCACCAAAGCCCCAGACATTGGCTGACTTTGGTGCCATCTGGAGGACCATGCTGGAAGCATAGGAGGATGCCAGCCCAAAGGCAGCTGCAAGAAACACAGAGTTTATTTAACTTATTTTTTATCTCTTTGCAAGTGTTGAATACAACAATTGGCATAATATTGATGAAATACGTTACATACAGCTCAATATCTTAACCACTTACTAAGAATTTTCAGGAGCGTACCGAGAAATAGTAATGAATATTAAGCATAATCCGCAAAAATAGCTTTCTATTTCCACGCTTTTTATGTTGCAATATTTAAATCAAATGCTCAGCCCCGTAGTTAGATATTTTAGCGCCTTCGATATTTTCTTCATATGTCATGATGGCCTCCCCGATGGCGTAGTTGTAACGTTGTTGCCTTGCAATCAAGGAATACCGGGTTCGATACCCGGTAGAGCACAGTGGTTCGGATCCCACTTTAAACTGTAGGTCCAGTCCCGATCAGCCTTTCTGTGCATAAAGTGGACTTAAAACAACAGTTCAATTAATCTTATGTCATAATTTATGATACTTACATCATACATACTTACTAATTTTGAAATGAGGAACCATCTGGGTATCTGGGACGAACAGGTTTTGGTCCACTTACCTCTAGATTGTTTGTCCGTTTGGCCGGCAGAGGCCACCACGACCGCAATAGTCAATAGCAACACTGTTTGCTCCTTCATCTGGAACAGGAGAAAAGTTATTACATTGCAGTCACTCAAGGAAGTGTTTTATCTTTTTCACCAAAACTACAGATAAATGAAGATGAAATTTTAACATTATAGTTATTACTTTAGAACACGCTTTCTATCACTGTGACGATATTTATATAATTTAAATAATGAATGTAAACAATTGAAAGTCAGTTTGGTACAGAATAGCCAACTCCTCTTTTTCTCGTTGCTGCAGTTTCGATTGCCACTGCAATTTTCTTGTAATGTATAAATGTAAATAAACAAATGAGCCTTGCGAGTTGAATAAGGTTGCGTCAACTACTGAGGGATAAGTGAGGGCCGATTTGTGGAAGAGCTCTGCGCGATTATAAATTGAAAAACATCTTCTTTACTACGTGAATATTGATTGTTATAGTAAACACTATCATATTGTTTTGTGGGAAGAGAGAGCGGTGCATCTCAAATGAAACGAAATTCCTTACTTTTTTTTAACACGAGTAGGTTATTATGACCATTATTTTAATGGTTGTTTCTACATTTTTATTTTTGGGGGGACACCACCCGTGCGTCCGCCTATAGTTTCTACCCCTACGAAATTGCATCGATAAATTACTGCTGTTACTAGTACTACTACTAATAATAATAACAACAACAATAATAAAAAATAATAATAAAGTATGAAAAATTTGCTGTCTTTGTTCACTTTGATATAGATATTCATTCAAAGTTATGATACACACACATATACATACATAGTACAGCATATAGAGAATATCAAAAAAATTCCAATATGCTAATTTATTATTTATTTTATTTATTTATTTATTATAAATTTAATTTATTATAAAACATGAACTAAACGTAAAGTTTCAACCTTCTAGCAAGGTCTTCTTCAGACTCTGCACCAAGTACAGATGTAATATATCAATGTAACAACTTTTGTTAGTAACGTTCTGCTCATAATAAGACCTCATTACAAAGCTGGGAGCATTTTCTGTCCTATTCACGGTTAACACTGACATTAATTTTGTTCTGACTCTCTATCTATACAGGGCGATTCACAAGCGATTGTCCAGACTTTGGGGGGTGAAGAGTACGCACAAGTAGACGTAAGAAAAGTCAAGGGAAATATGGGCCCTCAAATGAACCGTCAGCGAAATAATTAACTATGTATGAATGTATTGTTAGGATCCAACACTCTCATGTTTGTTGACAACAATGCTCAATTTGCGCTGTTCTTTCTGGCATAATTGTCCACTAGGTGTCCGCTAGGTGCTGTAGTAACGCCACCAGCACTAGATCAAAATCAAACGTACGTCACTGACGTGTTCGTTGGGACACCCCAAATAAAAATGTACATTTCTCTAAGAACGGTGTTTATTAAACGTGCGATTTGAAGTGCACAGGATTGTACAAAGCAAGAGGTTACATGTTACACTGTGTTACAGGGATACAATTGAAATGCTGTCCTTACACCGGAACGTAACATTGTACTCGTCTCAGCATTGAGTTCCAAAATCTTTGCAACACTTCCGGTTCATTTCTTAATTGATGTCAGGCAACCTCAATCCAGTGCTGGAATTCTGCAACTGTCTCAGCGAGAGAGCTCTACACTACGCATGAACGCAGACAGCCAGGTGATCTTGGAGGCCAAGGTATAATTGAAGTCCTAATTTGAACACCACTTTACTTCAAAGGAAGTTCCGAGGGACCAGTTTCCTTCGACAACCGTATGTCAAGTCCACGTGGAGCCCAGTAAATCGTCCTCTAAAACCTTTCTCACCAATAACGTCCGTTTTAGGAACTGACAGTACTTACTTGTCAAGTCCACGTGGAGCAAATGAGATGCTGCAAATTGAGTTTCTTTACAGATTTCATAACGTGAGGTTTCGGTTATCTTTGCTTGGTTGTGTTATTGTGTTTTCCTATGATTTTTTTTACACAATGTGGAAACCTTGAGAGTGTAACGTCACAGTGAATGAATGGATGCCTACTAGTAAGCAATGCAGGTTATAACCATATGAAAGGTGTACGAGTGAAAATAAAGAAATGTTTAGTTAGTTTGCCACTAGATGGCTTTAGTTTGGAAAAAGGGGCGTGACTGAATTTCCGGAGGTCGGAGGAAAGCAAGCCTCGTGTGGGAACTTCACTTCCCACTGATTAGCAGAGGTTAAAGCACGTTAAGTTGAGTTCTCTTTGAGTGTTGAAAGGGGTCATCTCGGAATGGAACATAGTACAGGGAGTAGTTGTTTTGTAATGGTTTAGTATTTTAAGTATTTATGTAGAGTACAGATTTTTAGTTAAAGCACTGCACACTTTGTTCTATTCAGAGATAGGTCTTTTGGGGAGAAAATTAATATTAAAATTAAATTACTATAATCTCCTTTTGGTTAAATAACGTGTAAAGAAGTCTTAATTATGTAAAGATTTAATTGGATAATTTATTTTTTCTTTATTATTTATTGTATTTATATTGGGGGCTTATATTCTTGTAATCATTATTTATGTAGTCTCAAGCCCTTCAGGCATTATGTTGTTAAATAAACCTCTTTAACTATCAAGCGTTTTATGTATAATTCCTCTAAACCTACAATTTTACGGCTTAAGCCTAAGCCTTCCACTGCCATATCTTTATATTCCTGCTAGGTTAATGTAACGACTTCAGTTGCAAGCCTTGTGTCCTAATGAAGGAAAATATTTCTTAGTGAATAATTGTAAAGCACGTGCAATAATAAGCTGGTCATAAGGTTAAAGTGACGACAGTGTTTCTCAGAACAGCAGATGATGGTTCGAAACCAGATGCCCATCCGGTCGGCTTCCTCTCGAACTGTCAAAGATACCGAACTGGTATTCGAATCAGGACTTCGACTATATAGGCCCACATCTGCCGATCCATTGTTTACAGACCATAATCCAGAGTTAGATGCCGTCGCACAGTTACAGCAAAATGTGCCGCTTCACCATCATGCATAAACCACATCTGTAGCAGATACTAACAATGCATTCGAACATTTCCTGTTGTCTGGCAAACTGTTCCTTTACGTATTTAGGTTAAGACGCACAAGAACTGTCTTCAGAAATGAATCTGGGTCAACAATGGATCGGTAGATGTGGGCCTATATAGTCGAAGTCCTGATTCGAATACCAGTTCGGTATCTTTGACAGTTCGAGAGGAAGCTGGAATTCAAATGCCTTACTGTCTTACAGAAAATAATCCGTCCCCCATTTCGCTTCTCTGCAGGCCACTGGCATATGCACGGGGAGCTGACGGGGCTGCAGCCTCCTCCGAAAGTTTAAGAAGATCAAAATTTTTTAATGAAAGCAGTCAAGAATCCGTGAAAGGCAAAAGTGGTAAATGCGAACTCTCTTAAAATGGCTTCCGGCTACCATTTTGTGTTTGAACAACTTCTACATCGAATTGGTTAGCAACTATGTAATGTCTAACACTACAAATGAAACCCATCAGAATCCAGACAATGCACAAATTTGTCCAAGGTCGAGTCTGCTACAGCCAAAGTGTGATCTCGCCAAAAACAGTGGACGAAAAGGGTAGAGTAGATCTGTTTCTAAAAAATCTTGTTGAAACGAAACCCTTCAATAGCGCGAAATAAAAATTCATTTAAGAAGAAAGTGATATTCTTCAGGGTATAAATTGTCTCCGTTAGGTTGTCTCTACCCATAGATGATGATGATGATGCATGATGATGCTCCTACCTACGCACCGTTATGTTAATTTTACAATGACATTAGAATGGAGAGATAGTAAATGAGAGAAAAACATTATCCTGCTTGACGTCTTACCTTAAGGGGAAGAAAGAAAGTTTCACACCAGTTCTGCATTTATTTCATCATCGTCGGAATGGGTACTGCTACTTTAAAAAAATAATGATAATCGGGTGGACAAGAGAGTATGAATTTCCCTCCATATTTCAAGTGGAAGCGGTTTTATTAAGTTGATTTAAAGCTAGGCATGATGTTTGAAAAATATGATGAATAAGTATTTACAGAATCCCATGTATTCCTTATGAGAAATCAACTTCAACTTCAAGTTACGTCTTATCAAATGGGAGTTTCGACATTTCCTACGACCAAGAAATTGTTCAACGTGTCCTTGTTCAGTTCATGTACTTTTCTACGCCAGTGGATACTTGATATTCTCGAAATAACAAATGAAATAATGCTCCCATCATAAGCGTAATGAACTCCTTGCCTCCTACGGCCATCCTGGCAGTGTTGCCAAACTAATGCACATAAAAGAGCTAAATTTCATCTTAAATGGAGCTAAAGTTGACTTTCAAGGACCTACTTTAACGAAGGATGAACAAAGGGCCTTCTATGGTAATTTTAGGTGTCAGAGGGGTGGGGGACGCTGACAATATATTCTTAGTTTTACCGTCTAGATCAGGCGGCATCACCCATATCAATAATCCACCGATGGTCGTATGAAATCGAAAATAATGGCTTCCCCGATAACAGTATTATGTCATCTTCACGTTAGCCAAGCCGTTTTAAAAAAAGTAGCTAGGGAGGTAAGAGGGAATGTGGCCAAAATGTATATACATGGCAAAAGTTTGTGTATGTCGGTCTTGTATGGCGACACTCACCCAGGACACTTTACGTACGTGTGGGCGGCGGGAAGTAGCACAATTGACTATACCATATGCTTACTCGATATGCTGAAAGAGATCAGGAATTTTCGTGTGCATGCCCAAACGCAATCCCATCATATGCCTCTCGAAATCTCCTTCCAGTACAAAATAAACGGGAAGGCAGTTTTCACTAACAGTAATACGAAACTCAGGACAGAGCCGGGAAAAAATATACGAAAATACATATGGACAAAGGAGGGGGGAACGATTAGCGAGATTTATGAGGGACGACATAGCAAAAGTGATGCGTGAACGCATACGCGCAGCCTTAGACGTCTCCAATATATAACCAGTTAGGTTATAATATCTTTGAACGTGCAGGAAGAAATATGGCAAAAGGGGGGGGGGGACAGGTCTGTATAAACAGGGTGGTACAAAGGGAAGTGCAAAGCGATGAAAAAGAAACTAGATCACGCGTTAAAAGGGTATAGATACGTAAATAGCATGGAAACCAGAAACAACTATATATCGGGTAGAAAGGCTTATAATAACATTTTAACGGAAGAAAAGGAGAAATGGGAACAGGGAAATTTTGAAGATATAAAAAAGGCCGCAGCAGAAAAGAATAACACCGCTTTGTGGGGCATATTACGGAAATTACGGGGACAAAAGAGCAACTGGGCGCATATTGAACCCTACATTTGGGAAGCACACTGCCGCCGTGTCGTTGGGGGGAAGGGGGCACCACGCATATAAGCTACGCGGGAAAGATACTTTTTAGGGGTTTTCGTTCCGATTTTAGACGAAGATATAGGGGTCGATGAGATAAAAATAGACATAAGGAATCTGATAAAGGGGAAAGCGGCAGGACTTGATTCAATTGGGACAGAATTTTTCAAAGCCAACGAAACTGATATACATATGGTGGAAGCACAAATCAAATTAATGGACAAGATCTTTAAAGAGGAGTACTTTCCGAAGGACTGTCCTATTTATAAAGGGAAAGGGGACAGAAATGACGCAAACAATTTCAGGGGCATTTCTTTATTACCTATATGGAGTAAAATTTACACACACATCTTAAACCGTAGGATTCAGAAATGGGCAGAAATATTCGACAAAATCTCACCACTACCAGCCGACTTCAGGAAAGGGTTCAGCACGTTAGACAACATATTCATATTACATACACTCGTACAGAGGAAAATAAAACGGAAGCGGGGGAAATTATACGCATGTTTCATTGATTTTGAAAAAGCATTCGGCAAAGTTCATAGGGACATTTTGTGGGGAAAATTACATGAGAAGAGAATATCCGCGCGCATGATCATAGCACTCCAAGCAATATATACGAGGGTAGAATTCGGAGTAAGATGCGAAGGAAACCACGTCCCGGCACTGCAGCCTTCCCTCAGGGGACTCAAACAAGGATGCATCCTATCACCAGTGTTATTCTCACTGTTCATAGATTGGGTAGTACAGGAAATTAAAATGGATCAGGATTCAATCTCATGTATAGGAGTGCAAAGTATACCAGTCCTTATGTATGCAGTCAACATAGTCATCTTGTCCGAGACAATAGAGGGTCTTCAAAGGGGCATTGATAGCATATATGAGGGGTGCAACAAATATAAAATGAATATAAACCTTTAAAAAACAAAAATCATTGCTTTCAAAAATGGCTACATATTTAGCATACAGGAGACATAGACATACGGGGAGATTTAATCGAGCGGGTTAAAAACTTCACATACCTGGGGGCAACACTCTCCATGACAGGGAGCTGGACACACCACATCAGAGCACGAAAAACTAAAACAAAATTTGTGATAGAACAAGTCATAAGAACAATAAATAAGGCACCTCAAATGTCTTTCCCGGTCATTGAAAACCTCTATTCATCAATAATATTAGGTACATTAAACTATGGAGAAGAACTGTGGGGTTAAGGGGGGGGACAACACAATAATTGGCATACAAACCGAATTTTATAAGAGAGTAATGGGCGTAAGCAGAGGCACGGCCAACTGTGGAATCCTCAAGGAATTGCGCCTGAACAGAGACACGGTACAAGCACGGATGAGGTTGTTAAATATTGTATGCGATTATCACAAGAGGGCCAAACAACGCTGAGGGGACAATGTTTGGAAATACAGACAAGGAAGGAAAACGTTTACAGCTGGGATTTGGAAGTGAAAAATATCTTATATAATAGCGGAATGGATTGGGTATGGGAAGAGGGGAAAAAAGGGGGGGTCTCAACAGAAAATCAAATCAGAGACAGGTTACAGGACATAGACAGACAAGAAATAATAGCAGACTGCCAAACAAAGACCTCAATCAGGGAACAGATAAGAGTAAGAGAATGGGGGAAAGCGAAATATATAAAGGTTGTGGGAAAAATGAAACAGGTGCGCTGGCATGGTTCAGATTAGGGGGATGGAAACAACTAAGAAAGATAAACGAAGCAGGGGAAACGATATGTTCTTTGTGCGATGGGGAGGAGACGGACGAGCATATCCTACTGAACTGCCCTTCTACACGTGACCTAAGGGACAAATGGATGAAAAACTTAACAGGGAGGGAGGTGATAGTAGTGGTAGACGACAGAATGAAGATAAAGGAAGCGGGGCAACAAGTGGGGAAATACCTGGCAGAAGTAAGAGAACGGCGGGGGAAAGCTATTAGAGAAGGCAGCGAAATGAGTGATCATGCTCCAGACGAGCCATCTTTATAGTGTGAGTGTGTGTAAAGGAAAGTGTATGCGTTTTTTGGTGAGAGTGCAGGAAAAGAGAAGTGGGGAGAGGAAGAAGGAAGCAAGACTGGAAGAAGAACTGTTGGGAGAGGGGAAGAATGTGCATATAGGGGACAAAGTAACAGACAGCTTAAAAGAAAACTAAATGTAACAAAATATTGTAGAAAAAATCAAAAGTATGTAGTGCGTACCGCCTATGGCTCGCACAAAAAGAAAATAAATCTAATGATATTTCATGAATACCTATATCACTGTGGAAAAACACAGCAAAATTTTCATACTTATTATTATTTTTATTATTATTGTTGTATTATTATTAGTAGTAGTAGTAGTGGTAGTAATAGCAGTAATATATCGATGCAATTTTGTAGGGGGGTTCAAACCATAGGCGTGCGCAACGGTGGTGTCCGCAAAAAAATGAAAATGTAGAAACAACCATTAAAATAATGAACATAATACCCGTGTTAAAAAATGTTTCACGTAGTAAAGAAGATGTTTTTCACTTTATAATCGCACAGAACTCCTCCAAAAATCGGCCCTCACTTATCCTTTTCCCGAGCCCAGCTTCAGTAGTTCATGCAACCTTATTCAACTCACAAGGCTTATTTCATTATTCACATTTATACATAACAAGAAAATGGAGGAGGGTTTCCGCAAGGTTTTCCCTCGGCGGCTGCTACGGAGCACTGTTGCCAACTTAGCTCTTTTTGAGCCAGATCTGGCTCTTTCGTGCACTCGTTTGGCTGCGAACTGGAGCGCCCGCCCTGTGAATATTGATTGTTATAGTAAAGACTAACATATTGTTTTGTGGGTGGAGAGAGTGGTTCATCTCAAATAAAACGAAATTCTTTCACAGCATATAGAAAATATCAATCTAACAACTTTTGTTACTAACGTTCTGTCCATATTAAGACCTCACAAATAACTAAATTACAGTTCTTCGAAGCCAAAAGACAGGCGCAGCGGCCGAGCTTGTTAAGTGGTCAATTTTCGATCTCGCCACTGAGTTCTCGGGTTCAAATCGCGGCATGGGCAAGAGCGTTATTTGTGAATGCCGCTTCATCAACTTAATCACATTCTCACATCATATCATCACTCACCATAATCATCGCGACAAAAGCGTCGCTAAATAACTAATGACAAAATCAGAGGTTACACCAGTTTTAAAATTATTTGCAAAATCTCATTGCAGAAGATCTATTCTGCAGGTCTTGTGCAGAATACTCACCTTGGCAAATCACTCGAATAGTTTCAAATGACAGACCTTTCGATGTTTTTATACTGTTTTCTCCATAAATATAATCCTTGACCTGGAGATAACAAGATTACATTCATTGTTTCCATGGAAGGACTTCATTCGGCTGAAGTTAATCAGTATGTTGACTACTTTCTTCATTTCAAATAACATAAACAGTTTCCAATTAGCAGTGTTTAAAAATAAAGTTTCAGGAAGCGATTAGCGATAGCAAAGGACCGGTTATACAAAACATTCTAATGGTTATTAGACACAAAACACAAATGGAATTACAACGCTTTTTTACAATACCATAATGACACTCGCGTATGCAGAACGGACTACAGCCCTCTCCAGAATGTTGAAAAATCAACATTTTCAAATAAAAACAGTATAAAAACGAGAGTAAAACCAGTGCTAAGAGCAAGCCCCATAAAATGACCCCCACTGGCCATTTTTGAGAGTGGAACGTTCTAAATATACGAAATATTGTATATACCGACCTCTACAAAGCGGACAAGGGTGACAACTTTTTAAAAACATTGGGTTCTTACAAGTTTTAAAAATCTTAAATTCTCCATGTATTGTGATATTAATGCACAGCATACTCGCTAGTTTAAATCTGTTATTCATTGATTTCAAAACGCAAATATATAACATAAGAAATATAATAATAATAACGATAAATTATTAGGTGCGCTAACTCCCCACAGGCTCCTTAAGTTGGCACCACTGAGAGCATGCACCATAAAATTTCAGCCCCTCCCGAAAAATAAATCCTGAGTACTCCAGTGCTTAGTGAACTAATATTTCGACCGTTTGTTTGTTGTACATTGTTCCATGTGAAATAAGAATTTGACAGATATGAATTAACGTAGGACAAAAATAGGAGGCATGATCTCGCAAAGTATCATCAATAATACAAAAGATAAGATATAAAACAAAAGTGGCTCCTCTCTGATTTCTTTAATCTTGATCTAAGCAGGTTGCATTGTTTAGTCTACAAGATAAGTTGATTGAGATTTTTTAAGATATTTGAAGAAGAAAACATACTCTTCATGCAAATGTACAGTGGGATCCATGAGATTGACCATGACTATTTTCAATATTTTTTCTTACATCCTGTGTGTTTTTAAGCGATGGATTTTTATGTATGCTGGTGCAGAAGTTGTCAACAGCTTGTTTTGAGTTTTCTTTAATTCTTGAAGCTCTTATTGGGTCGAATAAAGTACACGAACATGGTGATGGACAATTTGCACGGTAATACTCATGGATCCCACTGCACTTCCCAATGGAACACGCACTCATCACATGACAAAAACCTTATCACGATTTCTACAGAAGAGTGCCAGCCTTACAACACACCCACTTCTACCCATCCCCTACTTCACTTTATTGTGTAGAATGTTATCTTATCGTTCGCTCTTAGCAACAAGATATCGTCGGAATCAATGCCTGCTATGATTCAACTTCAGTTGTCAAGTAGAACTTTATGAAGAACTCTATCTCACGTGCCTGCTTGGACATCTGTGTCCGTGTCATTGTTTCGTGTATTGATTCGCAGTGTTGGCAATTCTTGCTACAATATCTTTTCTCAAAAGTCAAAACCCTCTGAATAAAAAGAAGGCTTGTTTGTATGTATACATAAATGACACTTATTCGTTATCTAACTACCAAAATACAACAGTGGATTAAATATTACACAAAACTGATAAATATTTGTGGAAAGCTTTCTTATTAATACACTAGCTGATAGCCCGGCATTGCCCTGGGATTTATTTTTCCCAATCTTCTATGAAAGTTGTCCTCTCTCTCTCTCTCTCTCTCTCTCAAGTGTCATCGTGAATGTCACCAATTAGCTTAGCGACTCCGAAAACTATGGATTCGACACTAATGCAGGTCATTTTTGGCATTTTATTTTTCACCCCCTCTCACCCCCATGCCGATAGGTGAGTTGAATAGTATTCGGAGTGAACAACTTGGAGTTGAACGGAATTCGGAGTGTCATTTTTCATCTTAGCGACCCCGACAACTATAGATTCCACGCTAATATCGGTCGTTTTCGATTATTTTTACATGTCACCCCTTCCCACCCCCACTCCTAGGGGTGCCAGGGGTGTCTTACCCCACAGCATTTCTTTCCAGATTGTAAGTCATATATGTACCAAGTTTGGTTGAAATTGCTCCAGGCGTTCGAGAGTTATTCCGGAACAAACATACATACATATATACACACATCCATTTGTATATTAAGATTGATTTACTCATATCCCATTATCAACTGCACGAGACTTTAACACAAATAAGAGACGATCTTTAGAAATGTAACCACTGATCCACCAAAACCTGTTGCTTCTTGAAATACTGATGACTTCAGTAGCCATGTCTCTCGCAGCGTGTCACAGTCAGAGGTTCGAATCCAGACTAAGCAATTTCTTAAGAGTTTCTTCTTGTTCAGTCGTAACAGATTTTATAAATCTAATGATGTTAAAATCTGCAGTGTGTTCGAAAAGTGCCTCACCATATGGCAAATCACAGTATTCGTTCATGTCAAGTTAAACACAGGTCTGTATATAGGCAGAATCGCGGGTTGAGGACCACAAGGAGAACATAATCTGGAGCTACGACATACATGATATACTGCTTCACTAAGGCTAGGATTTTATGACCTAAAATCACTAAAATATGCCAAATAAAATATGCTTTAATGACCTTAAATATTACAAAATATGCACTAGCATTTGAAAAATATGCCCTTATAACTGGACTGTTTCAAACATCAATAACTAACATATGCTGAAATATTTTCACATACGAACTATTTTTAGTTCTCTTTATGAGCCCTGAGATGCAATGCACAATGAATACTTTCTCTAAATTTTCAAATAAAAATGAACAAGATTTTGCAGCAGTCCAAAAAAAAAAACCTAGAGTGAACATGGAAGTTAGAACGAATCCACTTCGAAAATGACTGTATATTTCTTGAAAGAGCAAAGATATGCTGAATATGACCGAAAATCCATCAAAATATGCACAGTGAACGGATTCAGATCCGGCTAGGGCGGAGTCCATTCAACGGTTCCACTGCAGATTTTATACAGATTTTTATTCAACGGAGTAAAGATGTAAGTGGAATGTGGCAACGCCGCACACAGCGATGTCCATTGAACCGTGGAGACTGCGGGCTGGCACTGCGAGTCGGTGGGTGCGGTGTTGCCACGTTGCATGCACATCTTTCATCCGTTGAAAAAGTATCTGTATAATATCGGTTCCGCAATCTGAATTGACAATGATAATGAATTTTAAAAACAGATGCAAAGAGCTTCAAAACAAGACCAATATTGTATTTGTAGAACTACCCAACAGTGAGAGAAAGTTGTTTCGCAAAATTGATAAGAGCGGTATTTTTGATAAATTTTCAAAAATCTGAAATTGAGAATTGTGTTTAAAACCTTTCTGCCTGCACAGTACTAACATTTCATGACGATCGGAAAAACAGTTTTTTTTGAAGAACTTTAAAGAGAGCAATCGTTTGCGAAACTTTAAAAAAAAAACACTTTTTTGTCCTCACGAGGATAAAAAATAGAAGCATACAAGAAAAAACATGGTTAACATAGATTAACGCAGAATGGAATAACCTAAATTTTGATGTAACTCGTTTCTGTGTAGATATAATGGTTAAGTTTTAAATTGGTGTCCAAATTCGAGAATCTATAACTTTTAATCCGAAAGTAGATCATCTCTTAAGGCGGAAACTGTTTGGTGAAGGTGTGTTTGTTTGAATCATGAGGCTAGCTGGAAAATGATGAGATGGAAACACTGACATTAAAATGTTTTCAAAGCATCCATATTTATAATGTTCACAAATATATCTATATATCAATATTGTCTTTACCCTTTCTATAGTAAAAGTGCAAAAATTGCTTGGTGTCAATCGTTTACTTTCTGGTTTTGTATTTCGTGGATACTGCAAAGTTACAAATTATCCTGACAACCTTTGATAACACCTCACAAAGGTCTTCTGTACTCTTCTTTCTTATATGATTACCGCCGGACCCTGTGGCCGAGTCCCGGGTTCGAATCCCGCTCGGGCTTCGTTGTTTGTGAATGTCCATTCATCAATTTCATCATTTCATCACTCATCCGCATCTTCGCAAATTAGCTAAGAGGCACAAAACGCGAAGTAAAATAAACTAAATCAATCAATCACTCAATTACATTATTACCCTGCAAAAACTTCAAGTTTGTATTGAATGCAGATTGTTTTCCGTTATGTCTGTCCTTAAGATATTCCTTCAAAATCCAGTATGTTGCTTCTCAGATACTTACAAAATATTGTGAAGTCATCTTTTCTGTTATCACGATATCAGTTATCTCATCGATAAAAAAGAACTTAAAAAATTGAGTGATATAGTTACAGAAATGAAACGCGTGATTTCAGAAAACAACTTGTTACTGTCAACATGTTTGTGGGTGTGAAGTGTCTGGCTCTGTTGTCTGTGGTGGCATCATCTGCAGCCCGCGAATTCTCCAACCCAGTGATCGACGGCGAAGACAACCCGGATCCAGGCGTTCTCCTCTACGACGGCGTCTACTACGCGGTTACCACGAGCAACAGTAACGCCTCGCACCCCAACAAGTTCCCCATCCACCGCTCGGAGGACCTCCAGAGCTGGACCACAGTGGGACACGTCTTCGGTGCTTCCAACATGCCCAACTGGACCAGGGCGGGAAACGAATTCTGGGCTCCGGAGCTCCACGTCGTGAACGGCTCTTTCCTCGTCTATTTCGCCTCGCGTCACACGGCCAGTAAGCAAATGGCCGTCGGGGTGGCCAGATCTAACGACGTTCTCGGACCCTATCTGTCAAACGAAGAGCCTCTGGTCTTGGACCTCACCACGGGTAATATCGACCCGACTGTGCTGACGGACGGTGACGAAAAGTACCTAGTGTGGAAGGAGGACTCTGCAGTTATATGGCTGCGGAAGTTGGAAACAGACGGACTCAGCTTTTCGTCGGAGGAGAAGCAGGAACTAATGAGGGTAGACCTTGACTGGGAGAGAGGCACCGTTGAAGGACCATGGTTCGTCAGGCGGGGAGAGTTCTTCTACCTCTTCTACTCAGGGAACGGTTTCTGCGAGGACACCTATGCTGTGGGGGTGGCCAGGAGCCAAAACGCACTTGGGCCGTACGAGAAACGTGGAGACCCTATCCTCGTTGCTGACGACAACTTTAAGGGGCCTGGCCACTGTAGCGTTGTTCTGGACGTGGAGGATTCTGGGAACTACACCATGGTCTACCACGCATGGCGGGCTGACCAAGTGTGCGGTGACAACCACCGACTGTTGATGTCGTCGAGTGTTGAGTGGTCAGAGGACGATTGGCCGTTTGTCAGCAAGATTTGAATGCAGATTAATTGGTTTCAGACATTGGTGTACGCAGGACTTTTTTCTGGGAGGACGATATATACTTACAATGAGATATTTCGTATATTTAGGACTTTCCACTCTCAAAAATGAAAATCGGGAGTCATTTTAAAAGGTTTGCATTTACCATTGCATATTTTCCTGAGTTATTTATTATATTGATTTTCTCAAAATTTCGATGGGGGGTCGTAGCCCCATCAACAGCATCTCTGCGTACGCCAGTGGTTTCAGATATGCTTGGTGAATATTAAATAACCTATTTGATTCAAAATTATGTTACAGTGAATAATATAGTGAATAAAAAAGGAAGTGTCTACTGATAAATTTCGTAAAGTATCACACCTTTTAAAAATAAATAACATATTTATTTCTATTTTAAAAATTTTGAGCAGCTGTATGGAATTGATTGATTCATTTTTATTGATTGATTTGGTATATTTTATTTATTTTCTACCAATTTTAGCTAATCGCTTCGATGAGAATGAGTGATGACAGGATGACATGGGTGTAGGGACACTCACAAGGAACACTAATGCCCAGTCTGAGATTCGAACCCAGGACCTCTTGTGGTCGTAGTGCACTGTGATAACCACTCCACAACGGAGGTCGGCTCGATATAATTGACAATTTCCTATTAAAGTCGATGTCGTTATCAACCACTGAAATCTTTGAAATTTCTTCTCAGCTGAGTGCATGACGGAGTTCCATTCCTCCAACCTACGGGACAAGCCACTTTCCAAAGCCCTGAAGGCAAACCCATTTGGCTCAATCTCTGCTCTATGATTGGACATTCAAATCAAAGTTAAAGAAGCGCTAATCCAGATCATTACCGATCACTATATTCATTCACCAACGATTCTGCTTCCACCAGATTGTTTTAGAATCGTGTCCTCCTGTTAGCGGACAGTTCATGGAGCGAACAGGGCATGGAGAAAATCTAAACCTCCCGCCCCCACGCGCTGCTGGCAGGCAGCAACCAGTTCATGTAGCGGACACATGTTATTGACCTCCCCCGCCTTCCGGCAAGCTTGATACTTCCTTTCCTGTCTCCTGTGAGTTTATTTCATTTTTGTGCGATTAACCTAGTTGTTCGTTCCTATTAAGAAAGTTCCGAAATTTAAGAATATGGAGATCGTAGAGACCAGGAAAAGGAAACAGTGTGCAATGTTTAACAGATACTCGTACCGGAAATTTCGCGTAAACAAATCTGCTGTTGTAACGTGGCTTTGTGTCAATGAGAAATCAACGAAATGCAAAGATACGATGAAGACCAAGGATGATACAATTTTAATTGTGATCAATCTCCAATGTGTGCCCGACGAAGCCAGCATCGAAGTTAGGAAAGCGCTCTCAAGAGCGAAAAAACGTGCCCGCTAAGACACTACCACTCCAATATGTGAGGTATGTATATCATTTAAAATTGATCAATCTTATTAGTTACATTTTAATATCAAAATCGATGTTATGTTTGTTTTTTTTGTTTTCTTTTTTACAATTTAGTTAGGTGTTACCATAAATGTTTTGTCGTTAAATACGCGTATGTCTATATTGTGGAAGAAATTTGCCATTTTTAGGACAAAAATGCATTATCAAAGAGGTCACGATTTTCAAAATTTAGCAAATGCACTTTCGATTAAGCAGAAATTTCTGTCTCAAAGAAAAGCTACTATGCTAATACAAACTGTATATTATACAAAAAGACAAGATTTTGTTATCTTTTCACAGGTGTTCAAAGAGGAGTTCCAGTTCGTACAATGCAGAGGCTACGAATTTGTCACACGTGTTCCAAAATTTTCTGACGTGAAGAGTTCCTTGTTCGCAAATAGGAATAAGGCGCAAGGAGTTCAGAAAGAAGCTAAGTATCCCGAGGAAATTGTTCTTCATGAAGAATTGATGAAGATGTCGAACGGAAGCAACTTTCTTTTGTCTGATGAAGATCGGCATGACAGAATCTTGATTTTCGCATGAGCCAAAGGGAAGGAGAGCTTGCGGAGTTTGGTAGCAAGGAAGCAGTGGCTTCGTAGAGCAGTAGCTCGAAAACCAATATGTGCCGTTAGATATGTGGACATGTGTCCGTTCCATGAACTGGTTGCTGCCTGCCAGCAGCGCGTGCGGGCGGGCGGGCGGGAGGTTTAGATTTTCTAACTGATTAGTTCACTAGATAACATGTCAATTAAGTTGTGTCCGCTCCATGTCCTTTTTGCTCCATGAACTGTCCGCTAACAGGACAGCTTCTTTAGAATACGTACGCGAGTGCTAAAAAGTATTTCCTCAAATCTTACATGTAAATGTTCGATTAATTTGTTTCAACAGTGTTTGGGATGTCCATTACTTTGTCAGTTTGTTTCATTTCTTGACATCAATGGTGAATTATGAAAATCTGGCCCAATTTATTAGCCCCTGTTTACACAAACGAGGAAAGTGGACAGGAGGGGATGTTGCATGCAAGAGTCCTATTAAAAACCTGGAAAGTAAGAAACGGACGAGTGAAAAACTATAGAATTCATTAAGTCTGTCGAAGAGGTAACAAAGTTTATTAAACCGTTTTGAATTTTGTACCTGCTTATAACGGAATATATATATTCTTCTTTTAAATCATGGAAGCAATTAAAAGAGTTAAGTGTTCTTCTGTGCTTTGCACCACACCATGAAGGAGTATAGTAGATGTGGAGTTAGGACCGAAGATGTATGTGATATGATCAGCACCACGTCCCTGGCCGCCTTTACCCGCAATTTCCTCCAGATAGCCAGTTTATACGACGTTGGGTTGGCCACTTGAAGAGGTGGAAAAAATGCCGGGATCGAACCCAGTCCTCTCGCATAATAGTCAGATGCCCCAATGATTAAGCTACCACTCAATATTATTGCTCATGGAATCAATTTATAACTTTAATTCTGTTTCCCCTATGAAGTATGAAAAACCACAAATTTTCATGACATTTTCAAAATAGCATGCATTGAACTTGCTGGTTTGTGAAGAATGGAGAACATATGTTATTCTCCGATTAAAGACGTGATATAAAAGAGTTTGATTATTAGGCTTCAACTAAAGTTGTTCATAAATAGCTATGCCTGTTTCTATCTGTGACATTTGATATCACTTGGTACTAGTGTTTTTGTCCGCCGAATCATTGAATACATTCGATCTTCTAAGCTATAAGTCCCACGATCTTACAGTGAGAAGTTAAGAAGTATAATTGTTATTATGATAGGATTATGACAGCATATTGAAAAAAATAGTTAGGAAATAGCAGTCTATTAAAATAATTGGAGATTTGTCAAGAAACATTCAGCATCGTATGTTGCCACAGTCGCCTGCGTTGGGCGACACATCTAGGAAAATGTACCTTAAAATTCCCTTTTCCCACATTAAAATTCCGTATTCTGTTTATAATTCTTTAAAAAAATCTTAAAACAGAAGTACACATTTTTGGAAATTTATAAGTAATGAAATAATCACGTAAACATTTTAAACACAAGATACAAAAAATCTGTATATACAATGAAATCAACTATTTATTTATCAAACCCTCTTCAGATTCAGCCATTAAATATTTACATTTGTTACATTTTCTAATGCAATTACCTCCATGTAACAGATATCTACGTACATCCTGAAAGTACTACTGCTATACGTATTCCCCGTTGCAGTGGCAGAAATATTTCCAAGACGAAAACAAAGATATACATGAAATAAAAATTGGAAATGAGATAGAGATAAACATTGCTGTATAGCAGGGGTTTTCAAACATTTTGCTGGTGCAGTTCCTCTCAAGTTCCAAAATCTGCATGCGCCATCCCTCAATAATAATAACAATATAATGTACGTACGTCACCATGAAAGACAACAAAATATCTGTTCTGTTCATGTCTTGATTTTCTGTTGGTACACATACAAATAATGAAATCATAATGTTTGATCAATACGATGTTTTATGTTTGTAAGCTTGTGTCAGCTTGTGTCAGCTTGTGTCAGCTTACTCATGAGAAAAACGGATAAATACAGACAGTAAGAAACCAAGATAACAGGCATTTTGCAATGCAATGTCAGTGGGATGTGTGAGATTGCTTGGCCTCACACAATGTATCGCATCTGGGTATATATTTTTAAAAAAGCAAACCGCATCTAATTCTTGATGTTTGCTCTTGATCTTTATTTGGACTTGGTCACCATTATGGCTGAAAATCCAGTTTCAGAAAGATAAGAAATCGCAGAAGGAAGCAGAATGCACAAGGCCTTCTTATTTAACTCTGGATACTCATTCCTCACGGATCCAAAATTCAGGCATTGTTGCAGAAGGAAACATACAATTCACTATGTTGTCTGAGGAAAGATCAATAATCTGCTCCTCTTCTGCTGTGGTAAAATATGGTGGAGAGCCGGCGTTGAATGAATCCCTGATTCAGTTCTGCTGTGCGATCTGTGGAAAGTACTTTTCGAAGTGGATGAAGTTGTGTCACCTGCTTCATTTAACTGTAGTCCTGTTTCTTCTATCTCCATGCTCAATGTAGGAAACAATCACCAATGTTTTCATCTTGTTCCAAAGCACCAATTTCCTTTTGAAAGCTTGCTCAGGCTTCTAACAACCATTGCAATCATTGTGATTCTAAGTCATGTACCGTTGCTAGAACTCTCCTCTCCCTATGTGTTCGGGTTTTGTCAAGGTCGTATGAAATAACATATTTATTGCTAAGTAAATCGTACATACTTTATTTGGAGATCAAGATATTGATATATTTTTTTTTGTTTGAAACTTTTGGGAGAAAAAAAAATCGGAAGTTCTTGCGCACAGTTTGAATACCACTGCTGTAGAGAATTCATGTAAGATGGTCCAAATTTTATCCCTTTGAAGCATTTTTCTTTTCTTTTTCCAAAATACCCACTTAAAGATAATTTCAAACTGGATGAGTCCATTCAATTACAGCTATTCTTCACCCCTAGTGCTCCTGGGGTGAGGAGGGTGATTCGTTTGTTGTGGAATGTCCCAGCGAGGTTGTTTTCCCCATGACACTGAGCAACAGTGGTAGCGTCGTCACCGTCAAGCGGTTCCGGGTTCGATACCAGGTGGAGGCACATAGTAGTTCGGATCCCACTTTAAACTGTAGGTCCAGTCCCGATTAGCCTTACTGTGCATAAAATGGACTTAAACACCAACTCAAACAAACACTGAGCAAAAAGTGAGAGTGGCGCCTCCCAGCAGACAATTCCAGAACTTCTTGCAGATAGTAAATCAGAATGAAAAGGTTTGCAACCTGAGTTAAATATCTATTTATAATACGTTTATCTGTGTCATAACTGGTTGGATGTGTACCTACCTCTGTTGAGGCATGTGGAATGAGGCCACCAGTTGGTAGGTAGCCCTTGGGCAAGGGCTCTTGCGCTACGTGTTATGTTATTTAGTGTATGGCTGAGCCAGTATCACTGGTATTTTCTCAACCATATTGGCTCAGGAAGTATTGGTTGGATTTTCTTTATTGAAATCGCAGTTTGGTCTTTTGCGTGGTCTGCAACACTGTTGCAGAGTCTACATCATAGAAAATTCCAAGTTTTCTTTCCTTCTCTTTTTATCGGTATTGTGTGAAAAACAATTTTGGGATAATATAGGTATTTTAATATTCCAAATTAATTTTTGAATATTTTGAAACAAAACTGATGAATCGATGCTTATAATTGGAATGGAATACTCACCCACTAATATTAGTCAATATTTTTTAGCAACGTTTAAATGTTACAATTTTTAAAGCTTTGGTATTGGTAAGAGTATTAACATCGGTATGGTTATACTAACTAAATGGTATTGGCTAAGCTCTAAATTTAGTGTAAAGTGATAATACCAATCAAATTTTAACCATTAATATTCACTGTGAATTTTTGGAAATTTATCCCTGAAAACCTGAAATTGTACTATACTTTTGTCTAGATTTTTGAGTAGCCCTATTTGCACTACATATGTAGTCAGGCAAGTTGGAAATAAGTTCATTTTGTGTTCTTATATAACATACTAGCAAGGGTTGGAACTTAACCACTATTATCCATTTGTGCAGAAAACTCCTCCATCCATTTACTATATTCTAGAAGCCGAATACAATTTTTCTCCAATTTAAAGTGTATGTTGTCTCTGCCGAAAAAACTGTTGTTACAATGTTGTTCGTGTGACCGATTAAAGTATTTAAAATATTAAAATTAACCGTTTTGGGCATAAATAAAACACGGTAGAGCAAGTGTGAAATTATTATTGAAATAAGCAGAAAAAGAAAACTAGTTTCGAAACCATCACTAAAATTTTGTTAAAATGCTTTATCAACTATAAATGTGATCTGAAAGTACAATACACTTTTTTCTTGCATTATGCGTTACTAATTTGAAGTAGAAAATTCTATTGGGTATAATTTACAAGTCCCAAATCCATGTAGGTGCTGGGAGTTCGTATTGGTCGTCGGCATAAATGGCGCATTGCTTGTAGTCACAGGGGGTTATCCTCCACACGTACGCCAGTCTAGAAGCTGTGGGGCAGGAAGATATGTCCACTGTTACAGAGTTCTCTGTGTTAGAGGTAATGGGCACATCTTGCTCGGTGCCATCACAATAGACCTTAAATGAAAGCATACAAGTTGGTTAGGAAGATAATTTATGAGTTATCTATTGTAAGCTTACTGGAAAAATTATACTTAAAAGTTCAATTTTCACAGCATCGAATTAACGTTAAAAATACCAAGACCGTTAGTAGAATATTTGTGGTGTTACCGTCAATTATATTTTTATCCTAACTAATGTAATATTTAATGATTCAGTGTTAAAAATATATTTTAACTAGAATATTGTAAAAGTTATGTTAATTTCTGATAGTGTACCTGATGCACAAAGTAAACATAAAAATACGTACTTTATAAAATAACAAGTGAAAGATAAATTTACAAATTTTAGTATTTAGGAACAAATCTGATTTAAATCCACTTTATACAAAGATAGGCTAATTGGGACTGGGCTTACAGTTTAAAGTGCCATTCAAATCACTATGTACCTGCACCAGGTATCAAACCAAGGACCCCTTTATTACAAAGCGATGGCGTTACCACTATGCCATTATTAACAAATTTAACGATGCTGCAGAAAAGTATATAAAATAATCATATTAATAATTCCTTTATTTAGCGGGCGAGGTTCAGCTGTAGGCTGCTATACCACCTAACCTTGTCATAAGCTACATATGAAAATATAAGTATATATAATATAATATGAGAATATATGAATACAGATTGAATGCTTTTTTACACTAAAGAGAAATAAAGAATTTCACATTACCTGCAATTACGCAAATTCTCATTACAGTAATATTAGTCATAAGATAATATAATTTTGAAAGAACAAAAAATATTAAAAAAATACAAATGTAAAAAAATATAAATGTGAATGTTAACATAAGGTTGCCTTTAAGTAAATATTAATAATAATAATAATAATAATAATTTGAAGATAGTAATAAAAATCCAATAATTACAGTTATAGAATATGAGTGTTTTGTCGTTTGTTGAGTGCCAGTTTACTTCTAATATATGCTACTGTTCTGCTGCTGTTCCTGTAGAAGCATTTCTTTCAATTTAATTTTGAAACTCTTATTGAGTTTTATGGACTTAACACTTGTTGGTAGTGCATTCCATGCTTTCAGAGCATTTATAAAAAAAGATGAGTTATATAGCGTAGTCGAATGGTGAGGAATGTCAAGTTTGTTGTGACGACGTGTCCCGTATCTGTGAATTGTGTTGCGATTACTTAATTTTTCAAATAAGTATACAGGTTTACATTCAGATTGCAGATCATGAATAAAAGATAGATAGTGAAGTAGCCTCTTGTTGGCCATCGTTAAAATATTATGTCTGTTTAAGATGGGAAGGATGTGATCTCGTTTATCCAGGCCAGAAGTATATCTGATGCATGCATTTTGTGCGATTTGAATTATCCTACTGAGTTTTTTTTCGCAAATTTGGACCCATCCACAGTGTCACAATAATCAAATAGTGGAAAAATTAAAGATTGAACTAGTCTAAGTTTTTCATTCTGCAGGTGGTTGATCTTGGAAACGGTAGAGGTTTCTCAGAATAAAATATGCTTTTTTACATAGTGCATTGATGTGATTCGTCCAGTCCAATGTATCGTTAACAATCAAACCAAGATTTTTTGCTGAATTCTACAGCTTCGGAGATCTGTGAGGGTGAATTTTGAAAGAATGTTCTTTGTTTTCTATTAAGTAAATAGAATTCAAACCACCCTACGGCTACAGTCAAATTTATAGTATTTCAGTTTGAATATTAACAAATCGTGTTGGACAGTGTTGAAAGCTTTACTAAAATCCAGTAATACGAGAAGTGTAGAATTACGATTGTCAATTTCGCAAAGAATATCATCAGTAACTTTTGTTAACGCTGTTGCTGTGCTACGCCGTGCACGGAACCCAGACTGAACTGTAGGTAACAAGTTGTTCGCGTCAACATAGCACATTAGTTGCGAAAATACATTTTTTTTCTAGTACTTTAGAGAGTACTGGCAATAGGCTTATGGGCCTTAAGTCATCGAAAGAAGTGATCTCTTGTTTCTTTTGAAGAGGCAAGACTCGCGCTCCTTTCCATCTTTCTGAATACACGCCTTTAGAAAAAGAATGATTGATTATATGAGTTAATGGAGTCAGTACAATCTTTAACATCTTAGGGTTTATGCCGTCTACTCCAACACTGTTTGATTTAATGTTATGTAATGCTTTGTGCAGATCAATTTCGGTTACTTTGTTAAAACAATCGTTAAAGCTGCGGCTTTCAAAGTACTATATTTGTAGGGTTTTTAGTTGAGTGGAAATACTAGATAGATTGATAATTTGCCCAAAATGATTATTAAGAGCATCGAGCTCGTGTGCTGTGTTCACAAGTGAGGATAAGTTCGTATTAACATTTTTATTACTCAGCACGCCCCACTGTTTTAGTTCACGCCAGGATTCTTTCTTATTGAATTGAATAGCAACAAATTTAAAAGAGAAATATGACTTCTTTTCCTGTCGAATAACGGTAGTCGTAAAATTTCGGAGTTCTTTGTAGTGGTTCCAATCGGCAAAGTTGTTCGTGCGTTTAAATTTCCTCAGAGCATTGTCTCGGATACGCATTAATAACTTGACATTAGGAGCTATCCACAGAACGTGCTTCCATTTAACTCGGGCGGTTTTCATAGGAGCATGGCAATGTAATAAACGTACGAAATTGGAGCTAAAAAAGTCTACTTTTTCATCAACGATATCGAGTGAGTGCAGTGTTTCCCACTGAACCTTTGTCATGTCTTCGGCAAAGCTGTCTATATCGAAAGAGTAGAAGCTTCTGTAATTCAAATATTTTTCTCTCATTAGCGGGTTTCTCATAAACTAGGTCGATTTACGTGACACAATGATCCGATTTACCGATAGGCACTGTGACGTCGATTGCATGCATTCTGGTAACCCAAGTAACCACCACCGTTAGGCCAACGTCAGTTTTTACGTTGGAAAGGTTGGCTTTACGTTGGTTGGCAAATTGACGTTGGTCTTACGTTGGGCCAACGGTGGGTGCCAACGGTGGGTGCCAACGTTTGACCAATCATGGAAACGTGAGTCAAAATCAGTTTTATAAACAACGTTTTAATGCCAAGACAAGTTTCAGGAGAATGCTGAAAATTCTAGAGTGTACAATAAGTGACATGTAACAGTGTTTCTTTTCGAATATTTCAGTCACAGCACATACTGGAAATATATAATATATTTTTAATGAAAGTAGAAGCTATTTGTAACTCGCAGTCACTCATCAGTTCTTTTTCATCCGCCATGGATGAAAGATGTGTTGGTAATTGCTTATTGTTTGTGTCTTTAGCTGAACATTCTTACACGTATTGTTGTGAAGGTGGTTAAGCAATGTTATGTGCAGACCAAATTCCATGAAAGATGTAAAACTAAGTAAACTATAGAAGGTTTTTGTGCTACCACTTGAAGATATGGTATGGTGCCTTGAAAACAATGATACAATGTGACTGAGAAAGTGCTGTGTATTTTCTTTATTTTCATAAATATCTTGAACTATTGTTTACATTTGGCCTCACAATAAATTATGTATATATCAGAAAACAAACATATCCTTTCTTTAGTTCTCAGTATGTTGGGCCAACGTAGAAAAACCATACGTTGGCCCAACGTAAAAACCACACGTTGAGCCAACGTTGGAAGAACGTACAAAATTACCGTTGGCCAACGATATGTTTTTGCGTTGGGCCAACCGTTGGCCAACAATTTTCAGTACGGTTGGCCCAACGTTGGTTACTTGGGAACATAATATCTAACAGCGTTTCGCTAGTTTCAGTTATGCGCGTGGTTTTGTTACAATTTGTGATAGCCCGAAGGAAGAGATTATCGATTTTAGAAACCGCGTTTCTGATTTCTTTGGTTCTAAAAAATCGCAATTTATATCACCGAGCAACAAGAATCTATCGATCGACCGACGGGTATATTTCAGATATCACCTCCTCGTGTACCGACAGTTTAGAGTACGCTATAGCTATTGGGTGGCCGATAAACAGCGCACATGCCAAGTCGTACATTTTTGTAATATACGTAATATGAAACTTAACGTCTTGACATCAGCGGTGTTCACTACAATCTCTATTTTCTGTAGCTTTAACCCATATTTGTAGTACACAATAATTCCACCTCCCCTCTTGTTACCTCTGCTTTGTGTGAGTACTTCGTAGCCCGGCAAGCTAAATGCAGACTGTAGTGTGGAATCGCTTTTCCAACCTTCCGTGATTACACACACGCCTAAATCCAACTTACGCATTACATAATTTAATTCGTCCAATTTCGGAAAAAAATATTACCTGCCTACGACGATTGGTTACGGAGATATAGGTCAATAATTGAGAGTCTGCGAAATTGATGTTTGGGGAGGCACCGTGAGGAGGGGCGGGGACTTTTGGGATTTTGCGCTGCTAGTAGTGTTCTAACAACTGACCCAAATTCAGATTTTACGGAATTATTCCCGACATGAAATCTTTATTGACTGGGCTAGAGCATACAAAAGATGACACCATATCAAATGTAGTTTTACGAAATTCTAGCATCACTGACACTTAACACTATGATCACCGATTTAAACGTTGGTTACACACTTTTGCTTTTGGAGGGGGGGATGAAAAAAAATAATGAAAATAAAGTAAATATAAAAAAAGAGAAAATATTTTAAAATTGATATACACACACACAGATAGTTGATAAATGATGTTGTTTAAAGTATTTTCATTTTTTAGCGGCTACGGATTGATATGATTTCAGGTCAGTAGATAAAGATGAAGATGTACTATAGATACATTTGCACTTATTAAGTACCAACACAAACTCTTCATGAAAGTTTGGGGGGTGGGGGTTCAGTTCTCTCATGCGAGTAATGGTGTTTTTTCTGCTGTTCTCCGTACGGACGATGATCCTTCCTTCCTCGGTGTAGCAGTTTCGTCGGCCGAACTTGTTCTTGGCTGTGAGGGACTCCGTGATGAATATTGAACTCCCAGCTTCCTTGAGTTTCCTCTTGGAGGCCCATACCAGGTGGCGAGTCCTATATGACGCAAACTTGACGATGATGCATCGCCTTCCTTCCTGCAGGGCGTTGGCTACAGAGAGATTCGGGGCTTCCCCAAGCGATGGCATCAGGCAATGTCCTCGCTTTTCACGTCCAGCTGTAGCGTGTTCTGAAGAACGTCAAGCACCTTTTCTTCTATGTTCTCCTTTCTTTTCTCTTGAATTCCATGGATCAGCAGACATTCTCTTCGTGAATATTGTTCCATGGCGTCGATCTTAACTTCATATTGTACAATTCTATCCCGCAACGAGGCCAGTTCTTCTCCTTCTAAACTTCTCCTCCATTCTGGACTCCATCCTGGCAAGGGCTGCCTGCAGTTTGTTTATGGCTTCTGAGTTCTGTGGAGCATCGGTGGTGTTTACTCGCAATTCACTCTCCATTGCTACCTTGAAGGAGGCTAACTCGTGCCGCACTTCCTTTTCAAAGTTGTTGAGGCGATCCCTGAGTCCTGGTCCTTTACGGTGGCGCGTGGCATGTTGAGTTGGTACGCCTGATTTCGAAAGCGAACGGGAGGATCTGTTTCGAATGGAAAACAGCCTAACTTGTGTCTTCTCTTCTTCGATTTTATCCTCCTACCAATGGATGAGCGTATTTTTGTGTTCTATACACACTTATTCAACTTTTGTTTTTGTGAACAAAAGTCCAGCTACCTAATATCCAGGAAGAAATAACGTAAAACCCTTAGCCGATGTAAACGTTCCTAACTGTCGGGCGCCATCTTTATTCCCTAGATTCTAGATACGACTCTCAATTAGGCCTATAGCCTGAATTTTGTTTCGGGGTGGGGGACATTCCATATCAGCACACGCCATTTAAATGTGAAGAAGTGGGGGAGAAGCCCTGAAGTTTAATTTCTCTGTATGTTACAACTTATTATACAAGATGTTTAGACCTGCTAAGGAAGAAAAATTAATTACCACTATACATTCTTTAAATAGGATATTTGTAGGATTTCGGGGGGCTGAAGTAACATGATTTCTAAGTACGTAAAGATATTCACTTACCAAAAATCCATCATTGTTCTGTACTCGAATATCGCTGTCGTACGTCAGAATAATATTGTTGCCCTCTTTCTGGATATTGTTTACCTGCAGGGGACAGATTCAGCACTGTTAATAATTCTTAGTAAAAACAAGGCATACACATCATTTAAGTTTTAGCTTACAGCAGCAAATTGTTAGAGTTTTGCTTCTTTACGATGACAACCTTTTGGCGTGCTTTCATTATGATGTCATCTTAAACTATTAAATCATGTGGATTTGAAGATGAAGGTCAGGATAACTACACAGATTTAAAGAGGACGTGCCATTCTTTCTTCTAATTTGGTCATGTACTTTAGCTCTCCAAGAATCTTGTCGTTTAGGAGGATGTATGGCATTTTGTGATAAATTACTTTCATTGCAACTACTACTACTAATACTACTGTTGCCACTACTATAATTCCCTATTTGGGGAGAAAAGAAGTTTTTATTACCGCCAGCACATGTTCCATTAATACCATCACTTACTTTCTTTTGGGGGATATGACACCGCGGATTTCGGTTCTGCCCTGAAAAATATTTCAGACATTGAAACAACAACAAAACTTGCAAGTTTCACCACATTACCATGAGACTAGGGGGTATACATTCATGTTAAAAGTGTGAGGATAAATTTAGAATCGAAAAGACCCTAAATTGGACCTTGATGAAATATTTGAGGAGTTGGTTGGGAAAGATTTGAGAAAGTTTTATGAGTGTTTAGGGGAGTGTGGATACATCACTGATAAACATGTATCGTATGACTGAGTACAGGAAGGTACAGTGGGATGCACAAGTATTGTCCAGCAAATGGTCCACGATCAATTTCCTTAAATTTTCTCTTGCTCACTGTATGCTTTTAAGTAATGGACGTGACTGGTGCAGACATTGTTATCAACTTGTTGACGAATTGTTTCATTTTTCATTACGTAAAACACAGAGAATGAACACAGTGAGCAACATGCTTTGTAATACTTATACATTCCACTGTGCTGATACATTGTGTTCAGAACAGCTTTGGGGGAAATACGAGTTTTATGAACACCTGCGTCGCTTTCCCCCATCCGTCCTGGTTAAGATTTAAATAACAATTATTCAATATTCACAAATATCTGTTGACTCGCACACTTTCGACGTGGCCTGTGGCCACGTCTCGTGCTCTCGCCGACGTGGTTCGCTTATTTGGAAAGTTTTGAACGTAAATTTTTTTGTGTGTATGCTCTGTAATATGTACAAATAATCAAAATATTATTGGTTTCTTTCTTAATAATAAGCTGGGTAAGTAATAACAGTTTCAGGATAGTTAGTTAGATGTTTTATGTAAACGAATTCAATAGCGACACTAAATAGGAACAGTAACATTTTACTTCTGTAGTCAGTTTTACATTTTCAAACATAATTGAAATAAAGAAATGTTTTCCTTCCTTCTTCGCAAATTTCTATCTCTCCTCTGCAATGAATTCTGATGCTCACATTTTAAAATTCGAAAACTCTAATACTGTGCACAAAGTGGACTTAAAACACCAAATCAATCAATCAATCGAAAACTCTAGCATAATTCCCTTACAGTAGCATTCGGGGTGAAAATAAACTTTCTTTAAGTTCCCTAGCAACGTCCGTTTCCATGGTGAACAACAAGCACGGCAAGCTCTAAGGAATTGCATGTCATTATACCCCCTAAACATTTAATTGAAACAAGCACGATGCAGATATTTACGCATTGAGTATAACAATATATACGTAATTGTATCTGGGCTGAAACTCCTTATTATGTAGATGTCACCCTTGTTTCAGGCACCTTTTCAAAACCATGAGTTCATTCATCTGTGTGCTCTTGATCTGTGAGAAATATAATGTATCTCGACAATGAAGAATTGAAGGAAACAATGTGTGCAAAAGAAATGCCCGTGGCAACGGTTGCTAAGGACGTGAAAAAAGGGCATTTTCACTCTTAAGGAAGGGCAAAGTGAGCGATTTCTTAATTATCTCGGCCTTTCGGGACGATTTCATGGGGGGTCGTAATCGGGCATTTTTCGCCTCCGCGGCTTCCTTCATGGAGAACATTTATGTCAGTGAGTCAGTGAGTGAGTGGTGGGATTGGGGCTATATATATATTGGACTCGCGTACTTTCGACGTGGCCTTTGGCCACGTCTTGTACGCTCGAATGCGTGACCTTCGGCCACGTTGTGGGCGTAATCATGTTATAGATGGGGTAAAATGTCTGCATGTTTTATTGGATGAAGCCAAACAAGTGTACAAGTTCGCTAATTTGAAAACTTTAGAAAGTAACGTTATGTCTGTATGGGTTCTAATAAGGTACAAATATTCAAAATATTATTGTCTATTTTCCTAATAATAAACTGAGTAAGTAATAACAGTTTCAAGATAATTAGTTGGATGTTTTGCATAAACGAATTCAATAACGACACTAAATTGGAAATGCAATATTTACGTCTTTTGTCATTTTCACATTTTTAAACTTAATTGGATAATAATTGCTTTCTGTCATTCTCCTCAAATTCCTACTTTGCCTCTGTAATAAATTCTGACGCTCGTATTTTGAAATTCGAAAAGTCTAGCATAATTCCCTTACAGTAGTTCTCGGGGTGAAAATAAACTTTCTGTAAGTACCCTAGCAACGTCCGTTTCCATGGTGAACAACAAACACGACAAACTCTCTAAATAATTGTTTGTTATTATACCTCTAAACATTTAATTAAAACAACCACGATGTAAATATTTTCGCATTGAGTTTACCAATATATACGTTTCGCTTATTTGGAAAGTTTTGAACGTAACTCTGTGTGTGTGTACGGGCTCTAATATGGTACAAATATACAAAATATTCAAAATTGTCTATTTTCTTAATAATAAAGTGAGTAAGCAAGTTTCAAGATAGTTAGTTAGATTTCTTGTATAAACGAATTCAAGAGCGACATTAAATTGAGAAAACAATATTTACGTCTTTTGCCATTTTCACATTTGTAAACGTAATAGAAAAATAATTGTTTTCCGTCATTCCCATCAAATTCCTAACTCTCCTCTGTAATAAATTCTGATGCTCATGTTTTGAAATACGAAAAGTCTAGCATAATTCCCTTACAGTACTTTTCGGGGTGAAATTAAACGTTCTTTAAGTTCCCTAGCAACGTCCGTTTCCATGGACAACAAGCACGGCAAACTCTCTAAATAATTGTTTGTTATTATACCTCTAAATATTTAGTTAAAACAACCACGATGTAGATAATATTTTCGATTTGAGTTTACCAATATATACGTAAGTAATTGATTCTGGGCTGAAACTCCTTATGTAGATGTCACCCTTGTTTAAGGCACCTTTTTTGAACCAGGGGTTCATTCATCTGTGTGTGATCTGTGACAAATATAATGTAGCTAGACAATTAAGAATTGAAGGAAACAATGTGAGCAAAAAAGAAAAGCCTTGGAAACGGTTGCTAGGAACGTGAGAAAAGGGCATTTTCACCCTTAAGGAAGGGCCGATTGAGAGATTTTTGAATTTTCTCGGCCTTTTGGGACGATTTCATGGGGGTCGTAATCGGGCGTTTTTCGCCTCCGGGGCTTCTTTCATGGAGAACATTTATGTCAGTGAGTGAGTGGTGGGATTGGGGCTATATATATATTGGACTCGCGCACTTTCGACGTGGCCTGTGGCCACGTCTCGTGCGCTCGCCGACGTGGTTCGCTTATTTGGAAAGTTTTGAACGTAAATTTATGTGTGTATGCGCTGTAATATGTACAAGTAATCAAAATATTATTGGTTTCTTTCTTAATAATAAGCTGGGTAAGTAATAACAGTTTCAGGATAGTTAGTTAGATGTTTTATGTAAACGAATTCAATAGCGACACTAAATTGGAAAAGTAACATTTTACTTCTGTAGTCAGTTTTACATTTTTAAACATAATTGAAATAAAGAAATGTTTTCCTTCATTCTTCGCAAATTTCTATCTCTCCTCTGCAATGAATTCTGATGCTCACATTTTAAAATTCGAAAACTCTAATACTGTGCACAAAGTGGACCTAAAACACCAAATCAATCAATCAATCAATCAATCAATCGAAAACTCTAGCATAATTATCTTACAGTAGCATTCGGGGTGAAAATAAACTTTCTTTAAGTTCCCTAGCAACGTCCGTTTCCATGGTGAACAACAAGCACGGCAAGCTCTAAGGAATTGCATGTCATTATACCCCCCCTAAACATTTAGTTGAAACAAGCACGATGCAGATATTTACGCATTGAGTATAACAATATATACGTAATTGTATCTGGGCTGAAACTCCTTATTATGTAGATGTCACCCTTGTTTCAGGCACCTTTTCAAAGCCAGGAGTTGATTCATCTGTGTGTTACTTATCTGTGAGAAATATAATGTAGCTGGACAATTAAGAATTGAAGGAAACAATGTGTGCAAAAGAAATGCCCGTGGCAACGGTTGCTAAGGACGTGAGAAAAGGGCATTTTCACCCTTAAGGAAGGGCCGATTGAGAGATTTTTGAATTTTCTCGGCCTTTTGGGACGATTTCATGGGGGGTCGTAATCGGGCGTTTTTCGCCTCCGGGGCTTCCTTCATGGAGAACATTTATGTCAGTGAGTGAGTGAGTGGTGGGATTGGGGCTATATATATATTGGATTTCCATTTGTTAGTAGTTACTAAATGTTGTATTGAAACTTGAAAACTTTAAAATCTTATTCACACATAATATAGCTATATTGGTTCCTTGCGATTGTCACTACTGTGTATAGTAGTTCTGACATTGAACTAGAAAACATAGTGTGTTATTAATGTATACAAGTTCATTGTAATTGTATTAAGAGTGTGTGACTACATTAACTTTGACGGTAGATCGTAAATGACTGTCCGTGCTTTAGCATGATGCAACACAAGCAGCATGATTCCTGTATGCCTTCGAAGATTCTGCTGTCAATTTACACTGCCATGCTACTACTGTTAAAGAAGTTGCCTTTACCGTTAATAAAATATTAACTCCATTGCCGTTAACCCTATATAATTTTAATGATTCAAGTTTAGTAAATATATTTAAACTCACAATTGTAATTTATACATGATAAAGTATTTGAATTAAAAAACAGTCGAGTCCAGTGTTTGTGAATTAATAGGCACACTGCTACATTTTAACAGCAGACTAAGGTAACTTCTAGCCACTGACGTACAAAGAGGGAGCTGATGACACTGCAGGCACACCCGAAAATTTTGAGAATATCAACATTGTGAAAATCAAAATGATATATTGTATATTGATTTGTACCCCTTTTTAAAATGCCTCCCAATTGTCTTTTTGAATGTGGAGAGTTCTAAGTATATGAAATATCTTATGGTGTATGCCAACCCCCCTAGAATGCGGCAATGTACTAGCCACCTTCACAATTCTAGCCCACCCAAAAAAATCCTGCGTCAGCCAGTGCTCTTAACAGTGTGATTGTTGTCCTTAAACTTGCTCTCGTGACTTTCTTTGTTATATAAAGGAGCGCCTCAATTATCTATGTAGTTAACAATTATTTTAGTTAAAACAGAAAACAAAATTCGAAATAAGTTCAATTTTGGTAGGTTCACAGTTAGTATTTATGGATTATGTGCATCACGTATAAAACAAAATTACACTTTGTACCCTCAACGTAGGAGACCTGAAAAAGGTGTTAGAATTGCACACTTAAACAATAATAAGCGGTTACAAACAAGTATCACAGAAATAATGTTTTTGTACTGAAATCTTAATCTTACTTGTGGTCCGTGCGTAGGATACTGGGTCATCTGATACACAACATTTAGGGCGGCCATGCTCAGTCTGTCTGCCACCGTCTGCTTGTCTCTCGGGTGAATGCTGAAATGGATTTAGAAATTAAGAGAAACCAAACATTTTTATTTCACCTGTATAAATACAAATACCTGAAAATGTGTATGTAGTGTTCGTCAATATTTAAATTGATATTTCAAGCAAAAGTTCGTAAAATGAAATTAGATACAGGATTTTTAATATTACTCTTCATTTTAATATTGGGGAATATAGGTAAATATATAAGAAATTATTGACAATAAATGTATCATATTAATGCATTAGTATTTTAAAATCTTCCCATATACGTCAAAAGTCAAATAGAAGAACGAGAGAAGTTTTCTGAATCCAAGAACTTGGCTTCTAGGTTCGCCTACGTTAATAATTTGCTCTATGTGGAGAAAATTGGTCATTTTCTGCTGTAAATAATAACTGTAGTAATTTGCAAAATCACAATTAACCTGCTGGTGTTGATATATGGGCTCTCATAAGATAGAGTAGGCCTAGTGTATGAGCATCAGGGTTAAAGCATCAGAATCAAATGAATCCTCAAAAATCTTAAACGCATTGCTTTTCGTAGTGTTCTTTTCGGAAGTTATTTAAACTGTTTAATAACGTATTTAAAGTATTCCTTTGCGTGTAACCTGATTTCCATTCAGAATTGAATTGTTTCTATGAATGTGATAGGTGAGTATTGAAATTATAATGAGATTATACACCGGGAAACATGTAAACAAATATTTTGCAAATGAATATATATGTAGTATATAAAGTAGGGATGGCAAAACAGATCCGGATCCGAGAGTTTCGTATCTCAATCCCATTATAATATTACCACACCTTAAAATATATTTTTATCTTCGATTGCAAAGAAATTTTTCATTAGTTAGTCCTACAAGATTTTTTTTTCAAGTGTTGTTATTAAAATACTTTGCTACGCATCGACTAACACACTCGTGCACAAAAATAATCTTACTTGTTTAACATAAAATGTCAGAGGTGATTTTGTAATTGCCATTGAAACGAATATGTATTCATTCGAATGTATTGGAAATGGAAACACACATACATGTGAGACATTCCTTTCCAGGATGAAACCTTTAACACATTTAACAAGATAGAAATGTTTATACAAAAATTATACAATTGTTCTACAGTTACAGTTTTAAAAATTAAAATAAAACATTATAATATATGCACTGTTATATAATTACAAAGTGTAAGACTAACAAGGGAGGTTATCTAAGTGTCCCCCTCCGATTCCCATGAAACTTGGCAGGTGTATAGAGGGGCCCAAAGGAAGAAATAAGTGTTTTTTTGTTTCAGCTAAAAACCTGTTTTAGGGGCAACCCCCCCTTAAATGTCAAGATGAGGAAAAATAGAAGTGAGGATCTGACCCCTGTGCCCCCTCCGATTTCCATGAAACTTGGCAGGTCAAATTGAAGTGGGCATTTGATCCCTGCCCCCTCCCTCCGATTTCCATGAAATTTGGCAGGTGTATAGAGGGGCCCTATGCCCCCTGTTTTTTCCTGTCATATTTAAGTGGTTTCGGGGTCAGATCCCCACTTCAATTTCTCCTCATCTTGACATTTGAGGGAAGGTGTTTGCCCCTTAAAACAGTTTTTATCTGAAACACAAAAACACGTATTTCTTCCTTTGAGCCCCTCTATACACCTGCCAAGTTTCATGGAAATCGGAGGGGGGCACAGGGGTTAGATCCCCACGTCAATTTGTCCTCATCTTGACATTTGAGGTGGGGGTTTGTCCCCATAAACCGCTCTTTAGCCGAAACCAAAAAGCTTCGGATCCGGATCCGAAAGTTCTGGATCTGGATCCGAAACTTCCAGATCCACGGATCAGGATCCGAAAAATTTCCGGAACCAACCGGATCCGCCAGGATCCGGATCTGCCCATCCCTAATATAAAGGCGAGACTGCATATTATATAATTTCCTGTATTATCTTCAAAGCTATTTCATGACTGAAAAAACACTGGTGTTGAAGCAACAGTGGTCCCAGGAGTTTCACAACACATTTTGGTCAGTGGCGTTAAAATATTGTCGATTACAACCATTTATCTATGTTATTCTAAAACCACTGAGGTTTAACCTTTGTCTGTGGTTTAACGTTGTTAAAAATGTAGTTTCAGCCTCCTGAGACCATTGTGTCCGTTTCTTTAACACAGAATTGTGTATCAAGGATTAAAGTAAATGTCTTACGTACTGATTAGGCTCACAGGAAACGAATTTGCAGAACTAAATGAATCTGTTAAGAGCGACGTAAGTACTCACGATCCACTGGGAGAGTTGTCGTCCGGAAGATCAAAGGCGGCCGCCATGAAGGACTCTGGCATGACAGGATTGGGTACGTAGCCATAGTCAGCCGTCTGTGCCCAACGGAGGAAAGACCAGCTATCCGAAGCATCGTGCGTGTTTGGCGCCAGCTGCCGAAATAAACAGAACGTAAGAATTACTAATACAAAAAGAATTACATGTGTGTAAATAATAATGAACATATACACTATTAAATTTTATACATGACAGCGTTTGGTGGCCAGGAAATATCACCGATGATGAGAATTATAGTCGTGCACCTTGTCCTTGTTTACGAGCTAGAAGGCTTATGCTGGTACAATTCACGCCAAGATCTTGAGTCAGATTAGTAGAACTTACAATGAAGAGTACCTTTGCCTCTGTACGCATCCAAGCAGAATTGGGAGACTTCTTTGAAGTAAAGCAAGTAGATGTACTGACCCATCTCATCTTCAATGTGGTGTTGGAATACATTATCGGGCAGCTACGAATTGATATCGGAGGCACTCTACAATACAAATCCACAGAAATAGTTGGATATGCAAACGATGTTAACATTATTGGTAGATCACTAAGAAAAGTAAAGGAAGTCTCTAAAAACCTGAATGAGAAAGGCAAGAAAGTTGAACGAAAATTTAACAAAAATAAGACAAAGATACTAATCCAGTCAAGGAAACGAAGAAACTGTGAACGGAACAGGGTAATTCAAAACTTTAACATCGAAATGACCAACAAAGGGATGGGGGAGGGACCTTGTGTGCAGGGTACAGGAAGGAAAAGTGTGTTTTCCAAAGGTCTCCAACTTCCCTGAAAGGGCAAGCTGTAAAATCATTAGCAGCATATCCTATCAATACATCTGTTTGTGTTCAACCAGCAAGAAGCAGGAAAATGAGATAGAAATGTATTGCATAGAGTTCCCCATACCTGGGCACTAACCTGACTGATAAAAAAGAAGGAATAGCAGAAATATAAGCAGGTATTCAAACAACAAATAAGGCCTACTTCTCGATATTACCTTTAATCAGATGTAGAGATGTCATTTGGAGAGATCAAGTGATGCTATACAAAACACTCATTCGTAGGATTGTAGTATATGGATGTGAAGCATGGACTCTTACGGAACAAGCCGCTAACAAACTGGACTCATTTGAGCGTAAAATCCTCCGAAGGATCTTTGGACCAATTCAGTCACAAGGAGTGTAGAGAATTAGATACAATGACGAAATTTACAAACTATATAAGGAAGTAGAACGAATAAACTGGCTAGCCATGTAGCTAGGACCCCAAAGAAGATGCTAGGAGGAAACATGGAGGAAGAAGGTCTGCAGGAAGACCAAGGATTAGATGGGAGGAGAGTATCCGGAAGGACCCAGACTCCATCCTTCACATTAGAAATTGGAGAATAGCAGCCCAAGACAGGACCTTCTGGAGGAAGAAAGTTGGGGAGGCCATGGCCCGAAAACGAGCTGAAGCGCCATAGGTAACAAACAGTTCCCGCCAAGAAATTGTTTCTTGTCTTCAGGCCATTTTTGCCAAACGTATAATTCGTCCAAACATGACGATTGGCAGTACTGTTCACAACTCTTTCTAAAGAGCAAGCAATATCAATGAGTTTTTCAAGCCCTTGGAAAACAAATTATTTTTCTCTCGCCATCTAAAATACTTCCTGACCTCCCCGATGATGTGATGGTGAAGTGGTAACCAGTGATGTGCGGTGATGTCGACAATTGGGGTAGCAATCAGTGGCGTGCCCAAGGGAGGTTGGTGTAGGTCATAATCCCCCTCCCCCCTTTAGGGCCCAGTATTCCTAAAAATCAAAGAAAGGAAGGGATTGCAAAATGAGGAAGGGCTACTGAAAACACGCACACGTTAATCCCACCCACTTTCGAAAATCCAAAACCTGTTGATTTGACTATTAAGCCAGAGATCCCGGGTTCGAACCCCGACCTAGGCATGGTGTTTGTCCCTTCATCAATTTTATCGTATCATCTTGACGATTAGCCAAATGTGTAGGAAAAGCGAAATAAAACAAACCAAATCAAACAATCAATAAATGATTTGATTTCATTTATGCTACTTAGCGTCGCGGACACATTTGGTTAATCGCGAAGATGATACATGTAGACAAACACAAATAACACCCATGCCGAGGTCGGGGTTCGAACCCGGAACTCCTGGTGTCTTACCGTGCAGTGAAAACTACTTTCCCGAGGTTGGTTTATTTGGTGTTTTGAGTCCACTTTATGTACATAAAAGCTAATCAGGAATGGACCTACAGTTTAAAGTAGGATCCGAACCACTATGTGCCTCCACCGGGTACAGATCCGGGGCCCCTTGCACTCCTCCACAGAGGTCGGCCGACAACAAAGATGAGTGGAAAGCTCTAACTATTCGGATACGTGAGTATCGGTAAAGCAAACTGCGTATTTACTCAGTGTATGACCATTTCCTGTCGTACAGGGTTTTGTGTATCGCAAATGCATGTTCCTTTATGTACCAGAGTCAAGCAAAGGAAATAGTTTGGTACAAAGACTGCGACGTGCAAAGTTGCTTCTAGATGTTGCTTGTGCGTTTGCCGAAATGTCATTGTATGTTGCATGAAAGCGAGCTATTACATATATCTTACTTAAACTGTATTATTTATTGTATAACCCGAAATGTGTTTGATAGCTTCAGGCAGTGTGGTTATAAGTGGTACGTATATTTCAATTTGATTTTTGAAACACCATATTTGTATATAATTAAAGTTTTTTTCAAGAAATATGCATTGCTTGGTTTCCCTAATTACTCCATATCACAATCTCGTTACTGAAGGATCCGGGTTCGAGCCCTGGCCTGTGCATGAGTGTTCCTTTGTAACCACTCTTCACCCGTTTAATTTAATCAACGTTCATCGTCATGGCAGAAGTTAGGTAAAGTGATGGAAAAGTAACGCTAAAGAAGAGGGGAAAAATACAAATAATTTCCTCCCAGTGCATCTGCAGGGCACTGTGAAATCAGGAGTCCAGAGTTCTTTGTTTATGATTTTCCCTCTTGACTTTAATAAGCTCTTTAGCTACTTATCGCGATTAAATCTATACAGCTAGAAAAAGCGATGGGAGGTGGCAAACATTCAATATATTAGAGGAGATAAACAGGTAACAAAACACACTTTTCTCTAGTTTCTTCAATGATATTCATTTGGCTTTTTGAGTTCTGGGATACATTTTTCATTCCAAATTATTTTATTATTCACTGTAGAGTACAATACATAGAAACAAGAATGCGCGCTCGTCACGGGTTCGAATCCCAGCCTGAATTGTTCATTGTGAGGTCCGTTCATCAATTTCATTATATCATCACTCATCCTCATTTTCGCGATAACCAAATGTTGCAGAAATGTGAACTAAAATAAATCAAACCAACAACAACAATTAGAACGCGCGTTTTCTTACCCAAATTAATACATCCGTATTTATGGCTGTTTAGCTTACCCATTTTTTATTGGACTCCAAATTATTAGTATATTTAAATAAAACACTACTAAAACGAGAGCGCGAGAGAGCGTGAGCAAATATTTGATATTTAATCATTATATGTTCCATATTTGAAAAAAAAGAGAAAAGAAACCGTAACATTTTTGTCTACACATAATAGAAATAAAACTACATATTATAAATACATGTTGTACAACGTTTAAAAGGTTGTGTAAATACAGAGAACATCATAATTACTCTAGAAAATTTTCCCCCGAGTTCTTTAGAGGATTTACAAAGAAATCGAAGGGAAACCAATCCCCAATCTGCCGTATAAAACATAGACTGGAGGACCTGAAACCACGGCCTTTCAACCATTGGAGCGGGAGGCGAGGGGGCAAGGCAGGTACAGGCAGAAATCTTCCCTTTCCCTTCGGGCGGTTGTCTATACCTGGATCTGGCAATGCGGAGGAAGAGCCAGCTTCAGTGTAGGAACCGAGCACTTCGATGTTTCTCGAAATTTTGAGGAAGCGGCCTTTCCACCCTTCGCAGGTCATAAACAGGCAGTGTTGGGTATTGCCGTTGCGTCCAAACAATGTTTCCAGCTCGAGTAGTTTCTGACCAGATTGAAGAATGACCGTTTGTGCGGCGGTAAACCTCATATATGCAGTTACAAGTTGTCCCGAATCAGAGCGCAATACAGGCTAAAATAAGTATAATGATGGCAGGATGACTATGTAGATTAACATATCTCCGGGCATGTGGTATTATTCGCACCAAATAATTATTCTACTATTAAGACAGCTTAAAACACGCAACGTGTTAAAAATCTTCACACACTCTACGATTTCTTGAGTCGCAATTATTTTCTCGATTTCGTGAAGACCGATTTCAATAATCATCCTTAGTAAACAATGTGCCTCCTCGATGGCGCAGTGGTAGCGTCGTTGCCTTGTAATCAAGGGGCCCCGGGTTCGATACCCGGTGAAGGCACATAGTGGTTCAGATCCCACTTTAAACAGCATATCCAGTCCCGATTAGCCTTACTGTGCATAAAGTGGACTTAATCTTGTCCCAACTCAAGAAACCTTTCGATGAATCAAAACATTAAACAAGTGAGTATACTTTTGTCATTTTGAGGTAAATTATCATTTTTGGCTATTTTTGGTTCATATGAATCTGCCTCGTACTCCGTGGCCGTGCGGTCTGAGGCGCTGTGCTTTGGGTTCCGACTGCGGACGGCATGGGTTCGAGTCCGCCTGGGTTCAGTCTCTGGGTTCTCGGCCTGTGTATAGGGCCGGTGGCAACCCACCATCGTGAAGAAATTGGGGAGCTACGAGTGAGTAGCGTAACCCGGTCATAAAAATCTCTTAAAACGGAGGGGAGGGGAGGGGTTCCTCGTGCTAAACCCAGGTCACCCCCCCCCCCATTACCGCTTGAATATCTCCACACCTCTAGATAGGATTGTGGGAGGGAGACTGGCAGTCGGGAGATAGGTCAAGGCCCTTCAAGGGATGTCGAGCCATTGCTTGTTAGATATTATTATTATGAATCTGCCTCGCTCAATAAGTTTATTCTTTTGAGTCAAACACAATAGCCAACTATTGCAATGAGTCACTGAAAAGACATATTTGTGTGGTTGCACATATATTTAAGCATTTAAAGAATAATTACATTATTTTGATAAGGAGTCGTTGTCATTTAACATACTTCATTGATTTATTCTATCAGCATTGTTGAAAATTTTGTGCCATGCTGAACATAAACTTAACAAAGGCACATTGATTGCTTAATGAGGCATTTTTCTTGTGTTGCAGACCGGGTTCAGTTTTTGGAGTATTACAATGCTTTACACAGTCCGTTCGAAGAATTTAAGGGAATATTGATATTTTATTAGAGGAACCACCACCGAATATCTGATAAATATCATTGCAATTAAGATGCTAATTTTCCGGTGCAACATGTCTGTTGCTACTCAGGCTGAAGAGCCTGATTACGTTGACAAAGTTCCGATTCATAGGTAGCAACACTTACAGGCAGGAACGACCTTGGCATGAAGGATCTCTGATTGGCACCATGATGACAACTGACTAAAGAAGCCCCGCGACTGACAGAACTCAAAGTGCTCGGATCCTACCTTGACATCAACTTTAGGATATCCAGCCTTGCCAGCTGATCACATCGAGGGACGAGAAGCCCGTGTAAAGAAGTGTTGCATATGAACTGAGGCTTCAAGACAAAAAATTTTGTAATTTGAAAATAATTACAGACGTGAGATTGATTGATCTACCTCTGCTAGACTAGCTACTCCTCAGTGCACGTCACTGATGGTAAAGTCGTCGTCTTGTAATCAAAGTGTTCCAACTTCGTGTTCTTCGTGTTCCATGAATAATTTTCTGAAACGTTCGAAATCAGGTGAGTTATTCAAATCATTGAGAAGCGGCCTACTTCTAGCGGATCATTTTTGTACACTTTTCCCGAAAAGTTGCGATTCGAGTTTCGAAACTAGAGATATTGACACTTGAATTTTGGATTACATTAATTATGTCAGTTTTAGTGTTGTTTCTTTGCTTCTTTCCTGGCTTTTCTTTTGAAATCAGAATAAAATATTGCTGCAAGAATTGGACATTTCTTAGGAAAACTACGTATAGTATTAGGTACGGCTAACAACAACAAAACGAAACGTGAGATAACCAACCTTTGGTCCGTGAAGTTAGGTTATTGAGAGACAATGAGAACACGTAACATTTTGCCTCTGAGAAAGAAAAGGAAGTTAACCAACTCATACGTTTTGGGGGAGTATTTGAGTGAAGTAGTCGTACCTAATTCTTCATACTTCAGATCTGCAGCGACAGCTGTTCTTTACCCAACAGTAAAGTCAATCATTAGATCATTTTTGTTCATACCAATTTCGACAGCCAGTGACGTTTCTCGAAGTTGACTTTGGTGAAATCAAAAATATGAAGCACCATGACACAAGATTGACCAGATGAATTATTGATGATGTTTGTTGAACAAAACTTGTGCAGAAATGTTAATAATTAGCATTGCATTGATAGATTCAGATCATGCAGCCCTCATAGGCTTCTTTTGTAAATTCAACTGTTAACCTTGGTATTTTTAACATGCACAAACATTTCAGTACAAATAGAGGAAAATTAAATAAATCTTACGGCACCGGCGCCACAAGAGAAAGGGAGATTTCCTCTGCTTAGAGTGTAAGGTGGGGATGGTAACATTTTGGAAAAGAAAACAAAAATCAATGATCGATCATAAGTTAACTTTCGTCTTTCGGAACACATATTGAAAAAAATATTGTATTTAATTCCTGGTATCATGTACTAGGTTTCATTATAACAAACAGAAAAGACATTAACAATATAGAAGAATTAATTATATTATTTAATTATTAAATATTAATAATTAAATGTTTATAGTTTCGTTAGAACCATATAGAAATACGCCTGTATAATATGGGATCCTTTTAACTAGTGCTCTGTATTCCCAAAAGTTCTCACGTTAATTATACTCTATTATTAAACTTATAAGAAAATCGTCATACAGATACTACATATAAAATTGCCGGAAAAATTTAGTATAATACATTCTACTAGAAGAAAAATCCACGAGCAAATTGTATTGTACAAAATTATCAATAGATCAACGGAAAAGCAGGAAATTTTAAATTTATTGAAATTCAATGTGAACAAAAATAAGTTACGCACTTACGCAAAAATAGGTTTGCTTTTGCACTTGCTGGGCTTTTGCAGTAAATTGTACATTAGTCACGTCAATTGGTAAAGAATATATAAAAGACGGTGTGAAACTGTGTAATCGATTTTCATTCTGTATAAGTACAGGGGGCGCTGTTTTGCTTATCGTACATCTTGTTCACGAATCCTGAAACTGCCAGTGTTCAATCTCATCCTATCTTATCATCTGTATGACCTTTAGGCACTTGCTTTGTGGATAGCTGCTATCCTAGAGTAAAACCAGGGGTTTCGTGACCCACAGGGGCTGGAATGCCTTCAAGATTGGTGCAATGGAAAATGATCCTAACTCGAGGGTTACCCTGACTCATGGATTGTTAAACTCGTGAGTTTGTGCAATGCTTGTGCAAACGGATACCATTGATTGTTTGATTTGCTTTATTTTACTTCGCATTTTGAGCCACGTTTTGATAATTTGTGAATATGGGGATGAGTGATGATATGATGAAATTGATGAGTGGACACTAACGAACATCCATGCCCAGACCAGGATGCGAACCAGAGACCCCTAGCGCGGATATCAGATTGATGCAATGGGAAATGATCGTAACTCGAGGGTTACCCTTACCGTGAATTCTCAAACTCGCGACTTGGTGCAAACGGGCATAAGTGAGCTTAGTTAGCCACCAAGTGGCTGAGCAATCATGTCAGTTACTTTACCTGGCGCTGGATTCTTCACTTCCACTACATTTCAATGCACGATAGTGAGAGAGAGGAAAGCTGAATCTGACCTGAACAAATCCGAAAGGGAACGTAGGGCTGTCTCCATCGTTTCCTCCAAAGAAATTGCTCTTCCAATCGTTGATCATTGTAGGGAACATGCAGGTATAGTTGTTAGATTTACCTACATTGGCTTCACCTAAAAAGTAAGTTAGTTAATTACACAAGAGATCTGCAACGTGATAGAGTAAAAGTTCACTGGTATCTATTCAGCAATAAGAGATGAAGCATAAACAAATACTTATTTGCTGTATCTTTTACTGTATGCAGTTTTATTGTCATATTCGCAACCCTCAGTATGTCACTTCGTCACGTGCTGCCCTACACTTTCCCACGTATGAACATCAAATGCTACGTACAACCAAGATTATCCCCAGGATATCTAGAAGAGTTCACCTCTCTACAGACTAGAAACTCTCTACAATTCATGAAGCGATCATACAGGCCTCCATCTCATCAAGCCAACTTTAAGAATGTGCATCAACGAGAGAAGAGTTAATAATACTGGTTATACTGTCCCTGTTATTGTTATTATTAGTCTTGTTACATGTGTATGTGAACAATTATTTTTTTCATTTTCATGTTGATCATTCTCACATAAAATGATTTTTTTCTGTATTCAAGGTTTTTAACTAAGCAAATAAATATCTTGGAAATGAAGACGAATTGACTTCCACTTTGGAATTACTCTTCACAGTGTATGTGGTGCTCTAATAAATTAATTTATCCAGTTAGAAGATAATTTACAATTCCCATAAAAATACAATTATGTTGAAAGCCTGGAAACTAGATGCCTCTAAATATAAGTCGCACAACTCATACCTTGGTACCAAATGGCTCCTCTGATGGACATCTTGAGCAGAGGTTTCATCATGGCATTCCACGGCTGGGACGCACTGTTTTGATTTTGGGGCGTACTGAACTAGGCGATGATAAAGGATGTATGACTCTTAATATTAAACATGCTCAGACAAAAGGTACAATACACTACAAATTGTGGACATTATCTTGTCAATTCTTGACAAATTTAGGTTTGAAATTTAAAATAGGCTTGGACAATGTGAATATTGCGCTACCCATTAATTTTCTTAATAATTTCCATTGTGGAACTAACGAAATATGAATAACTTGTCTACATTTGGAGTGAACAATGAAAGCAGATTGGACAAACTTCACAGGAATCAATATATTCATCACTCTACACACAGTTCATTCTTGAATTGAAGCTGTTTCATTCTCTCCGTACACAGAATGTTGTGTTTCTGCGATGGCATAGTTTACTGCATTTGATTTTGTTGGTATGTTTTGTTTGAATTGTTCGTACGTTACATGACGAATAAGAGATGTAGCATAAGATTCATTTACTTTTTATGTTATTACTATCATTCTTTTTTCTTGTTTACATTGGGGTTACACTTACGCTTGCATCATTGATTTTGCATATTCTATAACCATACGGAGGAGCTTCTTGTCCTACATTCATTAAAGACAAGTTAATAGTTATTTATTTATTATATGTTAATAATGTATGAGCAATATATATATATATATTTTGAAGTAATAATAATTTCGTCCTTAATTCACATAAACAACTAACTATATGAGTAGTGTGTTTTGTGGTATTATAAACTCAGGAAAGTATGAACCCCTCTTATGCAGATTTGCCTACACTTAAAACTTGCTCAACATGCCTATATGAGCTTTTTGCTCAAGTGTGGAACCCCGTCTAATCCAAGATTTTTGTAAAAATGCCCTCGGGAATTTCCTGAGAAAGTATGACCCCCCTCAGATTGATTTGCCTACACTTACAAAAGGCACTTCTGTGAGATTGTTGTCCATAAACCTGTCAAAAATATGCCTCTCTTGATATTTTTTTTTTGCCCACGCCTAAAACTACGCAAAACGTATTAACACACACCCACCCACATACACACACACCCACCCACACACACACACATATTTACTTCCGGTTTAAGTTCATTTGGGCACCAGGCTCAACTCATATATCTAGTACTAAGACAATATAATATGCAAAATTCTTCTAGAATTGTTCTGTGACTCTCTTATTTCTTACATCATAAACATATGATTTTTCACCTATGAGAATAACACTACATATGGTGTCATCGGGGAGTGTATCGTGGAATTCACAGATAATTTTAATGTTTGTCCTGTCAGTAACCACAACTTGTTTCCTTTTTGAAGTGTTGTTGACAAACATGGGTCTCTGTGCTTTGAATTCATCTGGTGTGTAATACATGTCAGTATTGCCAGTAGTGACCCTTTTGTATGCTGTAAATGCTTCATATAATTTAAGGAAATCATCCTTGGACATGTTTAAATTATAATTTTCTCTAGGAAATACCTCATTTCTGCCATTTTTAAGATAAATGTTCTTGATGTTGAAGTTATCAAATCTACTTGAATTTTTTTCCTGATTATTGTGTCTTCCAGTCTGAAACAATACCACCACAAAATCCGGCATGTCGTATTGTATACTGGAGAATGAATTTGTAGCATCAAACTCATAATAAGTACCAGCCGCAGGTTTCTGTACACATTGATATGTATAAAATTGTAAAGGAATCTGTGGATTTTTTATTATGTCTGCTTTGTATTTAAGAGCATAACTGGCTTCATATTCAACAACCGGGATTCTTAGCTCCATAGTCTGAATAATGCATTTGCCTTCATCAGGTAGGGTATTAGGCAAAGCTTCCCCTGTAGAGTTTAATGTGCTGTACCTCATCAAAGCATTATTATCATTGGCAGCTCTTCTAAATGTGATTCTTAAACCACCCTTCCACATAATATCTTTGTAATCTGAGAAGAATCCTGGCAACAGGCGCATGGGGAACAGCACTGTGTGGTTCTTAGATATAATTTTATCACCAGCCTCAAATCCACCTATTTTGTAGTAAGATGCCTCGGTTTTGGATAATTTTAGTGTGGCCAAAGCTGTGGAGGTAATGCCGGGATAATCTATTCTGTTTATAACAACACCATGCTTTCTGATCTCAATTTCAGAGAACAGATGCGGCACAAAATTATCCACCAATCTTATATTTGAATTTGCCGGATAATCTGTTCCATCGAGCTTTACAACATCAAATTTGATGTATAGATCTGCTCTGTGGGGGTGTATAAAGCCATCCCCTACATCAAGATCAACCTCAATCTCTGTGTTGGGTTGATTTAAATTTGCAAATGTCCTCCTGTTTGGAGGGAATGATTGTAGCTCATAACTCTCAATATTTTCAATTTTTTTTGTATGTATTTTTATTTAAATATTAATCTCTATGATTGCAGTTGTTGTGGCTCCAGCAAAATCAACTAATTCTTCTTTCTCATTAGTGACCATCAATTCAATATTGTCTATTCTATTATGGCACACAGGAAAATATAATGTTGAGGATGGAGTGTAGATGATTGGCTCCATAAATTCAGAATTAGGTTTGAATGTTGCAATGATGCCAGTTTGTTTGTGAGTGCCTATGCCATTTGATTTGGTGATCATACCCTCAGCCACATTACAGTGAATATTCAGAGTCTCTATGGCTAAGAATTTAGGTATATTAATAGCAGTGTGTTTGATGGCCGCTTCAAGTTTTGTGTTGTTCTCAAAGCCTAACAGCTCTCCTATAGTACCCAGATCCACTGTTTCTGTAGCAGATACAATCTCTACTCTGTGAGTGACAGAATTTTGAGTTAATACTATACCTCTGGGTAATTGAGCATTTAGAGTGGACAGATTATATTGCCCTGGAGTGATGACAATTTTTTGATCCCCTACTGCAATTTTGTTGTTGTGGTGAGTAATATTAGGGATCAAGTACATGCCATAAAATGCTCTGAGAGCTATTTTTTTGGGATACACTATATCATCATGTAATTTGAGTTTCAATATTGAATTTTGGCTGGTGAGATGGAATACCCCCATGATGTTTCAGATACCACAAGGCCTTTTGAAAATTTTCAATTGATGGTTTATTTATTTGAGACATATATCTGAGAACAGATAAACACAAATGTCCACAATTAACATCATTGAAATTTTGAACACGGGCATTATTGTAATAAAGATTAACTGATTTTAGATATTTTATTAAATTTTCAGGTGGAACACCTCCAAATGAATCAAACACAAATGCCGTATTGTTTAAATATTTAAGATAACAGATCCAGTGAGTGCCCTGATTTTTGTACTTATCCAAATTAACAATGCCACACTCTTTGTTGAGTGGTTGTTCTGGTAAAGAATCAGACATGTACACACCTCTAAAATTTTTGATGCCCAGTGGCTTGATTAAAGCTTCAATATCTTGGTTTGTAAGCGGCTCTTGTTTTTTTAAACTTATTCATGGCTCTCTTAACACCTTTGCCTTGTTTCTCCATGGCCAGGTTATGGCGCTTCAATTCATCTAATTCTGCCTTATTCTTCTTGGCATCTATTACTGTTTTTGCTATGGCAGCTGATCCCCCAGCCAAGCTCCCCACAGCCCCAAGTGCTGCTAAGATGGCAGGGATAGTAAATATGAATCCCCCCACATGTGATTTTTTTCTAGATTGCTGTAATTTTTTTAATTGGGGGGTACTAAGCAACAATTTCATACCATGGCCCTTTGCAATACAAGAGCTTTTTTTCTTGCGCTGCTTTTTGGTTAAAAGACTATCAATAGTTTTAAGAGATTTAAGACCTGCATAAGGTATTTGATACATAACACCCTTGGCCTTCATTCTAGGTTTATTATATACATATTCACAGCCCCCACCCCAGTTTTTGTTTGGTGTTCATAGCTATGGTGGTTCCCAATGCTGCTATTCTCTCACTTAAAGAAGCATCTTTGCTTACAAATCTACCAAATGCAGCCTCTTCTAATTTCTTGTCTGCAACATGTCTCTTGTCAAGATCAGTACGTGTGTTGTATGCTATGTCATGGTCTCTACAAGCAGCATCTAGGGGACCTACTGCAGAACTTGGAAAAATCATTGTAGCTCAAGTCCCCACCTACATATTCATCATGTATGTGTTTGAGGTTGGTATGATCTTGATGAAACACACATATAAATTTGCTGTTGTCTCGGACCAGCTGCTTGGGTATTTTTGGAAACGTCTGTGCCAGGTAGAAACAATCAATGTTTTTGTGCCGGCCCTGTGTAAAGAAATTTCTAACCTTGTTTTGATTATCCAGTATAATGTCATCAAACACAACAACAGAATTATCGAGACATTCATGGAGTGGCTTAACATCTGGTTCAAAAGTGGCTATATCCAATCCATCATATAGCTTCATCAGCTGCTGATATTTTAATTGTTCCAAGCTCTTAGAAAAGACATATAAGTGCCTATTTTTCAAGTCTAACCAGTTGGGTGCCAATAAAAAATTATCAATCATTAGTGTAGTTTTACCACAAGCCGATGGCCCAACAATAAGACATCTAATATTTTCAGGCAGCAACTTGCCATTTCTCTTAATCTGTTGTTCAGGTTCTGGCAGCCTTTTTATAACATCCCAGGTGCTCATATTATCACCTTGTCTGCATCGATCCAGCTGTGTTCTGGAAGTCCTAGCCATTTCACAAATAACTTGTTGCCTTTTCTGCGGATGATTTTTTCTATGAGATATGTGTCAGGCTGTTTAGTTTTGCTGAGTTCTTCTTCATAGAACCGGCCTTTGAGAATTTCTCCTCGGTGGTCTTTTATTATATATGTGTTAAGGGTCCCAGGTTTAACTTGAACCACTGTAAATAATTCAGTGCTCCAGTTTCTTGTAAAGCCTCTTTTGAATAAGTGCTTATATTTGCTGATTCTTACTTGATCACCCACCTTGTATTTGGCCTTTCTTGTTGTTGGCTGGTATCTAGGATAATAAACAGTCCTGATCAATTTTTGCTCATCAGATGGAGTTACTTCAGAGGGTTTCATGTTGATTGTAGAATGGACCGAGTTGTTATATTTATGTAGAAGTTCTGGAAGAATATTAATACATTTATAATTACCTTGAAGTGTAAATTGTTTATACATAAGATTTTTTAGGGTTTTGTTGAATCTCTCTACAATTGAGGCTTTGAGATCACTGTAACTCGAATAATGTTTTATTGACTGGCTTTTAATAAATTGTTGGAACACAGAATTATAAAATTCTTTGCCATTATCTGTTTGCAAATAGCGCCGTGATCTTCCACTCTGATTGATGATTGTCCTGATGGCTTCTGTAACACATTTTCCAGTTTTGGATTTGAGTGGCACAGCCCAGGCAAATTTTGAAAATGTGTCTATTACAGTGAGTAGATACTTGTAGCCCTTGTTGATTTTGTCTAAGTTTTTCAGCTGTCCACTTGCCATCTCAATCAGGTCCCCTTGCCATAAATCATCTATGCCTTTTGTGACTACTGGCAGTCTCTTATAATTATGTCTGGCTTGTCTGTGTAATTCATCAACAATAATTTGTCTAGACATAATATGAAAACAAGAATATTGCAACTATGGGGTGTTCAGCAGCTGATACTACACGATTTTCTAAATATAATTTGTCCCCTATTTGTATTTTAAATTCCAGAGAGCCATCATCTTCAACATAGGCTGTTTCTAATGTATTGGGATCTGTAAAATCCTCTAACTCTACACTGGTGATTTTTGCTTTGTTGTCAGCATTTGTTATTGATAAGGTGGGGTAGTGGTGTGCCTGTGGTTGAAGCCAATATTTGATCTTGATTGGTCTAAGTGTGCCCCCAACAAAAAACTGGTAATAAAATTGTGCAGGGGACAGCATATATATTTTGCCACCTGGTGTAAATGGTGAATCATATTCTTTGTTGGGGATGCTGTACAATTCAAGAATTACTGTATGTTTTGGATTCTCGATTATGCCTGTTATTTCTTTTTCTGCTGTAAGCAATCTGCTTGTTACAGATTCAAGATGCTCATTGATGGTCCTAACAACATCATCATGGCCTGGCTTGATTTTTATGTCCACAACAAGTTTCTTGTATTGTTGCACAATCTCTTGTAGCTGGGTGGCAAAAACAGACAAAGCATTTGCTTGATTGGATTCCATGGTCCCTAGCTGTTGCTTGATATTAGCTACAATTTGTTGCAAATTTTCAATAACTGCCAATTTTGAATTTTGAGCAGTAAGATCGTGGACCTGTCTTATGATATCCTCAAACAGGGCATGCAGTTCATTAATATGTTGATTAGTTGGTAGAGTGGCCACTGTCTGAGTAAGTTGTTTGATCTCTGTCTGGATATTCTTGATATCTTCTGATTTCAATATCCTATTCACTGCCCTCTTAATATTTTTAAGTTCCTGTGATGTAGGCAGATTTGTTACAGTATTTTGCAGAGATTCAAGTGCCAATTTCACATTGTTTAATTCAGAAGCATCAGCCACATTTTGCATAGCATTTTGGAGCAGGGCTATATCTGCCTGAGTGGGTGTTGATTGTTGTAAAATTTCAAGCTTTGTTTGGATATCATCAATCAAGTGATGAAAATGAGATAGCTCAGATTCAGTGTTGAGGTTTTCAAGCTTTGTGATCTGTTCCTGGACACTGACAAGTGTGTCTACAATCCCGGGCAGGTGAGATTCTAGAGATTCTTGTACATTTGTCAAATCACTTTGCACTGCTGCTATTGTACCCTCAAGATGGGTTATGGTACTTTGAATTTTTCCAAAATCTTCATATGTTTCAAGTTGCAGCTTGATGTTTGCAACACTCCGAGTTATTGCACTCAAAGCATCAGAAGATGGCAAATTGTTCATAAAATTTTCAAGTGTCTCAATTTTTTCTTTAACCTCGGCTATGGCATTGTTCAAGGGGTCTAGATTAGGTATTTGGAGTGATTGAATCTGTTCTTTTAGAGTGGAAATGACTAGATCAAAATCTTCTTGTGATTTTATGCTTTTGACAATTGTTTGGAGCTGTGCCTGGACATTATTTATCTGCTCTTCCAATTGTTGTTTCAATTGCTCAGAGTTGGTGGCCTGGCTCTTAAATTTGGCTTGAAGAGCTGCTACAGCCTCTTCTAAATTTTGAAAATTATCTAATGTTGCCAAGTCAGTATATTTCTGAAGCAGCACTTTGAGTTCTGAATCAATTTTAAGAAGAGGGTCCATGCATTGTGATTGTAAATTTGTAATTTCTAATTGAAGACTGGCATTGAGTGTGGCTTGTAAAGCTTGTAAATCACTTCTTAATTTCTTGACTCTGACATCAAGCATCAGAATCTCATCACTGTGATCTTCATGTCTTGTATGGCCAAATATATCATTAGGCATTTTTGTTTTAGTGGTTATTTATTATTGAATATCTGATTCTTAATTCTATAAAAAAGGGTATAAGCTTGTCATATGACCCAGGGACCTCAATATATAAGCAGTCACCAGCAGAAACAGTATATACAGTGCCAGAAATCATGTTTGAGTGCTTAATTCTATAAATATTTCTCCCTACTGAAATTTTGACATTACCCTCAGGGGTTGTAATAAATTGCAATTGACCACCTACAGGTAATTGGTAATGATTTAAATTATTGTTAAATATGTACAATGTTTTACCTGTTTCATCATCAACATCTGTAAGTATGCTGTTCAGATGAATAATTAACAAAGCACTCAGTTTAGATATTATATCAGAAGAGGGTTGTGGTGTTGGCAGATCCATAATAGCCTGTTTTTTGAACCCAAATAAGTTCATAGGCATGTTTATTTATTTCAAATCATGCTCTGTAATTGGGCATTGATTGCCATTTTTCAAATCACAATGCCCCCATGGTAGAGTATGTATGCTACATGACAAAATGCATCTCTTATCATCATGTGGGTCCAGAGCCACTTTTCTTACAATATTGCTAGTCAATAAGTGATCCACACTCTGAATTCTATTATCTGATGTTCTGATTGTGCTACATGATTTGAGACAATTTTTGTAATCCTCAAATTCAAGCTCTTTGTCTACAGTCACTCTGCCAATGCCCTTGGCCTTTTTGGCAACAGCGCCACTACATGTTTCAAAACTGTACATCTTGGCCCTTAACCCAGCAAATGCCACAATAACATCACCAAGTGTCTCATCTTTTAACTTGCCAGGCACCTTTTTGTTGTGGTGTTGAATTTTTGAATGTTCACTGGTATCAAAATATTTAAACAATTCAGGCGGTGCAATATCTTGATAAACATCTTCTGTTTGAATATCAAGAACAAAACTATCAGTGTCCATGTACATCAATTTTACACAATCACCATAAAAAGGTTTCAACACATCATAATACAATTTTAACATGTGTAATTTGGCCAATTCCAATATCACAGCCCCTACATAAATAGGCTTATCAAACTTAATATTTGTTTTTTTCATGTTGAAAAGTGCCATATTCTCATCATAAATTCTTCTGTAATTGAAGTTTGGCTTTGCAATCAATTTTTTGCTCAGGCTGGGGTCAGTAATTATTTTAACATCGGTATGTTTTCTGACATTTTCAATAGTTTCGCCATATACAGAATTGACCATCAATTTAAACAAGGCCTTATCAAATTGGCTTTTTGCTGATGTTCGAAGCTCTGTGGTTGTATTAATATATGGCTCCAACCATTTTAATTGCCTGATCCTCAAAGCTTTGCCAATTTTGGTAACTTGAACACCATGATGCATCAGGAACTGGAGGTTTTTGTAATATATGACATAACCCTGTTTCGGCTCCAGAGTCATCATCAATTTCTTTTGTTTAGAGCCAGGTGAGCACTTAACCTCGGGAATTGGGGGCAGATCAGAAAATGTGTTGTGTAAATCATCAGGAATTGTCAGATCAACCTCTAAGAAGAGGCCATAGTCACCTCATCAAAATCCTTAAGATTCTCAATATTGAAATCTTCAACCCATTCAAGCCCTGCATGTGGCAATTTTTTCATCATGGCATAACCATACAGGCTGTTTGCATCCACATACAATATATAATTTGATGGCCGTGCAGGATCATAATCAGGAACATATTTGTTATTTGCTCTGGCATATCTCTGAGAACATTGCACCATGCCTCCTCTTATACATTGTTCCATAAACAGATACATATCTTGATCTTGGATCAGATCCAATTGCATTTTAGTATTTAAAAACATTGCAGACCATGCTAGGCCCGGGACACTGTAAAAATATATTGGATCCAGTTCATAATTTTTCAAGGAAGATTTTCTGAATGCCTGCAATATATCAGCTAAGAGAGTAACATCAAGTTTTAAATATGCCATGTGATAATCACCAAATGTCTGGCATTTTAAATTGTTCCACATCAACTGGGCATGGTGAAAATCATCATCAGTGATTCCAGATGCCCTGATTTTGCTGTAAAACTGTTGTTTTGGTGGCAGAGCACACTCATCAAATTTAGAAAAATCTGTAACATAATCATATGGATATACACCCTTCCGCCTAATTAATTTTAGGTCCTGATTTGGAAACAAAGCACATGTGATTTTGAATTGATCATCAGATAATTGAGTGGCCAGTGTAGCCAAGCTAGCCGATAAAATTCTGTAAGAATCAAGAAATCTTATGTGAATAGAAACACCATTAACTCTAATTATTTTGCTAATAGATATATATTTCTCATCATTTTCAGCTAAAATAATTAAATTCTGCTTGTCAAACCCCTCGTACCGGATCAAATGATGAAAATCATTATTGGATGCACCGTGGCAAAATATGGGGACAAATTTTGGTCTCTGGATCTGAAAATTGCAGCTATTGCACAGGGCCATTAAGAATTTACCATCTGCATGAGAATGGTGTTTCACCTTGATTTTTGTATCTGAAAATTCAGAATCACATACCGGGCATTTTTCTGCATTGTTGAAATCTTCAATCTGTTTCTCTGTTAAAGGCAACATGGGTTTTGATTTTAATAAGACATTAGATGCTATGTCACGGCACTCATTTTCTATTCTATGTGCAAATTCTTTGATGGCATCTGCCCCCATGTATAAATATTCTTTACTAACCACACCATCCTGTACAATCACATAATAAAAACTGAAAGGTTCATGTAGCTGGTATGGTGTAATTGAAGATTCATAAGGATCTGGGCTACAGAATGCAAGAGGTTTGAGATTTGATTCAAAATCACAGACTATATATGCTGGATGTTCCAACAAGGCTTCAAATGTTTTGAATTTGGCATTTTCACTTGGCTTAGGCATAAGCATATGAACAGGTTTATGATTCCCACAGTATTTCAGATGCTCCATTAACTTGTTTTTAGCAATTTCTGCATTCTCTTCACAAACACCATTCACCATTTTTCTACCATCAAATACAGACAAACATCTTCTGCACAACTTGAATATTGTATTGGATTTGTCTAGTTGTTTTCTGACTAAAGCTTCAAGATTATGTATCAGAGTGTAATGATATGTGCCATCCCCTTCAATTAAGAGCAGATCAATCGGAACAGCAGATTCATCATCAAGTGTACTGATTCTGAGAGGATCTATCAAGCAATTGTCACGGGTAGAACAAGTAAATACATTAATAGATAATTGTCTGCCATTGATGTGCCTGGCCTTTTTTTTTCAAATTTATCAATATTCTGAACAGACATTGGATATTCTAAACCCTCCATGGCCTCATTAAAAATATGTTCATGCTGTTTATAATAAGTTATTCTCTGAGGATTCCTTAAAACTGGATACAAAGCAGCTAAAATACACCACAAAAAGCATTTCTGGTCGGTATTTTCAATATTGACCACGGCTCTTTTGTTTTTAATATTGGCAGGTAATAGCAAATATGTAGATCCTTGTAATGGGTTGAATTCAGAAATATTAACATATAACATGTGTGGTGATCCGCATAGGCTCCATCCTGACTCCTTTGCCGCAAATTCAGAGTGTTTAATATTCAATTGATCTATCAAACTGCTTATTATTTTGTCTGAATTTGCATTTGAATATACCGGTACAGTTTCTGTTATGTGGGGCTGTGTAAATTTTGTGCCATTTGGCTTCTTATATTGTGTAAACAATTTGAGGGACAGCTTATAAGAGCCATTTTGTGCATTTAGAATTGCCTGCACATCAGGATTTATACTGTTCAAAAAAGTCTTAATTCCACATCTTGGCTCTGATACAAACCGGTAATCCCTTAATTGGCCATTAAAACTGCTATGGATGGGTTCATAGCGTGGCTGCTTTGCTGGTCCAGCATTAACAGGTGTTTCATGCTTCCTTTTCAGACCAGATGTAGATGGTTGAGGGGGCAATATTGATGACTGTGCAGAGCAAGTACCTTTATGTGTATATGTGAAGTATTGCATGCTATATTTTCTATGGCATTTAGGGCAAATTTTTGTGGGAGTTCTGTATTTGTCTGGATTACAATTCCTTTGATGCTTAGCCCAATTGGGGCTGGATATATTTTTTTTGCATTGATTACAATATTTTTGATTTGACATTTTTGTTGTTTTTTATTATATACAATTTCTTGGGATTCAAATCAAAATTCTATGCTTAATAAAAAATATCAGTTAGGTTCAGCAGTGTGTTTTGAATATTTTGTGTGTGTGTGTATGTGTGTGTGTGTGTGTATGTGTGTTAATATTTTTGGCTTTGGTATTTATATAAAATTTCTTGGGGTTCAAATCAAAACTGTATACTTAATAAAAAATATCAGTTGGGTTCAACAATGTGCTTTGTGTGTGTGTGTGTGTGTGTGTGTGTGTGTGTATGTGTGTATGTGTGTATGTGTGTTAATATTTTTGGCTTTGGTATTTATATAAAATTTCTTGGGGTTCAAATCAAAACTCTATACTTAATAAAAATATCAGTTGGGTTCAACAATGTGCTTTGTGTGTGTGTGTGTGTGTGTGTGTGTGTGTGTGTGTATGTGTGTATGTGTGTATGTGTGTTAATATTTTTGGCTTTGGTATTTATATAAAATTTCTTGGGGTTCAAATCAAAACTCTATACTTAATAAAAAATATCAGTTGGGTTCAACAATGTGCTTTGTGTGTGTGTGTGTGTGTGTATGTGTGTGTGTATGTGTGTGTGTGTGTAGATGTGGGTGGGTGTGGGTGGGTGTAGATGTGTATATGGGTGGGTGTGGGTAGGTGTGGGTGTGTATGTGGGTGGGTGTGGTCAAGGTCAAGGTCAAGATCATCTCAAGGTCAAGGTCAAAATAATCGAAAAAATAATCGAAAAAATAATCGAAAAAATAATCGAAAAGTAATCGGAAAAATAATCGGAAAAATAATCGAAAAAATAATCGAAAAAATAATCGAAAAAATAGTCAAGATCAAGGTCAAGGTCAGTGTGTGTGAGTGTGTGTGTGTGGGTGGGTGTGGGTGTATGTGGGTGGGTGTGTGTTAATACGTTTGGCGTAGTTTTAGGCGTGGGCAAAAAAAAATATCAAGAGAGGCATATTTTTGACAGGTTTATGGACAACAATCTCACAGAAGTGCCTTTTGTAAGTGTAGGCAAATCAATCTGAGGGGGGTCATACTTTCTCAGGAAATTCCCGAGGGCATTTTTACAAAAATCTTGGATTAGACGGGGTTCCACACTTGAGCAAAAAGCTCATATAGGCATGTTGAGCAAGTTTTAAGTGTAGGCAAATCTGCATAAGAGGGGTTCATACTTTCCTGAGTTTATAATACCACAAAACACACTACTTATATGAAACAGTAAGAAAATTACTATTTAGAATAAAATAAATAGTTTTAATAAAAAATTAAAAAGAATAGTGATATTACAAAGAGGTTAATGAAGACTGTATTGCACTTTGGACGTGTGAATCGTTACTTGGTGCCCAAGTATCTCGATCGAGATACTTTCCTCTAACCCCCGGGTGCCAAAGTGTCTCGATTGAGATACCCTGTTATGCTCGTACTTTTTACGTTATAATGTCGCTATTTTTGGCTGGAATTGCGATTTTCTTCTTTCATATTATTGTTAACACATATATTGCATCGTAAGGACACTTTCAGGTCTTGTTCTTCCATAAAGAGGCTGGAAAATGGCGGCTTCTTTGTGGCGGCTTCCTCTGGAAAAAAAACGAAAAAACATTTTGACCAACAAAGAGCAGAATTTTTGTTCCACTACAAGTCGTGTTCTATTGCTCATATGAAAATAGTGCAATTTTATTTCTTGTTCCAAATATGCCTGCGATCATTTCCATGTGTATTTTGACACTGTCCTGTACTTTGTTGTCCAGGGGCGGAGGGGGATTTTTTCCAGAAATTTTGGAGTTTTCCGGTTCCTCCCCTCTCCCCGCATCCATATATACACTCAATGTGCTTAAATTGTATGCAGTCCGAATTTATGGTTCATTCCGCGTTTAACTATATATTATTCGTCTGTCTATGGTAATTAGGCTCTAATTTACAGTCATTTTTAAAAAAACTCTGCATTTTGCTCAAAATTGTCCCGGGCAATCGAGGCTTACCTGGCGAAAGAGGGTCGGGTATCTAAAGGTTAAGACTTGTGAGAACAGATTAGTTTATTGTAATAGTACTAAAGTAAACTTGGCTCCTTATATGTACAATTATTATTTTTGTTAATATTACTATTGAGATGAACACTGGGGGCGAATCTAAGCCGCGCGTCAGAATAACCTTCCAGCAGGATTTATGTATCAATCCGCGCGAGAACTGAGCTCAGAATCTTTCGTGCCAGTCTTTCCTCAACCGCGGAGCTGCAGACACTGAGACAATCCACAGTATTGCCAACCGCACAACACATCAAAACCCGCATGCATGTCAAGCGGAATGTATTTTTGCTTCTCTTCGTGTTTTGAAACATAAAATTTTAAAAGTACTTTCTGCGCATAGATTATTTAATAAATGTGTCATTACTTAATTGCGAAATATCTTCGAAATATGAGAGCATGTGTGTATATTTCAAGCACGCAAAAAGAGAAATAAACAAAGATAAAAGTAAACAACGATAGGCCTCTCTTGAATTTAATGACAAATTATTGTTTTTGGTTTAAGAAGAAATACATTTACGAAAAACTTGGTTGCTTCGTTCGCAATACATAAATATGCGCCTTCAACAAAGCTTTCATTGCCGCCAGTGGGTGAAACAATAAGCCTCCCCCTTCCCCTCTCCCTTTCTCGTCGGTTTCTTCAGCCCTGGCGGTGGTTTTACACGGCGGTATCCTTCAATGTTTGATTCAATGTACGCCTCCTTTCCCCCACCGAGTAAAAGCACGTCTCGTCCAAAAAATAAACATGTTTCTTCTCACGGCGATATCTTTTAATTCCGTGGAGATTCTTTTGTCGTCAAACAACAAACAATCGTTTACTCTTGCTAAACTCAAACCGCAAATTCATTCAACACCCGTGATACAGTTCGTGCGCACATTGACGGCAAATCACCGCACGCCCTGTTTTACTTTGATCTTGTTGCGGCAAGGAGAAATATGCATTTAAAACAACTTGCTTGACTTTGAAGAGCATTTCCTTTCGGATGAAGCCCAAAATAACACTCGAGTAAAACCGCACGCTGAACAGGAGAGTCAGCCATACTCGCCGCTGTATATCACGATTATTAATAACAATAAACATAGGGATAAAATAGTGGGATGTGCAACACTGGTATCACGGATTACACGCACTCTGCAACGCATTCAGTCTTGCTCGACTCGCTCTTGGGCTTCAGCGATTCTTCAGCACAATAGATCATAGTTGGCGAATCTGCGGATCTAAGTTCGTCTGTACAGTGATTGCAACCGATCAAGTTCATACCTGCCAATGGATGTATTATTTTGTCTGTATTTTACAAATCAAATAACTCTTTTCTTGCAAGTATGCAGTTGTGTCGCAATAGAACCCGTCTAAGTGGAACTATATTCTTGCGCGCACGATTGGATCTACATATGCGAAAACCTGCTACAAACTTAACTTGAGGCTTACAAAGGGTTGCGCAAGAACCCTTTTGCAACCCCCTGGCTCGCCTAAGCCTACCCGACATATGGATACACTGTTTAACCAGCATGGCTAAAGGATGAAGCCCTCACAATTCCACATGCCGCGATGATCCGCAGACCTCTAGTGCCTCTGGGGAGCTCCAAGCCTCGATGCGAGTGCCTCCCCAGTTGGTCTCCAGCAGTCCTATGGGCCTCTGCAGCTGGTCGTAAAAGCGACGGCCATAGAGGAAGCACAGGGCTGAGAATCCGGGTAACGAGTCTGCAGAGAGAAAGAACAGTACTTATTTGGAAATTGGCCGAAAGATGAAAGACACTTCATTTCAATGCGATGCCAATGGCATTAAGGCCCCACTTACCTTTCGTCGGCTAGCCAAGCTGCTATGTAAAATCCCTCTCTTTTTTAAAAAGAGCTATGATATTCCATGTTCTGAACAATTGCAATGTTTTGGATTCCTTCTAGAGCATTCAAGTGAATTTTTGTGTGCTTTGCTTTCGCTGATGTCTAGATATGTGTGATGGAAAATTAGCCATGGGTAGCTATGAAACTACTGTATATCCCCAAAAGTAGAGAGCAGCGAAAAGAGACTGCATAAGGATTGATGTGAATGCTTTAGAAGGAATTCTAAACAGAGATAGCAGGTTTTCGAGAGGAGAGGATTTTCGAAAACGACGTCGCTGGTGTCAGCTAAAGGTCCAGTGAAGGCAAGATTTCAATGACTCCGTACTGACTCGAAGGGTACGTGATAAAAATGAATAAATTGCATTAAATTATTAAGTTATGTCTATTAGAATCATCTGATTCTAAAATGATTGTTATTACAAAACGTTAGTTTTGAGCAACGATCAGAATTGTAATCACGATGTACGAAAATGTAATGTAACAACTTACTCTTTGCTATATCGAAACAACTTATATCATGGCCTTTCAACAGAATTCTCCAAAATAAATGTGCAAATATAACATCCTTAACGCAATGTATCTAAACCAAGAAATCGAAAAATGGATATCGTTCGATGATGAGTTTCCACTTATATACATTAGGGTAAAGGGTGAATAAGTCATTATTATTCCAAAATAATGTCATTAAAGTAGTTATTCCATCTATTTAGAATATCGCTTGGGTCAGCAAGAAAATCACCGTTTTTATCTTTTATCAAATTTACTTTAGGTTGCCACCTCTTTCTAAACTCATTTACACCTTTATATAAATCTCTGATAGTTTTATTTTTGCTGTTTGTTTCAATTTCGTTAATTTTGCTTTTCAAGTAATCTCTTTTTTTACTTCTAAACGTGCGGTTAACTTCTCGCTTTATTCTATTATAATTGTTTAGATTTGTATCATCAGAGTTATTTAACCACCTAAGTCTAGCCTGATTTCTCATTTCTATTAGATTATGACATTCATTATCAAGCCATGGCTTACTTTTTCTCGGTTTATGGTATCCTATACTTTCTTTAGCTGCTGACTCTATTGCATTACGTATGTGCTCCCAATTCTTATTTACGTCTGTTTCATTTATATTTTCGTCATCATTTAAATCCTGCAAAATATCAAATCTATTGATATATATATATATATATATTATACATATTATCTAAATACATTTCAATATCAATTCATCCTTCCCATAATAAATCAACACAAAAATGATATACATTTTCTCTGAAATGTGCGCGCACTTTTACCTCCGAACAAACAATTTCATGGGGCGCCATGGCATTCTCTTTACATTTGAAGGGCTCGGGTGTAAAACATGGTAAGTGACAAAATGCAGGTTTCGAGATATTGACAGTTGATGTTTCAAAAATATCTGATTTACAAATTAAAATCAATTTCTAAATTATTTACAGCAAATATAATTCACTTGTATGTTTACTATCATACAAACATGATATTTCATCCGAATTATTTTTTTCGGTGGTGCTACATGCGATTTGTTGGAGGGTTGTTCAAGGAATTGTTGTAGTTACCATGCTTTACATGCAACGATATTATCAAAATGAGTGATCAGATACCGCTTTATTCAAGCTAACTTGTGATGACAATTCAATAATAATATTTTGACATTAGACTTTTTATAGCAACTATAACAATTTGTAACACAAAAATGGAAGCCTTTAATAATAATAATTTTATTCAATAATCAATAACATGAGCTACTTCTTGTAACAAGTTTTTGCTTTCCTATGTCTATGAACACCATTAGAAATGTAGATTTCATCGTTTTATTACGTTAGTATTTAAAAAAATAAGTTCTGAATGCTTGTGATTAAAAATAACTTTCTTATATCTATATGGAGATCAATATTCGTCAAAAAATGTTTATATATCAGCGGTTTTCAGCTTCACATATCTACTTCACACACACACAAGCTCTATTTATTACCTCAGCATGCCATGCGGAATGCAATTCACAAGCCTCTCTTGATACAAAGCTGTGTTACGTAGACTATCCAAATTGCATACAATGGAAATATTAGATTTTTGTGATTCAATAAGCAATTTATACATAAAATATGGATGGCCTCTTTTTTTCGAAAAATTGAAAATCTAAAAATCATTTTGTTTTCGAAAAACGAAAAACTATTTTTTTTCGAAATTTTTTTTTTGGAAAAACGATAAACCATTCTTTTTTAAAAAACGAATTTTTCTGTACATTTTTTCGAAAAACGATTTTTTTTCGAAAACCGAAAAGGAAAAATCAAAAAATTTGATTTTCGAAATTCGAAAAACTTTTTTTCGAATAGGCCATCTATCTTCAAGATAACAATTACCGGCCCCCGTAGCGGAGTGGCCAGTCTGCCTGCAGTTGGTGCAGGAAACAGTTCGTAGCGAGCTCCGCTCTTCGCGTGAGAAGGCTTAGTGATCGAACTGTCCGAGTTAGCTAGGGCCGTATACGGTTTGCTAGTGTTGTGTTAGTTTTTTCTTTCCTTTTCTTTTTAGTGCAAGCGAGGGTTTGTTTACAATTACCGAGAGCCAGTGAGGATACGATGAAATAGATCACGATGAATACACAAAGAGAAAACACTTTGAAATTTGTTTTCATTGATGTAAAAACGCGACCCACGTCATTGGATTTTCATCGATGGTTTCATGATGTCTACCAAGTGCCGACGAACCAAGTGCTCAGTTTTGAAATAGATTACTTTCGTAAGTGTTTGTACGTGAAATTTGCTACAAAAGTTGTAGGAGAACGGTTACTAAATGATTTTGGTGCTGAGTTAATCTATAGTGACGTAGATGGTGAACATAAAGTTGAAGTAGAATGGGCCCACCAGCGACATCTAATTGTCAGAATCCATGTAGTCCCAATTGAATTAAGTGCAGAAGTAATAAGTCGTGTCATGAGGTCCTATGGGGAAGTGTTGAAAATTGAAGACGAGGCATACTCTGCAGATCACATTTACCCTACTCGAACTGGACGTGTCTTGATCAAAATGATACTACGTAAACCCATACCCTCATATGTAATCATGAATGGAGACTCCTATTGGGTAACATACCCTGGGCAGGTTCGTACCTGCATCGCGTGTTCGGAAGAGGGTCCCATTAGTGGCTCAGTGTCCCAAGCGTCGATCCTCCGGGAACCAGCCCCGCAGGGGGCCGGTTAATATACCCGCTGACAATGTACCGATGGTATATGAACCTACTGTGCTACCCGTACGGACTAAACCGAGAGATTCAGCTCCATCAGTTGCAGAAGTCCCTGCGTCAAGAGATAACAATGGAGGGAACACGGATAGCCCCAGAATCACCGATGAGGAGACAGGTACCAGACACGAAGTTAGTGGGAAGAATGCACCCACAGGAAGGGAAGATATGGAGCAGCCAACATTGAACACTTCAGAGGAGATGCATCTCATACCCCCACCCCCACTCCCAAGTGCTTTGTTCGGGGAGGCAGAATTCCCCGTAGTGACCTCCCCTAGGAAATCACGGTCAAGATCTGTATCAAGGTTACGGTCAGTGGCGGAAGAGTCCTTGGTGCTACGTAGAAAGAAGAAGAAAAATAATGAATGCGTAAGTTCCACAATAGTTCATAACAAATTTAGAGTAGAACCTGGTACCCCAAAACAAGATGTTTCAAAGGTTAATTTAACAAGTAATTCAGCAAATGTAACTAAAGAAAAACCTTCAACGAGTAACAAACTTACCCCAGATTTATTTAGTGGAAAGCATAGTTAATGCATTATAGGCAGAAATTAGAGATCAGTAATGTTGAAGAATGTAAGTAAGTTTAGTTTTCTTTTGTGGGCAGTTATAATCATGCAAATATTTACCTTGGCATCTATAAATTTGAATCAAATGCAAAGTAAGACCAAAATAATTGCTTTCAATGACTTTCTCATTAAATCGTCTATTGATGTGGCCCTCTTACAAGAGGTCGCCATAGACGATTTTTCTGTACTGAGCATGTTTAAAGTATACAACAATTTTACTCCCCTTGCACAAGGGACTGCCATAGCATGTAGGCGACACTTGGATTTACGTAATGTAGTGCCCCATGCCACGGGCAGACAAATAAGTGCCCAATTAGGCTCAGCCTTTCTCTGTAATGTGTATGCTCCGTCAAGAAGCCAAAACAGACGGGAAAGAGAAGATTTTTTTCTCAACAGTTGCAGGACCCGAGTTGACATCCCACACACTAGACACTATACTAGTGGGAGATTTTAACTGCGTAATTCGTTCACAAGATCAAAATCCAGGATACAACTTCTCACGTGCGCTCTATGAATTAACGCAGGGGTTTCAACTGCGTGACGTTTGGATACACGCCAACGCGAAAGTCTAGGTTACACACATATCACCTCCAATACTGGAGACTGGCTTTTAAATAGCACATTATTACACCATGGTAGTTATGTCCAGATAATCAGGGAAACGTGGAAAGAAGTCAAGGCCTCTCGGCCAGTGCTAGAGACCCTAATCGAGTGGTGGAAAACTCGAGTTAAGCCTAAATTTCGTCAGGTCAGTAAATTCTTCAGTGCAGAGGTTAGTAGAGATCAAAGAAACAACTATAATTTTTTGTATGCAGTCTTGAATGATCTCCAACGTTTAGCACTGCAAGGTAATTTCGATCGTCCCTATGCAAATGAAATAAAAGCGCAATTACTTTCCATACATAGGAAACGAAAATCTGCAGCAATAATAAAGAGCAAGATTCTTCCTATAGACCCTGACGAGCAAGCCACACTAAGTCACATTCTTCAAGAACATAAACACGCCAGGAGTCACGTCATTCATAAATTAACCTTAGATTCCGCTGAAGTTATCACCTGCCCTCATAGTATACACGACAGGTTTTTGCAATACTATAAATAATCTTCTTGGTCAAGTCTTTAAACCAACAGAAACGCAATGTAATTTTTTTGAACTATGTCCATCACTGACGGAAAATGAAAGAACTGAGCTCACACAACCGTTTAGTAAAAAGGAGGTTCATGATGTAGTATTCAAAGCTCCGAGGAATAAAACTACAGCCGAAGATGGATTACCATCAGAATTCTATCAATGTTTCTGGGATTTAATAGGAGACGAATTAAAGAAATGGGTCAACGAAGTGTTGACAACAGGGACAATAGGGAAGACCAGTAGCACGGAAGTTATAGCGTTAGGTCCCAAAAAGGCAAATCCAAAGTTCGTCACAGATTTTAGTCCGATTTCAATATTGAGTAGTGACATCAAACTTATAAGTAGGTGCATAAATCGGCGTTTAAAGAAATATATATGTTAAACTTATTGGCAATTTACAGTTCGCTTGTAATACGTCTCAAAGTATACATCACGTGCTGCAAACGATAAGAGACGTAATTATTACAAAAAAAAAGAATGCATCAGAGGCAATTCTATCTTTAGACTTTTCCCAAGCATATGACAGAGTGAGCCACGAATGTCTGTACAAAGTCTTAGAAGCATATGGCTTCGCGACACTTTTATTAATTGGATCAAAACATTATGCAATCATATGCTGCTAAAACTCAAAATAAATGGTTTCTTGACAACAAGTTTTAAAATGCGACGGGGTGTACTACAAGGAAGTCCCTTGAGTAGCACATTGTACGTCCTCACAATAGCCCTCTTTTTGTTTAGTATCCAGCATAATTTACAGGGAATTTCTATGGCTTCCACCACAATACAAGTTGGCAGCTTCATGGATGACGTGGCAATTTTTCCTCAAGGATGAAGGAGATCTGTGCAGTGTTAAAAGCCAAATACATACTTTTGAGCACACATCAGGAGCAAACCTAAACAATCGAAAGTCATTCCTGATGCCCCTTGGCAAGGAGAATCCTTTCACAAACAATACGGAGATCCCTGTAGACAAGAAAATAAAAGTTTTAGGTATAAACTTTAATCAAATATCGATGAAACGATCGAAGCCAATAGTAAACTCACATGCGAGAGGAAAATCTACGTCCTCATCACGAGTAAGATTTATCAACATTTTTGCTCTCTCTAAACTTTGGTATGTAGCAAAAATCCTGCCCTTCAAACCACAGCACTTACCAAGGTCAACAAAGCTGTTGGCTACTTTATGCGGCACGATACAATTTTCCGGGTGGCAATAAATAAGGTCACGTTATCAGAGAAGACAGGTGGGTTGGCACTAATACATGCGAACACACAGGCAAGAGCATTGTAAAAACAGACTTGCCTTCAAACAGCTTTCTCACTGCACGAGTCAACGACCCAAGCATGTGTAACGAGTGCACTCACGGTCCCCGAAATGACGTGTCATTCATACTCCGGCACGGGGCCAAACGTCGTTATGTGTACGGGAAACCGGTCGTGACTCTTACGGTCAAGGTTTTCAAGTTCGGTACTGAGACGGTCGTTTATTGTCGTACTATTGCGAGGCGGAGATAAATATCTTGAAATGTTACACTGTTTTGTTTACCTTTGATATGTAGATTCGAACAATCATAACACACTAATAGCATAATATCCGATACCTGAAAAACATCAAATAACAACACTGACGAACGGTAAAAAGTGAATGTATATTGTAACAACAAAAAAATGTTGCAATCAACAACTGTTTACATAGCCTCCTCAAACTCTCACTCACTCACTCTATCTCTCTTTCACACATCTGAGGTATTTTTACACGTGAAGTATAGATAGAAATCATGGATCTCATTAACATATCATTCCTTTTTAGTTTTAAACCTTTATGTGAATTTAGGGTATTTGTCTGCCAGCTCCTGTGCTCTTTTAAATTAATTTATTTGCCAGCGCTTGGAAAGCGGGTATCTAAGGCAATTGGGTCGGCGTGGTTAAATCTTTCGTTCGAATGAACGTATGTATCCAGTCGTAAGTACGACATTTAACAAGTTTCTCGGACGGGGGTAATACACATAAGCCTCTCTCGTCCAATGAGAACAACTACCATTACATAGTGATGCAAAACTTAATCGGCTCTAGCTGCCAGAATACACAAATCAATCGTCGGCGCGAGCAAAAAATTACATTAATAACCACTATGCAACAAATAATACTACTTCACCTTGCAATAAAAAATTACGCTTTCCACAATTAAAAAGGACTCATCAGTCAAGTATTGTCAAGTTAAATGGCGCGACGGGGCGGTCGGTTACACAAAAAATGGAGCACACTTTGACAATTTATACTAAATATTAAAGTAATGAAATGGAGCTTCTAACCGTGAATGCAGACAATTAAATTAGAACATCTGAACCTGCAATGACCCTTTTTTATAACAATACCAAAAAATTAACAGACACGGAAGTTAGGTTCGGGGTTCCTGAGTCACTTTGCAAATAACTAAGACTTCGGCGTTAACAGTACGGTGTTGATACTAACAATGCACGTTTACATGGACATAGACCCTCTGAACAATACTCTACCGGACTCTGCTACATTGCGTGGTCATTCATCTCTCCTGGACGCGGGACTTGCACACGACTCCTTTGTGGCGAAATTGTTCTCCGAGCACGATCGCGACGAAGAATGATTGCGACGATATGGTGTACTTGCACCTCCTCAGTATTTGTCACTAGCGTCGGATGTACGTGGTCACGCGCCGGTCCGGAATATCTCTAGTGTCGGGCATCAATTGGACGTCGATCTGGAATCATCTCTCTCTGGTAACGGGCTTCGATTGGGCGTCGATCTGGAGTCGTCCTTCTTTCTCTCTCTCTCTCTCTCTGGTAACGGGCTTCGGTTGGAACGTCGATCTGGAAACGTCCTTCGGACATTGGGCAGTGTTTGGCATTGGCTGGCTGGATTGATCGGAAGATGGCGATGCATCGTTGCGGGGTCAGGGAAGTCGACGGACTCCCTTCTCTACCTCCTTTAGCCGCCCATGATTATGTAGTCCACGCTTGGCAAAAACAAATCACCGCGTAATACTTCACCAAAATAAGGCGCGCACAGGTAACTCTCTATCTGCAATTCGCTCCCGGTACGTAAGAAAACAAAGTCCACGGACACAAAACAATAATCACGCAAGAGTGTAGCGCGGAGATGCTCTCTCTATGAAATCCGGGTAAAAACTGGGTCTGGAATCGTAATACTGCATATTTATAAGAGATTCAAATTCGTCCTTTGAAAAGCATGCTAAAGTGGCTTGGCTTCGGTTTCCGAGGAGATGGAAATGACCTCTGTCCATTGTCTTGAACCGCGGTCACCAACGGGTCCTCGATCCTTGCAGGCTTCGACTCCAGCTGATTTTCCTGGTCATCCGTGAAGAATGGGTTCGCCCACCCGCTGTGACTTCTAGCACGGTCTCGACGAAAGTAATCCTTCCTTTTCTCCGTGTTGGTGCAAATATGTCATCTTCTAAGCAATGACGGTTCGGCTGTCACTCAGGAAAAAACCTGTCTCCCAACTCCCGACGTCTGGCTCGGATACAAATTTATCCACAAAATAAATCAAACCTCACACTTTTATATTTGAACATAAAATGAATCGATAATCAAAAAAATAATTTATATCGAACTGCGTTTCACATGTCACTGGATACCGTGACACATGTATACAGACGATAATACGGAACATTCCATTAGAAGCTCCCATCGATGTCCAAAGTATCCCCAAAAGGTTTTTGTTTTATAAGGACTTCGCTTTACAGGTATGCTACCAGTTATTACGACATGAGACAATTACACCATCTGTTAAAAAGTTATATAGTGAAATCAATAGTTCAAAGAACACAGTACCACGAATAGTCAGGGATTTCAATACACATAATTGGCCACAAATATGGGAAAATGTCTCCGCCAAACACCTTTCAAAAGCTGGCCAATCAATATGGTACAAAGTGGTTCATCGTGTTATAGTGACAAGAGATAGGACATACCAATATGGAATCAGTGACTCTCCTAACTGTATATCATGCAACGTGCCAGACTCTTTAGCCCACAGGATAACGAAGTGTCGAAACTCCTCCACGGCATGGAACAAATTGAGAACAATGCTCAGTCGTATATGCCGCACCTCATTAACAAAGTTTACGGATACAGATATAGTTTTTTCCCGATTTCATGTTTTTCCACCAACAAAACAACGAGCAGTACAATGGTTGATAACTGAATACTGATTATATATATTTCACAATGACGGGAGAAGTTTTCATAAACAATTCAGTATCTTCTTGCAAGAACAATACGAAAAAATTCCTCTCCAAGCAAGGAAGAAATGGTATGCAAATTTCTTATTAGTGGTTTATACTTAATTTAGGTCAAACAAAAATGTAAAGATTAACCGGATAGAAATACAAATTGTAATGGCAGTAATGCACTTATGTCAACAACAATGTAATTCCATAACTTGTATATCAGAATGAAACAATAAAAAAAAAGAGTGGTTAGGAAATCGCGTTACGATGCCAGGGGTTCCGGGTTCGAATCCCGGCCTGAGCATGAATGTTTTTGAGTACTTATTCATCCATTTCATCATATCATCACTCATCTCCATCTTCGCAAATAAGCTAAAAGTGACACAAGACGCGAAGTAAAATAAAGCAAATCAATGAAGACACAATTATGACGTAACTTTCTGTTGTACTTTTCTTTAACTTGACATGTTTGTAAAGAATGATTTCAAATGTACCAAGGGCTTATGTTTTTAATAGTTTTCACTGATATTTAGCTCTTATGGATCAAAATAGTTATAATTTCGAACCAAGAAGAATACATAATTGCAATATCAACAAAAAATAATTTGCTTTCATCAAAGTCATACATATCATAAATGAGAAAGTTAATTAAATTACAAATACGTTATTAGGTCTACCACAAAAATATTATAACATTTAAAATTCACATTACAGATTTATGAAAGAAATATTTTATAAAAACTAAACAGTTATCAAATAATTGATATAGTTCAGACGAAATTACATATTCCTTAAATGTAATACATTTTTGACGTTGCTTGTAAGGCATGGTATCTTAAAGCAGCCTTAAATGCGCATAACCCAATTAAAAATCAAACGAATTTCTATGTAACTTCAGTTATTTATATCTAGTAGAAGAAAAGTATGTGCTTCTCTACTAGATCTCAGTTCACATCCAGGTACGAGAGTAAAATTTAATTGGAAACTGCCATTACGAGCACTGCTGCATGTAAACATTGGTATCTACAGTAGATACCACGTTTTACATGAAATAGAATGCACAGTTTTAGTCGCATTTTTGATTGGCAACCTCTTCATTCTCCTCATTCTTAGTCGGTGGTACATATTCCAGGTCATTATGGGAATCATATACACTTTCTAACTCGTTCTCATCTTTGGTGTTGCCTCAATACTCGCGAACTTTCTGAGACACGTTGCAATTCAGTAACAGCCATTTCGCCGCCATCTTTGCTACTTACCATACTTTACATGAAACAACTGGTAGATACCATAACTTTCAACACGTCTATCTCTGTCATCTGTTGACGAAACGAAACACTTCGGGTACGCTTCGACTCCATTTACGATGGACTACACGATGCACATTGTAACTCCAAAATGACCAAATTGTCACTTACCATGTTTTACGCGTACACCCGAGCCCTTCATTTATTTTCATTTAGATTGTTTGACGCCGAGGGCCAACTCCAGGTAAAATTTTAAATTGTGTGCCCCAATGCAGGTTCTCTTGGCCGCCTGGAAGAAATAATGCAAGACAGACGTAAAAACTTATACCATCTTGAGTGTCCTTTTGTCCTGCTACTCTTAGATTCCCGTAATTGCTTTGAACTTTCATCAGCTTGAAAATATAATATCGTTTAATTACGGCAATAAGATTCCTCTACACTAAATTTCTAGGTGAAAGTATAATACAGGGGAATGGACATCTGGAAGGGGGACAAGGATGGCCACACCTCCCCCTTAGAAAACGAAAGTCAATCTAAAGGTATATATTTCACATGTACAATTTGATTTCAGTTACAGAAATTTACATTAATTATTATAATGGGGATGCGGGAATGCGATAATTTCAAATTCAAGTGGAGTTTCTTGAGGGAGCAACACTATTATCGGGGTAATATGCCCTCCGTGGAAAAAATCTGCGGACGTCCATGATTAGGGGGAATTTGTTTTTAAAACTTCGTTTAGAATACTGACATGTTCACAGTACTCCTTTTGAGGTGCACAACATAATCTTGCACTCCATGAATGCAATTTGGTTAGAACAAGTGAAGACGTTTGAAACTGCCCACAGGTTACACAGTGAATAAACTGAACAGCTTGCTGCAATATTTCTCTTCTACTAGAACATTGTAAGGTCCGTAGTTTCTGTAATTAGTTAATACAATTGCACAAGCCACGCTACTTAGTATTGATGCTTTTCTGTCCATCTTGTGTCAAACAAATTGATAATATTACGGTGTTTCACTGGTTTTCTTGCATTTAAAAACCAAAAACTCGAAAGAAAAAAATATGACTGATTTGACAGTCCCAATACAGTTTCTTATAGCAGAAATTCCGAAACTATCAGAAAATTGCAGATATTTCGTTTGCAGTCCCATCTAGTGTGTGAATTTACGTAATTTTCTTCCCATCCGTATCCCGTCCTATACGTCTCGAATTTAGGAGAACAAAATAAGTCCGAAAATTTTTTTGTGAACATGCGGATAGAATAGGTAATAAAGGGGGGTTAGACCCGTTGAACCCCCCCCCCTTAAATACGCCCATGTCGCTGGTCATTACTTTCCATTAAATGTCACGTGACAGATAGCTTTTGTTCAACTCCCATGTTACGGTAGGTGCGAACCACAGATTCATAGTGCAGACGGTTTGCTGCCTGAGGTCAATATCTGTCTATAATACATGTGCATTTATTTCTGTGCGAACTCTATCGCCAACAGAAACTGCACGTTAAATGTAGCAAACCAGCGTTGCCTCTTTTGAATTAATGGTTAAGCTGATGGATTCACATTTGGAGTGTTTGCAGGTTGAATAGCTGCACTAGACTATTCAGACCATTGTGGTCTGTCTGTAGTTGTACCATGTACAATTTATGACTGTGTTGTTACTTTGAATCATAATGCAGTTCATCTGAATCTTAAATAAAGTATTAAAATATGGTAAAATTTATTTGATAGTTTTCAACGGACAAGGATTAGATTTTCTTCTATCTTCGTCCATCCAATATCTTTCCGATATTGTTCAAATGAAAATAGTACCAGAAGAAGTTGAGAAACCTGAATTGGAGAAGCAGTTAGCAATAGCTTCCAGAAACCCAAATTTGCTGTTCCTGAGATGGTTGATTTCAATGTTGCAGGGGGAACCTGTCGAGGATTTGACTGCGTATTCCACAACTGAAATTTATTTATTTATTTGAAAACTATGAATACAGAAAAATCCATATTACATCAGGACATGAAAACAAGAAATGAAACGAACAAATACTGTCCAGTTGCATCTTGTGAAATGGAAAGAACAGTTTTAAAATACAAATACTTAGTTTCTGACAATCGGAGGAGTCTGCTATATGAAATCGCCTACAAATAACGTCTAGTGTATTGAACTTTTAATGTAAGAGAATAAGGTATTGATTAATGCAACAAAAAGATGTTTCCAACTACATACGTATATTATTATAATTGCAATATTGTAGTTTTTAGAGCGAGCCTCCAGACATTAGTGAATTAGTATTTATTGGTGATCCCAATACTTTGCATGTAAGTCGTACAGAACCTTAAAATAGGTTGTTTTGAAAATTTTTAGTGAATATTTTAAGTGCATATTTCGGCCTTTTGTAGTTCATATATGCATGCAAATTTTGGCTTTTCTTAGTGCATATAAATCGGCCCCCTAATCATCACTCATCCCAATCTTCACGATTAGCCAAAAGACAGAAAAGCGAAGTGAAATATACTATCAATTTCACTCTTCAAGTTATTGATTTTGCACTTCTGAAATAAAACTGTTAATTTTCAAAAAATCATGCAGCTGTAGACTAGTCCAGAAAATATAAAGAATTAACCTCGTCTAAATGAGATCCTTTGGAATTTCTAGACTGTTCGGGATAACGAAAAGTCGGTATCTGAACTTCATAATTCACACTCAGTCATTTTGAATTATTTTCTTCTTACAGTGTCCTCGGCAGGGGTGCCCATCCCCCCCCCCCAAAGCCAATGGCGCAATCGTTCCAAATCTCTTCATGCGTCCCTACCAAATTATGTGGTAATCCACATGAAGTATTTAATTACGATAGTGTGTCTACTGAAAGTAGTGTTTTTAAGCTTTATTGAACATATTTTTTTAATGGTTAGAATTTTCGAAATAACGGAAAGCAAGCAATCTCAAATGTCATAATTATATAAATATGTACTTAAACAGTGTTTGTGGTTGAAGAACAAGATTTTAATAACCCACAATTTGGGTATTTAACACAAAGTCTTACACAACTTAAGGTCGAGAATTACAGAACCCTAGCTAGAATTCCTAAGGCAGGGACGAGAATATAATAAGGTGCCTCCTTCAAAGAACTCACCCCCTCTGCTTGGGGCAACTACAATTTTTTAGTAATTCAAAGCAATGATTACATGGATTTTATGTTCAGTGCAAATTTCACTTGCTAAGGAAAAATTACCCTGCAACAAATGCGAATTTGATACTATTTATTTTCTTGTTTTATCGAGTAATGTGCAAGAAGTTACTATAAAGTACACAGTTAGTACAACTATTGCAGCATAGCCTACAGGGAATCAATAATACAAAAATATTGCTAATAGAACATTATCATCAAAATGACTCACCTGGATTAAATGAAGCTGTATACCGACACTAAATATTATATTTTAAGAAATTATATTATAAATAAATATCGAGAATATTGTTTGTCTTGTAATGCAGGTACAGTAGAATTCTTCACAATCGTCTCATGCAAATGCAAGGCACGCATTTTTGTAAAGCAATATTGCGAGAGAAGCGAGGAAGAAAATTTTTATATCCATTTCTTTGCAGGCTTGCAAGAATATTAATTTAACGGGGCTTCTCTTTTCCCATGTTCGGCGCCGAAACGTGCGCATAGCATATGGCTAAATATAGTTCCCAAATATAATGTTCAAACCCTATAGAAATTCCTTGACAATCTAAGATTTTACACTTTGTTAAGAGCTCCATATCTCCTCCCCTCAAATTTAATATTCAATCCTCGAACCAAAATTTTGGACTTACTGTTTATGTTGAAAAATTCCTAGATATTACCCGCTCCAAAAGAAAAAACATTTCCGTCCACAAACCCCTTTTTTGTTACAATATCAAACGTAATATTAATACACAAGAGTTGGATATCCCCCCAAAATTTAATGCTCAGCCCCCTAACTAAAATTCCCACGATAATCTAAGATTTAACACCGATATTCAATATTCGGATATTGCCCCCCCTCCCCCAACGTTTAATCCTCAATCCCCCACCAGAATCCACATGTTGATTTAAGACCCAATGTATAAGAGTTGGATATCCCCACTTCCTTAATAATAATATTACACGTTACAATTTCCTTGGCAGTCTAGAATTTGCTATTTATGTAACAGCAATGAATAGTAATAACGTAATTCAACTTGTGACGAATGCTGTACTGTTTCACATCAAATTTCCATCATAAAAAATCGTCCCTCCCCAAAAGAAATAAATTGCTTGGACATTACGAGAGTCTTCAAACTTCAAATGAAGTCAAAATACTTAATTTTCTTCATCTAATGGATTGAATATGGTGTACCTAAGGTGTTTACTTTTATTTTTTAAAAATATATAAATGTTGAATTTTATATGCAATAAGGAAAATATCCCCCCAAAAAAAATTCGATGGGGCAGTCTGCGCCATAATACCCCCCTATGCCCTTCGGCATTTAAAATTATGAATCAAAGGTACCATGATGGACAGTAGATTAAGTGGTCTATGATTGATACCTGTGCATTGTGAGTTTGTCAGTTCGGTGTGAACCGTCGTCCTTGCTTGTCACCTGTCGTTTCGGTCTGAAATATGTCTAAGGAAACTTTCAGACCGAAGCAACACGACGATTTCACACCGAAGCGACATGGGTCCCTTCTGTCTAAAGCAAAACATTCGCCGCGCAAGCGCAAACATCAGACCGAGGCGACGCTTTGAGAAAACTGCCCAGTTCAACAAGAGATCACACAGCTTGTCGCGTTGCTTCGGTTGGAAAAGTTGCATTTATTTCTAAAGATTGGCTTCCAAGAGACACGTGTCGCTTGTCGCTTGCAGTTTCGGTCTGAAAGCTCCCTAAGGGAATGTAAATATAAAGCTTGGTGTTGAACTTCGTACTTGATTTCGATGAATATATATGTACATAATTTCAGTGTGCATTTCATTGACTAAAGTCCAGTATCATCCTCTGTGAGGTTCGTTGTATGTCCAGTAACTGTATGCTTGTGATTGTCCCTTCATCCATCTGATCTTATCACAATTCATCCCCATCGTAGCTATTAGAAGTGACCTAAAATAATAATAAAAAAATGAATCAAATCGATCGATAGACTCGTTCGTAGATCGTGATTCTTCTCCATTCGCATTGCGTTTATTGTGCAGTACAACTTCCATCTGTTCCACGCCAAGATAATTTACCATAATCATTAATATTAAAACTGCGTGTTGTCCAATCGTTCCGTAAAACCCAATACCGTATTTAGATAATTTATGGAAGAAGAATGAGGCCTTACCTCGATTGCATGTATTTCGTGACGTCAGCGACAATAAACTGACAAATTGTACGTAGAATCGTAAATTAGAACATGTCACAATCACCTGGATGTTTACGTGGGCATTTTCGTCACGAAAATATGTGATAGTAAAATTCTCTGTTAGCTTACTAAAGTCAATACTTGTCTTGTTTGTCACTGTGTCGCCATGCAGTAGGGAACGGTGTTCGATATCCGATGGAGGCACATTGTGGTTCGGATCTTACTTTAAACCGCAGGTCCAGTCCCGATTAGTCTTACTGTGCATAAAGTGGACTTAAAACAAAGTTTAAGAAATAGGAAGAAGTTTGTCCATGTTACGCCACTTTCCTGCCTCTTCGTGTTAATCGCAACTATGGGAATGAACAATGTACTGATGAAACAGAAGCTATCCTAACTACAACCACTGGTTTCGTAGCATGACATGCCAACCACTCCTCTCAGAGGTAGACAAACATTTTGCTTCTTAAGACGTTTATTATGTTTAGTAAAATTCAAGCATGGATAAGATAGTTCGTTTTGTATCTTCAATTCGACGAGAGAGTCCACCACACACTGGAGCAACAATCTTCAGCTCTACATACAATACAAATGCAATGATGGCACCCCAAATATGGTGTATGTGCAAATCCAATAATGACTAAAATAAGAGCAAAAACCCTTTATACTTATTTTCCTGCGACATCAAATGTGAAATTTATATCCAAAATAATATTTGTACTATGTCATACTATTAAAAAAGAATGTTTATACGAGGGGGTGCTGAAAAGTAATGCCTCCTATTTTTTGTGACGGTGTAAAGACATTTTGGAATTTGAGCAACCATGCATTGTACTCTTCAGACTTTCCCCGTTCTCCATTCCAAGTTTCAAACTTCTATCACCAGGGGTTGCTGAACTAGAGAAAGGAAAATGGCAGCATGTAACCGTCGGTGAACCTGAGCCTGTGTGTGGTGACCTAGTGTCTAACTGCAGAAACCGTGTCCCCCAATTGACATTCATCAGAGAATGAAAGCTTTTTATGGCAATGAATGTGTAACGTCAGTGCTGTATGATGCTCACAATGAGAACCCCTGCCAAGGAACTCTCAACTCGCAACTCTCAAGTAGGTCTTTGTCCCACATGTTAATTAAAATAACGCCTCTTTATGCTGTGCTGTCCATTATTAGGGTGACCATAATATTTTGACCCAAAAACGGGACATCCCAAGGAAATCCTGAAATATTGGTTACGCCTAATTATAAAATTATTATTAAAGTATTATTATTATTTATTAAAGTATGGGTCACATAAATTATGCATCATAAACAATAAATGAAATATGATCTCCCGCTGTCAAAGGTATTAATTATTGTAATCTCGGTATAGTGTTTCTGGTCACGTCTGATCAACCTTTGATGTTAGTCCTACCCTGAAGTTGAGGAATGCCAGAAGTATCCGGTGATCCATAAAGAACGCCGGATTTGAAAAGGTCGCCATATTTTTTTGTTTGGTTGGCAGCATTGTTTGTGAGATTGTTGTTATCAGTTATCATTGAGGTTTTGTGTTGAGAAGCATTTCAGTTGTTCTACTGTTTGCGTGTGTTGTTAACGCCATGGAAATGAACAGCGAGTTTTGATTGTCAAAATGCACTACAAGAATGGTGAAAGTTTCTCGGTGACTGTTCGGAAACTCTGTACGATACTCGGTCATCTTCATGCACCGAACGAATCAAATGTTCGTACACAGTTCTGACACAAAACACAATTTTGTCTTTTGAGTTTGTGTCAAGATGCAGGAAGGAATTGAAACTGTTGTCGCATGTCCGTTTTGAAACTACATATATGCTTCTTGGCCATGCTTATTCATTCACAAAGCAATACAACTCGCGAAGCATCTAACTTAAACATTGAACTGCTGTCTGCTAGAACATTGTCGACGACAATGGAACATTTTCATTGTTATAAAGTGCTTGAAACACAGTCCAATTGTTTTGCTACCGTGTTTCCATGACGCTAGTTTAATAATTCCTTCAACATATTTTAGAATAAAATATCTCTCAATTTTAGATTTGAAATCAATGAATAGCTGATGGACATTTTTATTATATTCCCACTTTTTTTCAAGTGCTGTCTGATGTGAAAAATTTGATCTGTAGTTGATCTGTTACGTTTAAATCCACATTGATAATCACCTATAATTTCATTAGCATATGGCGTTAGTCTTGTTAAGAGAATGTTAGATAATATTTTATATGTTGTTGAGAGTAGAGAAATTCCACGGTAATTATTGCAGTTCATTTTATCACCTTTATCACACAGGAACAATTATGGATTCTTTCCACTGTTGAGGGATTTCTTCTTTATTCCATATTAAACAAATTAATTTATGCATTTGACATATTAATGAATTTCCACCATATTTAATTAACTCAGCTGGTATTAAATCAATGCCAGGTGCTTTGTTATTCTTTAGCCTTTTAATAGCATATTTAACTTCAGTCAAGTTAGGTTCTGGAACTAAAAGTTCTGCTGTGTGGACTTCATTTACTTCTGATTTATCTCCTACATGGACATTTAAAAGGTCATTAAAGTAGTTCTTCCATCTATTTAGAATATCGCTTGGGTCAGCTAGAAAATCACCGTCTTTATCTTTTATCAAGTTTACTTTAGGTTGCCACCTCTTTCTAAACTCATTTACACCTTTATATTAATCTCTGATATTTTTATTTTTGCTGTTTGTTTCAATTTCGTTAATTTTGCTTTTCAAGTAATCTCTTTTTTTACTTCTAAACGTGCGGTTAACTTCTCGCTTTATTCTATTATAATTGTTTAGATTTGTATCATCAGAGTTATTTAACCACCTAAGTCTAGCCTGATTTCTCATTTCTATTAGATTATGACATTCATTATCAAACCATGGCTTACTTTTTCTCGGTTTATGGTATCCTATACTTTCTTTAGCTGCTGATTCTATTGCATTACGTATGTGCTCCCAATTCTTATTTACGTCTGTTTCATTTATATTTTCACCACCATTTAAATCCTGCAAAACATCAAATCTATTTGACAGTTTAATTTGGTAATCTTTATTAATTCTTTCATCAGTAAACTTTCCTGTATCAAATTTTAGAACTTTTAGATTTTGTTGCTTAGTATTTATCACTGAGAGTCTTTCTCTTAATTTAGCAATTACTAAATAATGGTCACTGGCACAGTCAGCACCTCTATGTGTACGAACGTCAATTATACTAGTATGCCTTCTCTTATCAATGATAATATGATCTATCTGATTATGAGTTTTACCAATTGGAGAAGACCAGGTAAATTTATGGATATCTTTATGTTTAAAAGTGGTACTTTTCACAATTAAATTCTTTGAGGTTGCAAAAGTAATCAATCTTATACCATTATCATTACTTAATTCATGAAGACTTTCTTTACCAATCGTGGGTTTAAATGTCTCTTCTTTGCCAATCTGTGCATTACAGTCACCTAACAGAATTTTCATATCATACTGAGAAAATTTATCAAAGACCTGTTCTAACTCTGTATAAAAATCATCTTTAATATTATCATCTTTATCTTCCGTTGGTGCATGTATGTTTATTAAAATAATTAATTCTACTGTTTTAAGAGCCGAGATAATTCTATTATTTATGAAAAAACCTGTTCCAAAATTACGATTTTCAGTACCACCATAGAAAAAAAGTATAATTTTTAGTTTTACAATTCCCTTCTCCTGGCCACCTAACTTCCTGGACAGCTACTACATCTAATTTATACTTAACTATCTCATTAACTGTACACTGAAATGCCCCAGGCCGGTAAAGGCTCAGAACATTCCAGGTGCCTAATTTAATATCCTTATTCCTAACGTAGATCTTATCCTTAGTCCAGGGACCTCCCAAAGTAGTCCCCACCCTGAGATCCGAACGGGGGACTATTTTACCTCCGGAATATTTTACCTTGGGAACATCCATGGCCTTATATTGCTGTTTCTTGACATTTTCTTTACAGTGCCGAGTTGTCAGCTCTACGCCTAACCCCCAATATGAATGGAGGAACTACTACACAAGACAAACACAAACACATTAGACAGCACAATTACTACACAAGACGAACACAAACACATTAGACAGCACAACTACTACACAAGACACACACAAACACATCACAACTATAACACAATATAAACACAAACACACCACAACTACTACACAATATAAACATAAACAAACTACACACCACAACTACTACACAAGACAAACACAAACAAATTAGACAGCACAACTACTACATAAGATAAACACAAACACACTAGACAGCACAACTACTACACAAGACAATCCCAACCACACTAGACAGCACACCTACTACACAAGACAAACCCACATACAAGCACACCACAACTACTACACAAGACAAACACAAACACACTAGACACCACAGCTACTACACAAGACAAACTCACACACTACACAGCACAACTACTGCACAAGACACACAAACACATAACAACCACTACACAAGGAAAAAACAAACGCACAACTACTACTACACAAGATTATTCATAAATAGCCCCACAAACCATTCACGGATAGCCCCACGAACCATTCATATATAGCCCCACGAACCATTCATAAATATACCAGTGTAAACTGACCTTAAACATCTGTGTCTGTGTTATTCAAAAAGTTCTTGAGAAAAAACATTTAACACACTGAATGATATATTATGTACGTGGATGGAGACTAATAAAGCTTGAATTTTATGTAAAAGCATTGTAAAAACCGTGTTGTATGAGACAGCCTTTAGAATGTTAACTGCGCCTTATTTGGAAAGTTATGACAACGTGTAATTAGAGATATAGTTCAGACGTATTGTTACAACTTTCTGTTCTTAATATATACCTTCGCTATGTAAGATTAACGGTTGGGAATACAATGCCTATAACTAGGAGAGAAAATTGGATTGTCTGAAGAGTTTGAGGTCTAAGAGAGGAATATTGTTCATAGAAATAATATTAATTGACGTTGAGCCTGTTTAGACTATGTAAAATACATTGATTACTCAACTGTGTTAAGAAGACTAGAAGCGTATGATTCTGTCAAAAGAGATAAATTATATAATATATTAGTAGAGTTTGGAATACCTAAGAAGCTTGTTAGTATAATAAAAATATGCACCAGTGAAACAGAAAGTAAAATTCGTTTGGGTATTAATATGTCTGACAAATTTACAATTCATGATGGGTTAAAACAAGGAGATGCATTATCTCCATTGCTCTTTAATTTTGCCTTAGAATATGCTGTAAGGAAGGTAAAAGAAACTAAAGAAGGGCTAAAATTAAATGGTGTGACTCAGTTGTTAGCATACGCAGATAATGTAGACTTACTGGGGGATGATGTGAATACAATTAAGAATAATGCTAAAATATTTTTCAAAACTGCTAAAGAGATAGGTTTGGAAGTTAACAAAGAGAAAACTAAATATATGCTTACAGGCCGAAACCAAGTGTTTGATAATAATAAAAATCTAATTATTGATAACAACTCGTTTGAACCAGTTTCCAAATTCAAATACTTAGGAGTAATATTAACAAATGAAAATTATATTAAAGAGGAAATAAAAAGTAGGCTTAATTCAGGAAATGCATGTTACTTTTCTCTTCATAAACTTTTGTCTTCTCGTTTAATATCTAAGCAACTAAAAGTTAAAATATACAAAACAGTAATTTTGCCTGTAGTATTATATGGATGTGAAACTTGGTCCCTTACATTGAAAGAGGAACATAAATTGAGAGTATTTGAAAATAAGATCCTTAGGAAAATCTTTGGACATAAAAGGGATGAGGAGACAGGTGAGTGGAGAAGGTTACATAATTTAGAACTACATAATTTGTATTCATGTCCAGATATTATTAGAATAATTAAATCAAGAAGACTTAGGTGGGGAGGCCACGTGGCACGAATGGGAGAGGAAAGAGGAGTTTACAGGATTCTTGTTGGGAAACCTGATGGTAAGAGACCTGTAAGAAGGCCAAGACGAAGATGGAGGGACAACGTTGAGATGGACCTAAGGGAAATCGGTAGGGATGGAAAAGAGTATATAGAACTTGCTCAAGATAGGGAAAGATGGAAGGCCTGTGTTGCTGCAGTCATGAACCTTCGGGTTTAAGAAGGCTAGGGAGTTAGTTAGTTAGTTAGCTCAATTTTAGATTTGGTTTGCAATCTAACTCCTTAGACTTCTATAGAATGGGACAAATATTGTTTTTTTAATAATATCAACGAGACGGCAGGGACATGCCTCGGAAACGGGACTGTCCCGGTCAAAACGGTACGTACGGCCATCCTATTCATCCTTCTCTGTCATTTTCAATAAAAACAAATCGTTGTGGTATCGGCCGATACCAACAGTCGCATAAGAGACTTGCACAGAAGAGAAGAGTACAAGAAGATATTGTTGAATCCACAACCCTCACTCCCCATTTGAATGTAGATAAACAAAAGTAATTCAATAGCGATCTTCATTTGTCTTTCTCAAAACCTCGGCAATTATCTGGTCCTGAATCAAATGAGAGAAATGCTGGTTTTAAAACTGTCCATCTGATTACCCCACGAGTGTGCGAGCATGAATTGGAAATGAATGCTTTCTTTTAGTTCCACACAGGCCTTCTTTACCAGGTAGTAAGTAACATGCCTTCGAGAAGTTTGGGCACAGCTTTACCTTTCTTTGCCCATGCTTTTGATCTTGTCAATCATCTACTTACCAGGACGGTGGTGGTTTGTCCAGCAACTTCTTCCAAACTGCCACAAGGAAGGGTGAACGAACTTTTGAAAAGGACAAATTTTGCTCTTGTTCTAGCGACTCAAAAACAATGGTATGGGAAAATTTCAACCGATACTTACCCATACCATACCGATACCACTGGTACATCGGTATCGGTATCGGCTCAGCCCTGTAAACTACTACAGAGATTTGTTCTCTCCGTGTTATATTCTGTGGTCTTCGTTCATAACTGGCTGTGCTAGCAACATCTATGGGCAGTTCACTCAACTATTTGCTTCTCAGTCTCAAATTGTTTCTCTACTGTCACGCTAGATATCAGACTGCAAAGGTGAGGGGAGAGCGGGGGTATTTCATGTTTTCTGAGTTTTTCTTTTGTATCTTTTAAATAATCTACCGATCTTCTCTCTAAAGCAAGCATAGCATAAGTGAAAAAAATTCTTTTGAGAATATTATCGCCTCCTCCGAAACAAAGAAAATGTTTTGGGAATACTTCTAGGTTCGTAACAAGTGTCCAGTTACACGAACTTGCACGGACACCATGTGACAATTCCAATGAAGATAATTTCCAGAGTTTGTGGCTCATAGCATATTGTTATTTGAAATTAAGTGCATCTAATACATCTGTCATCAAATTTTTTATTTCTGCAAAAGTGAAACGCATCAGTGTTTTGTAAATCAAACTGTAGGGGTTTTTTATAAGCATTACATTTTTTAATACTAATAATATTGAAGTGAAGTTGTGAAAACTAGAGATGTAGGCAAAATTCAAAATGAATAAGGTAAGTGAGCCAAAGGTGGTCTACGAAAATCATTTCCGTGTTTAACGCAGCTAACAAGTGGTACTACATTAACATATCCAGTTCTTCTCAGGTGCACCATGCAGAAAACGAACTGTCTAGGGTTGCCAGCAGCCATTTTATTTAAGTTATTGTAGACCCCCTGGCGTCGTAGTGACTGTGCTAACCACTCCTCCACGGAGGTGGGCTATTCGTCGTCACTCTATACTCTACTGCATGTCAACAATCAAAAGTTTGACGCCAACAATTTTCTCTATTAAGATATAGAAACGTGAAGGAACATGAATAAATATGTTTTCTTAAGTACAGGCATCATTTTATAAGCCAACTACAAACCTTGGACCACCTTTGAGATCCATGGACTACTTTGGGAACAGATGTAATGGTTTTGTAATTCTTTTTTTAAAGTTACAAGTAAAAAATATCCCTTTGGTACACGTTGTTAATTAGTTATAGGAGTTATTTCTTTTATTTCAGAAATTTATCTCTCATTAGAAATTTATAAATTGACCTAGAAGCTTAGCTATAGCCACCTTTGGCTCACCTACCTTATTCACTGAATTTGCTGGCTGGTAACATACCGATATATAAGATTGACACTATGATGCTGTAAGAATTCTTATAATCAGAAATGGTGTACTGAAACACTATTAAACGTATATGTGAAATTGGGAGATCACCCTACTAGTAATATAGGTATTTATTTCACATTTCACATTTGAATATTTTGCATTTATATTCTATTGTATGAACAAGTATTAACCTACTATTAACTTATTGCCTTGGTTTTCAAATATACGAGGGGATATCAAAAAGTAATTGAGTACTTTTTTTTACAGCTAAACGGAAATATATTCACAAAAACTGTAATATACATTTTAAAGGTTGAACATAACGCTACTTTCCACATAACATCCATTCACATTTATACATTTGTCCCATCGTGACACCAATTTTTCGATGCCCATGCGGTAGGAATCGTTCGGCTGGACGCGTAACAAACGACGCACGGCTGTCACAACTTCCGTGTCGCAGCTGAAGTTTTTGCCGGCAAGGTGTTCCTTCAGAGGGCCGAACAGATGAAAGTCTGATGGAACTAGGTCTGAACTGTACGCTGTATGCTTGAGAATTTCCCAATACCAGGAATTGACTTTTTGCGACACTGATGCAGCCACATGATGACCTCCTTCACAGATTTTGGTGGACGTTCATGGCGCAGAGCAGCTCGGTCCAGTGAGGCACAATATGCAGCATCTTTTTCAGAAGCGCAACCACAATTTTTATCTGGGGGTGGGGGTGGGGGAGGAACCAGGATATACGTACCAATAATAATAATAATAATAATAATGACATTATTATTATTATTATTATTACAAGTGTTAGTAGTAGTGTCAAAGACGTTACTATCCTCATAAATTACGCAAAAAGGGGGGTAGAAGTCGGTGCTAAATCATTTGTTTGGAACAAACGATTTGAAATAATTTTTGAACACGTTGAATTTCACATTAGCTAATAATGAAAACAAGCACACAAACTGTATTTTTGAATGGCAGAACATGAATGATAAATGCATTCCGAAGATAATTCCTCTTGTAAGTACATATAACATGTATAACTTTCATGTACAAGATATGTTTTTCACATATGCAACATGGAGCGACATAAAATAAGAACATAGATGTGAAACACGCTAACACTAAATTGTGTACGTATTCAAAGTTTATTCAATACATATATACAACACATATTATTTAAATACATTACTGAAAACAACCATACAGCGAGCAAAGGGAGCAATTTTACCAAATGTATTTTTATTTGCATAAAATTTTAAATCGATGGGGGCAATTTCTCTGCCCCCCCTTCAGATGCCCTTGGCCGTCAACGTTTCAACGTTTGCCCCTCCTTGCTCCCTAGAATTGACTTCCGTCGAATGTTGCGGGGGACAATGCCCCCTGTCTCCCTGTGGTTGCGCCACTGCTCCTTCAACCACAAAATCAGCAGTAATGACACCCTGGCTGTCCCAGAAAACGGTAAGGAAAACCTTTCCTGCAGACGGGCTTGTCCTGAATTTTTTGGGTGGGGGCGAGTTTGCGTGTTTCCAAACCATACTCTGTCGATTTATTTCAGGGGTGTAATGAAAAACCCACGATTCGTCCCCGGTAACAATGCGGTCGATGAATGCGTTTCCAGCCCTATGGTACCGGAGCAAATGCTCTAGACTGTATCCCATATGGTCCTCCATATGCTGTGGTGTTAGCTGTCTGGGGACCCATCTCGCTGACACTATGCGATACCCAAGTTCTTCGTGGAGTATCGTGTATGCACTGCCATGTAAAATGCCCACTGCATCTGCTGTTGTTTGAATTGTTGACTGCCGGTCCTCCTGAATCAATGCCTCCACAACGTCACCATTGCTCTGTGTGTGGGATGTGCGAGTACGACCAGAACGAGGTTCATCGAAGACATTTATACGCCCTGTGTTGAACTTTGCACACCAGTTACAGACATTTGTGAATGTCATGCACGTGTCACCATACACTGCACACAACTCACAATAGATTTCAGGTGGTTTCTGTTCCCTTGACCACAGAAACCGAATCACACTCTGCAGCTCAACTGTGTCGAACGTCTCAAGCGTAGCTGCCATTTTGAAACAACTGCCTCTTGGCGTGCGTCTCGTGGAAAGGTGGCGAAATACATTTCCCTTTGCCTGTAAAAAAATTGATCAATTACTTTTTGATATTCCCCCGTTATAATTGTGTAATTTATTGTTGTGTGTCCTGTACGTATCCACGTAGTATCTTAATATATCCAAATGTACCTGTCCAAGTGTTATACTTTTGCCATGGGGTGATTCCATAATGAAATCTGACATACTTGCAGAGGTACATAGAAAGCATGAAAGTAAGCATTGTACGTACGTCGACGACGACGACGAGATTTGTGTAGAAGCCGTGGATTTCATCTTTGATAGTGATTTCTGCTACAACTGTTTAAAACATTGCCATTTGCTGGTAGCTTTATGGGGTCTCACTTATCAGACATAACTTAAACATCGTTGGTCTTAGTTTAGGCTTGTTGGGTTTGGTTCTCTTAGAAGGAGGAGATGACGAAAAATAGTTGTAGCAGCAAGACTGACCTTGATCTTTAGAGCAAGCCTTGTTGCAGAAATGAGTGTCTCGTTGTCAAGGAAGTGGGCCCTGTGAACAAGAAATTTGAGTGAAGGCAACGAGAAGTAGGTTGGTGCAAGATTGGGTGCGTATGCTGGATGCTATTTCATAACCACAAGTAGCTGCTAACTTTTTGTAAATGACCAGGGGCATTGTCCTGAAGATATTTCACAACTTTGAACATGCTTATCTCTGTGCCATTAAAAGAACGAAGGCAGAGAACTACAGCTTTATACTCTTTATATGCAGATTTGAATCATATTACACACTATCATTTATCTTTGATATATAGAATGTTATTGCAGAGATTCCTAATAGTAAATATGCCTTTGTATGTCTAGATAATATATATATATATATATATATATATATATATATATATATATATATTGGCTACTATTAATATTTTATGGTTATTCCTAGATAGCATGTAAGCTTGTGGCAAACTTACGATAGCTTGATTATAGCCTGGCAAAGTATACGGCAAGCTTAATGCAAGTTCTATGTAAGTAATACTCGACAGTGAACTTTAACAAGCACTTCTATTTTTCAGAAATGCCACTGTCAAAAACTTACAGCTAGTTAAGATAAGCTTCATAAGGACTTGCCTTGGTAAGTTTGCTGCAACTTCAGCTTATGGTAATATACAGCTGGGTGCAATCTTGCAGCAAACTCACGGATTGTCAAGGAGAGCTTGCTGGAAGCTTCTTCATTTCGCATTGCAAGCTTGCTTCAGGCTTGCAGCAAGTTTTCTATGCTGTCTGGGTTATGTGGGCTAAGAATACTAAATTTTTCTTACATTTATACTATTCCAGGAAATGGGCAATCTGTTGGTGATCTTCATATTGATCTCTTGTTTAACTTGCATTTCAAAGTCAGTTCTGCGATACGCTCAGGACCAGAGAAGTAATCTCAAGAAACTGATAGAGCTGCTTATCTTCGAAACGTTTGAGGAAACGAACTGCATACTTGTTTTTCAGGATTCACACGATGAATTGGGGGACTATGAAATATGGTTTGGCACAAAGGCCCTTCTTCCTGTTGTTTACATGACTATTGCAACAAAGGAAGCGTTCGAGTGGGGGATTAACGTAGGTTGTAATACCTTTGTTCTTCGAACCAGCAATATAACAGGAGCTTTTGCATTCATTTACAATGCAACGTTAGAAGCGACAGTGAGGAACGAAATAAACTTCCTTGTCTTGTGTGAGAATGAAGAGGAGTATGTAGATCTCTTACTCTACGATTGAATATCAGTATTTCCTCACGTTTATATTATTAGTGCTTCCGAAAATTTCGATGTAAATAACTCTACAATATACAACGTAACTACTCATGATGTAGGAGACCTTCTAAAACCGAAAACATTGCAAGTGACTGCTACATGGGAATGTGGTGAAGTCCATGGATTGCAAGCAACAAAAAAGTTAGATTTTAATGGAGCATTGCTGAACATGATTTTCTTAACACACAAAACCCGTTACCTTCGTTTCAGACACTGGTTTTGATGGCAGTGATTACAGAACAATGGTGGAGTTCTTGAGAAAATTCAATTTTAGATGGAGTATTGCATTCTTAAATTCCACCTGGGGGCAACCAGACGACAACGACACGGTCCACTCTTTCTATGGGGAGTTGAAGTCCATGAGGCACCAGGTATCTGTACCCGCAGACTTCATCACCAAATCCAATCTTGACTTCTTCGATATTAGTTCTTTTGCGTATCGGTCCAGTCTCCTCTTCTTGACTCCTAAACCAAGTAGGGAGAGTTATCTCTGGTCGTTGGTTTCCCCCTTCAAAGTTTCTTCGTGGTTGTTTGTTGTTGGTTTTGTTCTATTTTCTTCCCTCTTGCTCAGATTCTTTGCCAGTCTCGACCATAATTTTCACCCACATCACGTAGAAAAGTATCTGAAATATACTCATTGTGTTTTGGATTCCATCAGTATAGCAATAGGTATTTCCATAAGGAAAGCAAAACATGGAATGACGAGGCACTTAATAGTCTGGCTTTTTTGCACATCCACCCTGCTGATTACTTCATACACTTGCAATCTGACTTCATACCTGTCACGCCCATTCTATGGAACCCCAATCAACACTTTGCATGATCTTCTAAATTCAGAACTAAGCTGGGGAACAGGGGACTTATTCATCCAAGAACTGATACAAGAAGTCACCGAAAAACCACTGAGTGCAATAGCAGAAAGGTGCATCTTTCTAGATGTTGACGAGCTCAACAGACGATCAAGCGAAGGTAGGTTGGCAATAGTCGGTGAGAAACTAGAATCCGGTCATCTGAGTTTTGTTGATACAATCCATGACAATACTCTGCGGAAAATGCGGATGATGAGGGAAGATGCATTGGGCTTTCAGAACGGATTTTTGTTTTCAAAAGGATCTCCACTTTTTCGAATCTTCAATTTTTATGTAGATCGCGTAACGGAAACAGGCATCATCAAGAAGTGGAACGATATACATCCCGATGGCACACATTACAAGCACTTTTTTGCACTGGACAATAAAGACGAAGTTGATAAAGTTAATCCTTTCTCGCTTACTGACATTAGTGCAGCTTTTGTGCTGATATTTTTCGGTTTCTCTGTATCTTTGGCGGTTTTCTTTGCAGAAGTATCTCTGTCCTTCAAGGTGAAGAAAGGTTCAACAATGCAAAAAAGAAAATAGATGGAAGAAAACCTAGACTGTAGGTGAAAACACAAGGAAATTGTCGTCAGTCCCTTAGATTGTGGTTCACTAATTATAATGAACATATTCTGAAGATTTAATTAATGTAATGTTTTAATTCGCATCCTGAATTTTTCAAAGTTTTGAATTGTTTAGGGTAGAAGATTTATATTTCTCCAAATATTGGAAGGACTGTAGGTAGACGGGAAATGGATGTGAAAGATTACCGTTTTATTAAAGAGAATAACAAAATGACAGTTTTCAATAGCATACCTTACAAGAATATAACAGTACCATAATTACGTCATTCAATAATATGAAATATAATGTCAAGTGAGGCAATATGCGACTCAAAGAATGGGATACGATGAGACAGTAATATACCATTCGCAAATTAAGCTTTGTAGGAGCAGTACATGACTATGATACTTTTACTACAAAGTTTTTATGAAGACTCCTATGTGTTTGAACCAATAGAATGTTTATAAGGGCAATGAAATAGAGTAACGACGTTACCTTTGCAAGAATACTGAAGATGTAGTCTCAAAATTTTCCTAAAATATGAGACACTAAAGAACTGAAAAATAAAACATATCTTTGATGGTTTCACTTGTTTTCCGATATTTTGCTTTTCATTTTCAGATATTTGTTTCAGCATCCCGATTTTAATACTGTGTTTTGGTTACACACAGGTATTCTGTAATACAGTCTGAATGCTTCCACAAAGCTTTGAAACACTTTTCTAAGCTGAAGAAGTATAGTGACAGTTCTGTTTTACTGTTAAGTGCACTAACGGATACCCTAGGAATTATCGAAATCCATACATAAATCTTTTTTTATGTAAGGAAGCCTATGGTTATTTTTAATTCAAAATTTATTTTGTAGAATTCCCCGAAAAGATTCTGTAGAAGTAATTCCCTGCCTAAAGATGGCTGTGCCTTCTATGTCCGAAATGTACAAAAAGAAGGCTTGAAGTATGGTCTTGTTAGAAGTGACGTCCCCTAGTGTAGTTCAACGGGGCCAATCAAACGAGCAATTTAGCCCACAGTACAAAGTAAATGGCAATGCACACTTGCTGGCTTGCTGATTAGTTGATTGATTGAGTTGGTCTTTTAAGTCGGCTTTATGCACAGTAAGTATAATCGGGACTGTACCTACGGTTTAAAGTGGAATCCGAACCACTAAGTGCCTCCACCGGGAATCAAGGACAGGACCCTGCCGTTGCCACATCGGGAGGCCTTTGCTAGCTTGTTGTTCATTTGCTTGAAATCATGGAACTCGAAAGACAGCTGGGTGTTGGTTGTGGTTCTGTTGTGTGGAAACTTTATAAAATGCTATGTGATTTCTATGCTGAAAAATAAGTGTTTATAACGCGGGAAAATCAATATGTTCTTACTTAGTCCCAGTGAGTTTGCTTTCCCCATGACACTTAGCAGAAAGGAAGAGTGGCGCCTCCCAGCAGACAATTCCAGAACTACTTGCAGACATTAATTCATAGTGCATAAGGTTTGCTGCCCGAGTTCAATATCTGCTTATAATATGTTTATCTGTGCCGTAACTGGTTGAATGATTGCTCACATCTGTTGAGGGCATGTGTGAATGAGGCCGGCAGTTGGTAGGTAGTAGCCCTTGGCTAATTGATTGCATTTTCTTTACTGATTCTGGTCAATCGTTTATTGACAGTTTGGTCTTTTGCATGGTCCACAACAATGCCATGCAACAGTGTTGCAGAGTCTAGTTTGTAGAAAATCCAAGTTTTATTTCTTTCTTTCCTTTTTTTATTAGTATAGTGTGAAGTACTGTATTTTGTGATAATATAGATATTTTAATATTCCAATTTAACTATTGAATATTTTGAAACAAAACTGGTGAATTGGTGTTGATAATTGGAATGGAATACTAATTCACTAAATTAATCAATATTTTTTAGTAACTTCTGTTACAATTTTTAAAGCTTTGGAATTGGTAAGGGTATCAACATCGGTATGGTTAAAAGTTGTATTGACTCAGCTCTAAATTTCGTGTAAAATAATAATACCAATTAAATTTTATTGTAGAAACAGTTATTGTTTATCGTAAATTGATCCCTGAAAACCTGAAATTTTACTTGAATTTTATCAAGCTTTTGGAGTAGTCCTATTTGCATTACATATGTAGTCAGGCAAGTTGGAAATATGTTCATTTTGTTTTCTTATATAGCATCCTAGCAAGGGTTGGAACTAACCACTATTATCCGTTTGTGTTCAAAAACCACTATGCAATAAACTCCTCCATCTGTTCATAAAATGCGTCACTAGTATATTCTAGAAGCCAAGAACACTTTCTCTCCAATTTAAAGTGTATGTCGTCTCTGCCGGTAAAACTGTTGTTACATTGTTGTTGTTGTTGTGGCCCATTAAATTATTTAATAATATTAAAATTAAATGCTTTGGGCATACATGTAACACGGTAGAGCAAAAGTGAAATTATTATTGAGATAAGCATAAGAAGAAAACTAGTTTCGTGAAACCATCACTAAAATTTTGGTAAAATGCTTTATTAACTATTAATGTGATCTGAAAGTACAATGCACTTCTGTCTTGCATTATTCATTACGTAAGTTACTATTTTTCAGTAGAAAATTCTATTGGGTATAATTACAAGTCCCAAATCCATGTAGGTGCTGGGAGTTCGTATTGGTCGTCGCCATAAATGGCGCATTGCTTGTAGTCGCAGGGTGTTATCCTCCACACGTACGCCAGTCTAGAAGCTGTGGGGCAGGAAGATATATCCACCGTCACAGAGTTCTCTGTGTTCGAGGCAATGGGCACATCTTGCTCGTTGCCATTGCAATATACCTTAAATAAAAGCATACAAGTTGGTTAGGAAGATAATTTATGAGACATCTATTGTAAGTATAGATGGGAAATTACGTGAAAGATAAACAAAATCCAGTATTAAAAAGTTTACTGGAAAAATTACACATAAGGCCTCAATTTTCGCAGCATCCAATTACCGTTAAAAATACCAAGACCGTTAATAGAGTATATGTGGTGATACCGTAAATTACATTGTTACCATAACTAACGTAACATTTTATGATTCAGTGTCAAAAATATATATTTAAACTAGAATATTGTAAAATATTGTAAAAATGAGACATCTATTGTAAGTATAGATGGGAAATTACGTGAAAGATAAAAAAATTGAGTATTAAAAAGTTTACTGAAAACATTACACATAAGGGCTCAATTATCGCAGCATCCAATTACCGTTAAAAATACCAAGACCGTTAGTAGAGTATATGTGGTGATACCGTAAATTACATTTTTACCATAACTAATGTAACATTTAATGATTCAGTGTCAAAAATATATTTTAACTAGGATATTGTAAAAGTTATATTAATTTCTAATAGTGTACCTTACGTGCAAAGTACACATAAAAATACACACCTTACATCAACAACAAGTGTAAGATTTAAAAATCTTACAAATTTACAAATCTTAGCATTTAGAAAAAAATCTGCTTTAAATCCACTTTATACACAGATAGGCTAATTGGTACTAGGATTACAGTTTAAAGTGGCATCCAAATCACTATATACCTGCACCAGGTATCAAAATAAGGACCCCATTATTACAACGCGATGGCGTTACCACTATGCCATAATTAACAACTTTAGCGATGCTGCATAAAGAGAATATAAAATCTACATACGACTCTCTATTAGGCCTATAGCCTGAATTTTATTTCGGGGTGGGGGGCATTTAAACGTAAAAAAGTGGGGAAGATGCCCTGAAGATGAATTTCTCTGTAGCTATATTACAACTTATTGTACAACATGTTTAGTCCTACTAAGGAAAGAAAAAATACCACTGTACACTCTTTAAATAGGATATTTGTAGGATTTCGTTGGCTCAAGTACCATGATTTCTAAGTACGTAAAGATATTCACTTACCAAAAATCCGTCATTGTTCTGTACTCGAATATTGCTGTCGTACGTCAGAATAATATTGTTGTCCTCTTTCTGGATATTGTTAACCTGCAGAGGACAGATTTAGCACTGTCAATAACTCTTAGTAAAAGAAAGGCATACACATAATTTAAGCTTTAGCTTACAGCAGCAAATTGTTAGTGTTTTGCCTGTTTACCGATGACAACCTTTTGGCGTGCTTTCATTATGATGTCATCTTAAACTATTAAATCATGTGAATTTGAATATGAAGGTCAAGATAACAACACAGATTTAAAGAGGACGTACCATTCTATCTTCTAATTGGGTCATGCACTTCAGCTCTGCAAGGATCTTGTCGTTTAGAAGGAATTTATGTGAATTTTTGATAAATTACTTCCATTACAATTACTACTACTAATACTACTGCTGACACCACTATATTTCCCTATTGGGGGAGATAGAAGAATTTTATTACCGCCTGCACACGTTCCATTGATACCATCATTTACTTGCTTTTCGGTGATATGACACTGCAGATTTCGGTTCTGCCCAGAAAAAATATTTCAGACATGGAAAAACAACAAAAATTGCAAATTTCACCATCCAACTATGAGACTAGGGGGTATACATTCACTTTAGAGGAATGAGGATAAATTTAGCATCGAAAATGCCCTAAATTGGACCTTGATGTAACATTTGAGGAGTTGGTTGGGAAAGATTTGAGAAAGTTTTATGAGTGTTTAGGGGAGTGTGGATGCATCACTGATAAACATTTATCGTATGACTAAGTACAGGAAGGTACAGTGAGATGCACAAGTATTGTCCAGCAAATTGTGCATGATCATTTTCCTTAAATTTTCTCTTCCTCACTGCATGTTTTTAAGTAATAGACGTGTATCTGGTGCAAATATTCTTATCAACTTGTTGAAGAATTGTTTCAATTCTTGATGCTTTTATTACGTAAAAGTTGCTTTGTAATACTTATGCATCCACTGTACTAATACATTGTGGTCAACCTAGGTCGCTTTCCACACTTTAAATGTTATTCTCACATAATGTAGCTAAATTTGTTTCTTGTGATTGCCACCATTGTGTACAGTAATGTTGACATTGAACTAGAAAACATAGTATGTTTTTAATGTATGCGAGCTTATGTAATTGTATTAAGAGTTTGTTGCTATATTAACTTTGACGGAAGATCGTAAATGACTGTCAGTGCTTTTAGCATAATGCAACACAAGCAGCCTCATTCCTGAATGCCTTGGAAGGTTCCGCTGTCAATTTGTGCACTGCCATGCTACTAAAAAAATTACTTTTACCATTTTTAAAATATAACTATTAAAAAAAGGTCGAATCCAGTTTTTGTGACTTAACAGGAACACTGTGACATTTTAATGGTGGAATATTGCAACTTCTAACCACTGGCGTACACAGAGGGAGCTGCCCTCCCCCCCACACACACACCGATATCAACATTTTCAAATAAAAGCAGTGAAGAACTCGTGAAAATCAGAATTGTAAATGTACTCCTTTTTTAAAATGGCCCCTTGATTGTCTTCTTGAAAGTGGAAAGTTCTAAAGATATGGAATATTATACTGTGTATGCCCCCCACCCCCGTAGAAAGCAATGTACTATCGACCTTTAGAATTCCAGCGCCCACAGAAAAAATCCTGCGTATGCCAGTGCTTCTAACAGTGTGCTGTTTGTCTTTAAACTTGTTTTTGTTATTTTCTTCATAATGCCAAGAAGTACCTCGATTATCTATGTAGTTAAGAATTATTTTAAAGTTAATGTTAAATTCGAAATGAGTTCAATTTAGGAAGCATCCCAGTTAGTATTTTGTGGATTATGTTTATCATGTTTAAAATTGAAATTACATTTTGAAAACCTGAGAAGAGCCTAATTATCTTAGAATTGCACATTTCAGGTGATGAGGTACAATTTCCCCGAGGTTCTTCTCTCCGTAGTAGCTGGGAAGCACTGTTACCAACTTAGCTCTTTTGGAGCTAGGTCTGGCTCTTTTGTGCACTCGTTTGGCTGTGAACTTTAGCACCCGCCTCCCTGACCCACTATGGTGCCATCACTGGCTCCGGCTCACAAGTTTTGCCATAATTATATATTTTGCAAGTGGTATTGTTATATTGTCTACGTTGCCACACACTCTCTTACCTCCCCAGCTACTTTTTATTACACCTTGGCTGAAGTGAAGATGACATAATATTGTTATCAGGGAATCCTTTATTTTCGATTTCATACGAACATCGGTGGATTATTGAGATGGGTGATGCCGCCAGATCTAGACGGTAAAAACTAAGAATAAATGTATCTCTTTTATGTGCATTAGGTTTGGCAATACTGAAAGGATGACCACAGGAAGAATGGGAGAAATATATTACGCTTATGGGAGCAATAATTTTATTCGTTCTCTCGGGAATATCAAACATCCAATGACGTAGAAAAGTACATGGACACAAAAACGTCACGTTGAACAATGTCTTAGTCGTAGGAAAAGTCGAAACCGCCATTTGATTAGCCGTAACTTGAAGTTGATTTCCCATAAGAAATACATGGGATTCTGGTATACTTATTGATCATGTTTTTCAAACAACATGGAGAGAAATTCATATTCTCTTGAATACTCAAGGATTCTTTAGTAGCAGTGCCCATTTCGACGATATCAAAATATGTGCACCATTGGTGCGAAATTGTTGCTCTCCCCCTTAAACAATACTTAGCGGCTACAAACAAGTATCACAAAAATAATGTTTTTTACTAGTAGTAGTAAATACAATACGGACAGTGCGAGAAAGGAAGAGCATCCCCTCAAGCAGCTTTGCTACACTTAAAACTTGCTTAACATGAGCATATGAGTTTTTGAGCAAGTGTGGAATCTTGTCTAATCCAAGATTTTTGTAAAAATGCCCTCGGGAATTTTTCAGAAAGGAAGAGAATTTTTCAGAAAGGAAGAGAATTTTTCAGAAAAGAAGTGTCCCTCAGATTGATTTGTCTACACTTACAGAAGGCACTTCTGTGAGATTGTTGTCCATAAACTTGTCAAAAATATGCCCCTCTTGGCCACACTTAAAACTAGGCTACCCACACCCATACACATGCATACACCTACATACATATACACACACACACACACACACACACACACATATTTACTTCTGGTTTAAGTTCAATTGGGCACCAGCTTCAATTTGTTTATCTAATATTAAGACAATGTAATTCTTCTAGAATTGCTCTGTGACAACAGACCCATCTATGTGCAAATGCCTGAACTCGGTGAATACTTGGGAGCAAGTCCATTTTTTTCATTATGTCAACATTTTTAACTTCTTTTGCCAGTAATAGGGAAATGGTAGCAAGCATTAGACAAAGTACTTTGGAGCTGAATATTCCTTTTCTTAGACGTCGTATATTACTAAAATATTTTCAATTCACATATTTCTCATACCGCTGTATCTTGTTCTATTAGGCCTCTTCGAGAACATTGCCTATTAGGACTCTTCGAGAACATTGCCTATTAGTAAAATAATAGGACAAGCATACAATGATATGGGGATATGTGAATTGTTGGTTTCTTCAATTCAGATAAATGGATTGAATAGAAACTAGGATATTTTGCATTTGTTATATTCAATTTATTTGTTGTAATCTGTTCATATATAAAATCAAGCCCCGAGAAAATATAAGATCAATACTTGAACAATATGTGCGCATGACGGCCCCAAAGCGGTGGGATCGATACTTTCCGCACGGTGCACAGTTCTATTTGCCTGCATTGAGTCTTATTAGAGCGAGCTCGGGCAGTTTTATTCTGATCGATTAGTTCCAGAGTTGTCCACCGCCGCGCCGGGTTAGTTCCAGACAATTCCGCTCCCCTAAGCGTGGAGGCGCTGCGGTCGGGATTGCATGTACGCTCAGCAGAAAAACGGGATACACTCAGAAGAAAGTACTTCGGCAAAAATGTTAGAGAATAGCTCATGTTTCTGAATGTACCCCATACAGTGTTTCTATTGGCTCTGTAAAACTATAAAAGCCAGGGCACAGTGCAAATTCTTCACCATTGCTGGATTGGCGGAATAACACAAGTAAGGTCATATATACATACATACACAAAGCACAGTGCTGAACCCCAACTGATCCAGCATAAAGCTTTGATTTGAACCCCAAGAAATTGTATATAAATACCAAAGCCAAAAATATTAATACACATACACACATACATACACACAAAGCACAGTGCTGAACCCAGCTGCTATTTTTATCCAGTATAGAATTTTGAATTGAAACCCAGGAAATTGTATATAATAAACAACAGCAAAAATGCCGAATCAAAAATATTGTAATCAATGCAATAAAAATATATTTAGCTCTAATTGGGCCAGACATCAAAAAATTTGTAATCCAGACAAATACAAAACTCCCACAAAAATTTGCCCCAAATGCAATAGAAAATATAACATGGAATATTTCACATATAAACATAAAGATACTTGCTCTGCACAGTCATCCACATCTGCTCAGAAAAGAAGGCACGAAGCACCTGTTAATGCCAGAGCAGCAAAACAGCCACGCCATGAACCTACCCGTAGCAGTTTTAATGCCCAACTTAGGGATTACCAGTTTGTATCAGAGCTAAGATGCGGCATTGAGAATTTCTTGAACAGTATAAATTCTGATCTGCAGGCAATTCTTAATGCACAAAATGGCTCTTATAAGCTATCCCTCAAATTGTTTGTACAATATAAGAAACCAAATGGCACAAAATTTACACAGCCCCACATAACAGAAACTGTACCGGTATATTCAAATGCAAATTCAGACACAATAATAGGCAATTTGATAGATCAATTAAATATCAAACACTCTGAATTTGCGGCAAAAGAGTCCGGATGGAGCCTATGCGGTTCATCACACAAGTTATATGTTAATATTTCTGAATTCAGCCCATTACAAGGATCTACTTATGTACCATTGCCTGCTAATATCAAAAATAAAAGAGCCGTGGTCAATATAAAAAATGCCGACCAGAAATGCTTTTTGTGGTGTATATTAGCTGCTTTGTATCCAGTTTCAAGGAATCCTGAGAGAATAACTTATTACAAACAACATGAACATCTTTTTGACGATGTAATGGAGGGTTTGGAATATCCAATGTCAGTTCAGAATATTGATAAATTTGAAAAAAGGGCCAAGCACATCAATGGCAAACAATTATCTATTAATGTATTTATTTGTTCTACTGGCAATTGTCCGATAGCACCTCTCAGAATCAGTACAATTGATGATGAATCTGCTATTCCGATTGATCTGCTCTTAATTGAAGGGGATGATACACACCATTATACTCTGATACACAGTCTTGAAGCTTTAGTGAGAACGCAACTAGACAAAACTCATACAATATTCAAGTTGTGCAGAAGATGTTTGACTGTATTTGATGGTCAAAAAATAGTGAAGGGGGTTCGGGAAGTGAATGCAGAAATTGCAAAAAACAAGTTAATTGAGCATCTGAAATACTGTGGCAACCATAAACCTGTTCATATGGTGATGCCCAATCCAAGTGAAAATTGCAAATTCAAAAAGTATGAAGCCTTGTTGGAACACCCAGCATATATTGTCTGTGATTTCGAATCGAATCTCAAATCTCTTGCATTCTGTAGCCCAGATCCAGAAGAATCATCAATTACACCATACCAGCTACATGAACCTTCCAGCTTTTGTTATGTGGTTGTACAGGATGGTGTTGTTATTAAAATAGATTCATACATGGGAGAAGATGCCATCAAAATATTTGCACATAGAATAGAAAATGAGTGCCGTGACATAGCATCTAACATCTTATTAATATCAAAGCCTATGTTGCCTTTAACAGAGGAACAGATTGAGGATTTCAACAATGCAGAAAAATGCCCGGTATGTGATTCTGAATTTTCAGATACAAATATCAAGGTGAAACACCATTCTCATACAGATGGTCGATATAAACAGGCCCTGTGTAGTAGCTGTAATATTAAGATCAAGAGACCAAGATTTATCCCCATATTCTGCCACGGAGCATCCAATTATGATTTCCATCATCTGATCAGGTACGAGGGGTTTGAGAAGCAGAATTTAAATATTTTAGCTGAAAATGACGAGAAATATATATCTATTAGCAAGATAATTAAAGTTGATGGTGTTCCTATTCACATAAGATTTCTTGATTCTTACAGATTTTTATCTGCTAGCCTGGATACACTGGCCTCTCAATTATCTGATGATGACTTGAAAATCACACGTGCCTCGTTTCCAGATCAGGAGCTGAAATTAATTAGGCGGAAGGGTGTATATCCATATGACTATGTCTCAGATTTTTCTAAATTTGATGAGTGTTCCCTGCCACCACAAGAAGCATTTTACAGCAAAATCAGAGGATCTGGAATCACTGATGAAGATTATCACCATGCCAAATTGATGTGGAACGATTTAAAATGCAAGACATTTGGTGATTATCACATGGCATATTTGAAACTTGATGTCACTCTCTTAGCTGATATATTGCAAGCATTCAGAAAATCTTCCATGCAAAATTATGGACTGGACCCAGTGTATTTTTACAGTGCCCCGGGCCTAGCATGGGCCGCAATGTTTTTCAACACCAAAAAGCCATTGGATCTAATCCAAGATCAAGAAAAATATCTGTTTATAGAGGAATGTATAAGAGGAGGGATGGTGCAATGTTCTCAGAGATATGCCAGAGCAAATAACAAATACATGCCTGATTATGATCCAGCACGGCCATCAAATTATATACTTTATGGGGATGCAAACAACCTCTATGGTCACGCTATGATGGATAAATTGCCATATGCAGGGCTTGAATGGGTCGAAGATTTCAATATTGAGGATCTTCAGAATTTTGATGACAGTGACTATGGCCTGTTCTTAGAGACTGATCTGATAATTCCTGATGATTTGCACAATAAATTTTCTGATCTGCCCCCAATTCCTGAGGTTAGGTGCCCACCTGGCTCTAAACAGAAGAAGCTCATGACAACCCTGGAGCCGAAACAGGGATATGTCATATATTACAAAAACCTCCAGTTCCTGATGAAACATGGTGTTCAAGTGACCAAAGTTGGCAAAGTTTTGAGGTTCAGGCACTCAGAATGGTTGAAACCATACATTGATACAAATACGGAGCTTCGAACATCTGCAAAAAGCGAATTTGATAAGGGCTTGTTTAAATTGATGGTGAATTCTGTGTATGGCAAAACTATTGAAAATGTCAGAAAACATACCGATGTTAAAATAATTACTGACCCCAGCCGGAGCAAAAAATTGGCTGCAAAGCCCAACTTCAATTACAGAAGAATTTATGATGAGCACATGGCACTTTTCAACATGATGAAAACAAAGATTAAGTTTGATAAACCTATTTATGTAGGGGCTGTGATATTGGAATTGTCCAAATTACATATGTTAATATTATATTATGATGTGTTGAAACCTTTTTATGGTGATCGTGTAAAATTATTGTACATGGACACGGATAGTTTTATTCTTGTTATTCAAACAGAAGATGTTTATCAAGATATGTCACAGCCTGAATTGCTTCAATACTTTGATACCAGTGAACATACAAGAATTCAACCCCACAACAAAAAAGTGCCTGGCAAGTTAAAAGATGAGACACTTGGTGATGTTATTGTGGCATTTGCTGGGTTAAGAGCCAAGATGTACAGTTTTGAAACATGTAGTGGTGCTGTTGCCAAAAAGGCCAAGGGCATTGGCAGAGTAACTGTTGAAAAAGAGCTTGTATTTGAAGATTACAAAAATTGCATCAAATCACAGAGTTCAATCAGAACATCAGAAAATAGAATTCAGAGTGAGAATCACTTGTTGACTAGCAATATTGTAACAAAAGTGGCCCTGGACCCACATGATGACAAGAGATGTATTTTGTCATGTAACATACATACTTTACCTTGGGGGCATTGTGATTTGAAAAATGGGAAACAATGCCCAATTCCAGAGCATGATTTGAAATAAATAAACATGCCTATGAACTTATTTGGGTTCAAAAAACAGGCTATTATGAACCTGCCCACACCACAACCCTCTTCTGATTTACAATCTGTAATATCTAAGCTGAGTGGCTTGTTAATTATTCATCTGAACAGCATACTTACAGATAATGATGATGAAACAGGCAAAAAATTGTACATATTTAACAATAATTTAAATCATTACCAATTACCTGTAGGTGGTCAATTGCAATTTATTACAACCCCTGAGGGTGATGTCAAGATTTCAGTAGGGAGAAATATTTATAGAATTAAGCACTCAAACATGATTTCTGGCACTGTATATACGGTTTCTGCTGGTGACTGCTTATATATTGAGGTCCCTGGATCTTATGACAAGCTTATACCCTTTTTTATAGAATTAAGAATCAGATACTCTATAATAAATAACCAGTAAAAGAAAATGCCTAATGATATATTTGGCCATACAAGACATGAAGATCACAGTGATGAGATTCTGATGCTTGATGTCAGAGTCAAGAAATTGAGAAGTGATTTACAAGCTTTACAGACCACACTCAATGCCAGTCTTCAATTAGAAATTACAAATTTACAATCACAATGCATGGACCCTCTTCTTAAAATTGATTCCGAACTCAAAGTGCTGCTTCAGAAATATACTGATCTGGCAACATTGGATAATTTTCAAAGTTTAGAGGAAGCTGTAGCAGCTCTTCAAGCCAAATTTAAGACCCAGGCCACCAACTCTGAGCAATTGAAACAGCAATTGGAAGAGCAGATAAATAATGTCCAGACACAGCTCCAAACAATTGTCAAAAGCATAAAATCACAAGAAGATTTTGATCTAGTCATTTCCACTCTAAAAGAACAGATTCAGTCACTCCAGATACCTAATCTGGATCCTCTGCACAATGCCATAGCCGAGGTTAAAGAAAAAATTGAGACACTTGAAAATTTTATGAACAATTTGCCATCTTCTGATGCTTTGAATGCAATAACTCGGAGTGTTGCAAACATCAAGCTGCAACTTGAAACATATGAAGATTTTGGAAAAATTCAAAGTTCCATAACCCATCTTGAAGGTACAATAGCAGCAGTGCAAAGTGATTTGGCAAATGTACTAGAATCCAGATTGCCTGGGATTGTAGATACCCTTGTCAGTGTCCAGCAACAGATCACAAAGCTTGAAAACCTCAACACCGAATCTGAGCTATCTCATTTTCATCACTTGATCGATGATATCCAAACAAAGCTTGAAATTTTACAACAATCAACACCCTCTCAGGCAGATATAGCCCTGCTCCAAAATGCTATGCAAAATGTGGCTGATGCTTCTGAATTAAACAATGTAAAATTGGCACTTGAATTTTTGCAAAATACAGTATCAAATCTTCCCACATCGCAGGAACTTAAAAATATTAAGAGAGCTGTGAATAGGATATTGAAATCAGAAGATATCAAGAATATCCAGACAGAGATCAAACAACTCACTCAGACAGTTGCCACTCTTCCAACCAATCAACATATTAATGAACTGCATGCCCTGTTTGAGGATATCAGAAGACAGGTCCATGATCTTACTGCTCAAAATTCAAAATTGGCAGTTGTTGAAAATTTGCAACAAATTGTAGCTAATATCAAGCAACAGCTAGGGACCATGGAATCCAATCAAGCAAATGCTCTGTCTGTTTTTGCCACCCAGCTTCAAGAGATTGTGCAACAATACAAGAAACTTGTTGTGGACGTAAAGATCAAGCCAGGCCATGATGATGTTGTTAGGACCATCAATGAGCACCTTGAATCTGTAACAAGCAGATTGCTTACAGCAGAAAAGGAAATAACAGGCATAATCGAGAATCCAAAACATACAGTAATTCTTGAATTGTACAGCATCCCCAACAAAGAATATGATTCACCATTTACACCAGGTGGCAAAATATATATGCTGTCCCCTGCACAATTTTATTACCAGTTTTTTGTTGGAGGCACACTGAGACCAATCAAGATCAAATATTGGCATCAGCCACAGGCACATCACTACCCCACCTTATCAATAACAAATGCTGACAACAAACCAAAAATCACCAGTGTAGAGTTGGAGGATTTTACAGATCCCAATACATTAGAAACAGCCTATACTGAAGATGATGGCACTCTGGAATTTAAAATACAAATAGGGGACAAATTATATTTAGAAAATCCTGCAGTATCAGCTGCTGAACACCCCATAGTTGCAATATTCTTGTTTACATATTATGTCTAGAAAAATTATTGTTGATGAATTACACAGACAGGCCAGACATAATTTTAAGAGACTGCCAGTAGTCACAAAAGGCATAGATGATTTATGGCAGAGCGACTTGATTGAGTTGTCAAGTGGACAGTTGAAAAACTTAGACAAAATCAACAAGGGCTACAAGTATCTACTCACTGTGATAGACACATTTTCAAAATTTGCCTGGGCTGTGCCACTCAAATCCAAGACTGGAAAATGTGTTACAGAAGCCCTCAGGACAATCATCAATCATTCAGGAAGATCACCGCGCTATTTGCAAACAGATAATGGCAAAGAATTTTATAATTCAGTGTTTCAACAATTTATTAAAAGCCAGGCAATAAAACATTATTCGAGTTACAGTGACCTCAAAGCCTCAATTGTAGAGAGATTCAACAGAACCTTAAAAAATCTTATGTATAAACAATTTACCCTCCAAGGTAATTATAAATGGGTTACAATCCTTCCAGAACTTCTACATAAATATAACAACTCTGTCCATTCCACAATCAACATGAAACCCTCCGAAGTAACTTCATCTGATGAGCAAAAATTGATCAGGACTGTTTATTATCCTAGATACCAGCCAACAACAAGAAAGGCCAAATACAGGGTGGGGGATCAAGTAAGAATCAGCAAATATAAGCACTTATTCAAAAGAGGCTTTACGAGAAACTGGAGCACTGAATTATTTACAGTGGTTCAAGTTAAACCCGGGGCCCTTAACACATATATAATAAAAGATCACCGAGGAGAAATTCTCAAAGGCAGGTTCTATGAACAAGAGCTCAGCAAAACTAAACAGCCCGACACATATCTCATAGAAAAAATCATCCGCAGAAAAGGCAACAAGTTATTTGTCAAATGGCTGGGTCATCCGGAAAACAGCTGGATCGATGCAGACAAAGTGATAATATGAGCACCTGGGATGTTATAAAAAGGCTGCCAGAACCTGAACAGCAGAATAAGATAAATGGAGTGCTGCTGCCTGATAATATTAGATGTCTTATTGTTGGGCCATCTGCTTGTGGTAAAACTACTCTAATGGTTGATAATTTTTTATTGGCACCCAACTGGTTAGACTGGAAAAACAGGCACTTGTATATCTTCTCAAAGAGCTTGGAACAATTAAAATATCAGCAGCTGATGAAACTATATGATGGATTGGATATTGCCACTTTTGAACCAGATGTTAAGCCACTTCATGAATGTTTCGATAATTCAGTTGTTGTGTTTGATGACATTATATTGGATAATCAAAACAAGGTTAGAAATTTCTTTACACAGGGGCGGCACAAAAACATTGACTGCTTCTACCTGGCACAGACTTTTTCTAAAATACCGAAGCAACTGATCCGAGACAACAGCAATTTTATATGTGTGTTTCATCAAGATCATACCAACCTCAAACACATACATGATGAATATGTAGGTGGGGACTTGAGCTACAATGATTTTTCCAAGTTTTGCAGCAAGTGCTGGAACCAGGACAGTTATGGGTTTGTCACAATTGATATGACAAGAAAACCCAATAGTGGCAAATACAGAAATAAAATCAACGATTTTCTAGACGTTGAGACATAAATAAATAACCATGAAAAGGCCAATCATTGATGATCTTAAGTTAAGAGATTATCTTGTAAAAAGATTTAAGGGATGGAAATCAGAGAACCGGGGAATTTATGAAAAACACAAACAAACAGAACAGCCTGTAATTGATGCTATTAATAATTTAGGTAAGAATATCAAAACTGTTACAGAGCAAAATCAAAATTTGATCACAGAGCTTGTACCTGTAGCTGCTAGGAACATATTAGATTATCCATTCACCCCACTTTCCAGCATTCATACACCTAGTCCTATTGCTCCTAGAAGAATTGAAGCTACACAGGATCCTATTGAATTGGGTCTTCTTGCTCAAAAATATTTAACCACACCTAAAGACAATAAAGATGAGGTGTTTGGCTTATATGCCGACACAGAGCTTGATGGCAGCATCATACATAGAATTGGTAATTTCAGAGTAACTTTTATGGGAGATGATATAATTGTTTATTCAGAATCTCGTCTCGGAGAAAAAGGTGCTTTTGTTAAGTACCCCGGCACACCTGGATTGTGGGAACTGATGACTAGGAAAAGGCCTGGCAGCTATACAGATCAAGATTATGAACATTACAAAGAAATATTAATAAAATCAGATGCTCTATACCAGAACAATGATCCCACACAAAAAAGAGTCAAGTCTAGCAGTGGGGCAAAATACAATAATTTAATCAAGCCCATATGGTCACAGATCAAGACTGGCAGTGGAATCAAACAATACAACACCCTGCCTAAAGAATTTGTGTGGGTTGATGATGTCAGGAAACTTATAGATAGGTTATTGGTGATAGCTGGGGAGGAAAATGCTGGCAACCACAATTTTTACAATGAAAAGGTTGGAATTATGGACATGATAAGCACAAAATTGTCTAATTTTATAGTGAATGACCCTAAGGGGATTGGATATCTCATAAAAATTATTAATACTCTACCACCTAAATTTTGGAATGTTTCTGAGGGTCGGGGGTTGGTTAATGACATTATAAACAAGCTGCCATTTGAACTACACATTCCAGGCTATCAGTATTGTGGTCCAGGCACAAAATTGGATCATAGATTAAACAGAGGGGACCCTGGTGTTAATCCCCTAGATGCTGCTTGCAGAGACCATGACATAGCATACAACACACATTCTGATCTTGACAAGAGACATGTTGCAGACAAGAAATTAGAAGAGGCTGCATTTGGTAGATTTGTAAGCAAAGATGCTTCTTTAAGTGAAAAAATAGCAGCATTGGGAACCACCATAGCTATGAGCACCAAACAAAAACTGGGGTGGGGGTTGTGAATATGTATATAATAAACCTAGAATGAAGGCCAAGGGTGTTATGTATCAAATACCTTATGCAGGTCTTAAATCTCTTAAAAGTATTGATAGTCTTTTGACCAAAAAGCAGCGCAAGAAAAAAAGCTCTTGTATTGCAAAGGGACATGGTATGAAATTGTTGCTTAGTACCCCCCAATTAAAAAAATTACAGCAATCCAGGAAAAAATTGCATACAGGGGGATTCATATTTACCATCCCTGCTATCTTAGCTGCTCTCGGGGCTGTTGGGAGCTTGGCTGGGGGATCAGCTGCCATAGCAAAAACAGTAATAGATGCCAAGAAGAATAGGGCAGAATTAGATGAGCAGAGGCGCCATAACCTGGCCATGGAGAAACAAGGCAAAGGTGTTAAGAGAGCCATGAATAAGTTTAAAAAAACAAGAGCCGCTTACAAACCAAGATATTGAAGCTTTAATCAAGCCACTGGGCATCAAAAATTTTAGAGGTGTGTACATGTCTGATTCTTTACCAGAGCAACCACTCAACAAAGAGTGTGGCATTGTTAATTTGGATGAGTACAAAAATCAGGGCACTCACTGGATCTGTTATCTTAAATATTTAAACAATGAGGCATTTGTTTTTGATTCATTTGGAGGTGTTCCACCTGAAAATTTAATAAAATATCTAAAATCAGCTAATATTTATTACAATAATGCCCGTGTTCAAAACTTCAAAGATGTTAATTGCGGACATTTGTGTTTATCCGTTCTCAGATATATGTCTCAAATAAATAAACCATCAATTGAAAATTTTCAAAAAGCCTTGTGGTATCTGAAACATCATGGGGGTATTCCATCTCACCAGCCAAAATTCAATATTGAAACTCAAATTACATGATGACATAGTGTATCCCAAAACAATAGCTCTCAGGGCATTTTACGGCATGTACCTGATCCCTAATATTACACACCACAACAATACAATTGCAGTAGGGGATCAAAAAATTGTCATCACTCCAGGGCAGTATAATCTGTCCACTCTAAATGCTCAATTACCCAGAGGTGTAGTGTTAAGTCAAAATTCTGTCACTCACAGAGTAGAGATTGTATCTGCTACGGAAACAGTGGATCTGGATACTATAGGAGAGCTGTTAGGCTTTGAGAACAACACAAAACTTGAAGCGGCCATCAAACACACTGCTATGAATATACCTAAATTCTTAGCCATAGAGACTCTGAATATTCACTGTAATGTGGCCGAGGGTATGATCACCAAATCAAATGGCATAGGCACTCACAAACAAACTGGCATCATTGCAACATTCAAACCTAATTCCGAATTCATGGAGCCCATCATCTACAATCCATCCCCAACATTATATTTTCCTGTGTGTCATAACAGAATAGATTACATTGAATTGATGGTCACTAATGAAAAAGAAGAATTAGTTGATTTTGCTGGAGCCACAACAACTGCTATCATAGAGATTAACATTTAAATAAAAATACATACAATGGAAAATATTGAGAGTTATGAGCTACAATCATTCCCTCCAAACAGGAGGACATTTGCAAATTTAAATCAACCCAACACAGAGATCGAGGTTGATCTTGATGTAGGGGATGGCTTTATACACCCCCACAGAGCAGATCTATACATCAAATTTGATGTTGTAAAGCTCGATGGAACAGATTATCCGGCAAATACAAATATAAGACTTGTAGACAATTTTGTGCCGCATCTCTTCTCTGAAATTGAGATCAGAAAGCATGGTGTTGTTATAAACAGAATAGATTATCCCGGCATTACCTCCACAGCTTTGGCTACATTAAAATTATCCAAAACCGAGGCTTCATACTACAAAATAGGTGGATTTGAAGCTGGTGATAAGATATTATCTAAGAACCACACAGTGCTGTTCCCGATGCGCCTGTTACCAGGATTCTTCTCGGATTACAAAGATATTATGTGGAAGGGTGGTTTAAGAATCACATTTAGAAGAGCTGCAAATGATAACAATGCTTTGATGAGGTACAGCACATTAAACCCTACAGGAGAAGCTTTGCCTAATACCTTACCTGATGCAGGCAAATGCATTATTCAGACTATGGAGCTAAGAATCCCGGTTGTTGAATATGAGGCCAGTTATGCTCTTAAATACAAAGCTGATATCCTAAAAAATCCACAGATTCCTCTGCAATTTTACACATATCAATGCGTACAGAAGCCCGCATCTGGCACATATTATGAGTTTGATGCTACAAATTCATTCTCCAGCATACAATACGACATGCCTGATTTTGTGGTGGTACTGTTTCAGACTGGGAGACACAATAATCAGGAAAAAAATTCGAGTAGATTTGATAGCTGCAACATCAAGAACATATATCTTAAAAATGGCAGAAATGAGGTATTTCCTAGAGAAAATTACAATTTAGACATGTCCAAGGATGATTTCCTCAAATTATATGAGGCTTTTTCGGCTTTCAAAAGAGTCACTACTGGCAATACTGACATGTATTACACACCAGATGAATTCAAAACACAGAGACCCATGTTTGTAATTAACACTTCGAAAAGGAAACAAGTTGTGGTGAATGACAGAACAAACATTAAAATTATCTGTGAATTTCACGAGGCTTTACCCGATGACACCATATGCAGTGTCATTCTCATAGGTGAAAAATCATATGTTTATGACGTAAGAAATGAGAGAGTCACAGAGCAATTCTAGAAGAATTACATTGTTTCAATATTAGATAAACAAATTGAAGCTGGTGCCCAATTGAACTTAAACCAGAAGTAAACCGGAAGTAAACCGGAAGTGGACCGGAAGTAGACCGGAAGTGGACCGGAAGTAAACCGGAAGTAAACCGGAAGTGGACCGGAAGTGGACCGGAAGTGGACCGGAAGTAAATATGTGTGGGTGGGTGTGGGTGGGTAGCCTAGTTTTAAGTGTGGCCAAGAGGGGCATATTTTTGACAAGTTTATGGACAACAATCTCACAGAAGTGCCTTCTGTAAGTGTAGACAAATCAATCTGAGGGACACTTCTTTTCTGAAAAATTCTCTTCCTTTCTGAAAAATTCTCTTCCTTTCTGAAAAATTCCCGAGGGCATTTTTACAAAAATCTTGGATTAGACAAGATTCCACACTTGCTCAAAAACTCATATGCTCATGTTAAGCAAGTTTTAAGTGTAGCAAAGCTGCTTGAGGGGATGCTCTTCCTTTCTCGCACTGTCCGTATTGTATTTACTACTACTTTTACTGCAATCATAATCTTACTTGTGGTCCGTGCGTAGGATACTGGGTCATCTGATACACAACATTTAGTGCAGCCATGCTCAGTCTGTCTGCCACCGTCTGCTTGTCTCTCGGGTGAATGCTGAAATGGATTTAGAAATTAAGAGAAACCAAAATGTTTATTTCACAAATACCTGAAAATGTGTATGTAATGAGACTGACATTCTTGATTGATTGATTGATTGATTTAGTTTATTTTACTTCGCGTTTTGTGCCTCTTGGCTAATTTGCGAAGATGGGGATGAGTGATGAAATGATGAAATGGATGAAAATGGACATTCACAAACAACCATACCCGACCGAGATTCGAACCCGGGACCCTTGGCGTCTCAGCGCGATGTGATAACCACTCGGCCACAGGGTCGGGCAGACTGACATTCTTAGAGAAGCGTTTGCGAATATTTAAATTGATATTTGAAGCATATATATATATATATATATATACAAAGTGTTAATTTTCATCTAACCTGAGGCCTCCCCGATGACGCAGTGGTAGCGTCCTCGCCTTGTAATCAAGGGGTCCCAGGTTCGATACCCGGTGGAGGTACATAGTGGTTCGGATCCCACTTTAAACTGTAGGTCCAGTCCCGATTAGCCTTACTATGCATAAAGTGGACTTAAAAAAAACACCAAATCAATCATCTAACCTGTATTTAAGATATAACTATATCCAGTGGCCGCGATTGGGTTCAAAACCCAATAATTTCTAGACAAGGTTTAGTATAGTGCAGGGGCAAAAGTGGCAAAAAATAGGGGGCAGTTGCCCCCCTCGCATATTCATTCACAGGGTGTCTACCAGTCAAGAAAAAAGTCTAGAAATTAACATTGTGGTGAAGAATGTTTTATATTTTTTACAGTATTGTGAATTAACATTTTTATATACTTGTACTGGGATTTGATAAAATTGAACATTTGCAAATCTAAAATTGGATTGAGTTGTGGTTAAGACTTGTTCACTTTGTTTCATAAGAATTACGTGTAAAAATATTAAATAAAATAATGTTGCCATTTTCCATCCAGAATGAAGTCTGATGCATTGATTTTTACATGGATTAATAATTCAAGCCAGTTTAAATCTCTTTTTAAAGTACAGCTTCAGTTTTCATCTTAACCGACCTTGTGGTAGCGGTTTTTCATAGAATAAAAATATGTATTTTCTTCGTTTCCAACTGTACCTAAGTAGGGGGCGGTTAAAAAAATGTTTGAAAAAGGAAAGAAAAGTATAGAACTTTCGATATGTTATTTCAGTGATTTCAGAATTGAATGAATGTGATATTGAGTCCTGAAAATATAATGAGAAAGTACACAGAGAAAGGTGTAAATAAGTATTTTGCAAATGTAAAGAAGGCTTTGCCTAATAAACAATTTACGGTGTTCTCCAAAGCTATTTCATGAAAGCGTATACTGAAAAAAACATTGGTGTTGAAGCGACAGTGCTCCTAGGAGGTTCGCATCACATTTTGGTCAGTGGCGTTAAAAAATTGTCGATTACAACCATTTATCTATGTTATTCTAACACCACTGAGGTTAAACGTTTTTAAAAATGTAGTTTCGACCTCCTGGGAACATTGTCTGTGTCGCTTTAACACTGAATTGTGTACCAAAGATTAAAGTAAATGTCTTATGTTAAGGTCAAGTAAAACTTTGTGTTCGGTGACTACTGATAAGACAAATTTGCTGAACCTAATGAATTTGTTAAGAGCGACTGAAGTACTCACGACCCTGAGGGTGAGTTGTCGTCTGGAAGATCAAAGGCGGCCGCCATGAAGGACTCTGGCATGACAGGGTTTGGTGCGTAACCATAGTCAGCCGTCTGCGCCCAGCGGAGGAAGGACCAGCTGTCCCAAGGGTCGTGCGTGTATGGCGCCAGCTGCCGAGAGAGATAGAATGTAAGAATTATTTACAAAATATTGTTTAAAATTTATAAATAACAACGAACATAGATACTATTGTGTACATTGCTACTATCTCCGATGATGAAACATCACCAATGATCTGTGCAGGAACGAGCAACATTTTGATCTGCTTGCACCTAAACACCCCACATGAAGTCAATAGCTGAAACAAGAACTTGAACCTGTTTGTCAGTCGTCACTAAAAACACATTTGCGTTTCGGCGTGGTTCAGACAGAACTTGACTTCTGCACTGCCATGTAACAACTAAGAGTACAACAGCAGTTAAAAATTACTGTTCATTTCTGAATTCTAATGTTGTGAAACTGAAAACAAAGAAAGCAGCTGCGTATGGCATATTCTTACCTATTGTTAGAAACTTGGTGCGGTAGATGTAACAAATGTTTTGAAATCAAAACCTCATGCGGCACGGTGGTGACAACAGAAGAGACGCAAAAGTTTAACAATATTTCTTCCTTGGAAGAAAAGTTTATTGTCTTTGCGCTTCCAACTGAGAGTGTTGTATTCCCATAAATTGAAATTGAACACGGAAACAATATTAACAGTTATTTACAAATAACATTCTGTTACTAATCTTGATGTTAAGCAGCTGTCTATATCCCAAAGAAAGAGGATATTTCCGAATTTTCCTAAAAACCTGCCCAGATCATTTTTAGGACCCGAGAAAGAGGTTTTGTCCGGGTAAAAGAGGATGTCTGGTAACCCTAAACGATTTTGTCTCGCTGCACTGGTTACAGAGTTTTTCTCACCCAAAGTGCACTCCCCCAACCCTAATAGTGGAGTCGCCTGCCGTTACGTCACTTCACTTCCGTTGGGGATCATCTCCTGAGTGGTCAGCTGTAGCTGAGTGATCATGTTGCTTGCTGACCGCTCAGTTACTTTACCTGGCTCAGGCTTCTTCACTTCCACAACATTTCAATGCATGTTAGTAAGAGAAAAAAGTCAGAATCTGACCTGAACAAATCCAAAAGGGAACGTGGGGCTGTCTCCATCGTTTCCTCCAAAGAACTTGCTCTTCCAGTCGTTGATCATTGTAGGAAACATGCAGGTATAGTTGTTAGGTTGACCTACGTTGGCTTCACCTAAAAGAAAGCAAGTTGGTCAAGAGATCTGCAAGATGATGGAGGAAAATGCCCTGTTATCTATTCAATGAGCAATACGAGATCAATCATAACTAATTACGTACTTATTTATTCTACAAGGCATCTGGTGAACCGTTACAAGGAATGGCTATTTCTTTCACTGTAAGCAATTTTATTGTTATATTTGCAACGTCCAATAGGTCGATTGGTCGCAATATTGTCACAAAGGTGTCTCCTACTCTCTATGCCAGGAAAAAGGGACTCAGATCACTTTCTCATGCTTTGCTTCAATAAAACACAACATAGTTTAGAGTAAAAAATGTTTATATATACACACGTACGTACATACAAAACATACATACAATATACAGGGAGATTCAAAAATCTTATAACACCCCCTATAAAATGTAAGGGAGTTGGGCTGGGTACAAATGGTCATGACAGAAACAGGTTAGACCTTGGGGGGAACCATATTGGCGTGTTCCAAACGGACGTCCGCCATATTGGATTCAACACAATATCTTTAAAAGGGAATGGGGTGATGTGATATATCAAATCAGGCTAGAATTTCACGAGAAATGCAATGGTGAATGTTTTCTCAATCTATCTTTATTCAGGGAAAAGTTATTACTGCATGCTTGTAACAAATGTCTCATTTTGAGGAATTTTATAGTAAATTAGAAGAGTGTAATAATAACAGTCTTATTCTCCCTAATAGAAGAGTTGGGAGCAAAATGAACATGTCTTCGACCACTATACGGGCGAGACTTTTCTTGTCATCACCCCAATTGTTCTCATCCCAATTACGAGGCTTGAAGAACTAAATTGTTCATCATACATTATGTCTTACTTCCATCAACAAAAAATCATGTTATAGGCTTGTGCTATAACTCTATTTCTATCCATCTATAGTTAAATAGAGATATTTCAAACTCTTCAAACATGAAATTCTATCCATTCTTCACATACACGATCTTTCTCCTCACCGTCAAGTTTCAGATTTCACATATATTTTCAAAATCATGAATGGACAACTCTCCACTAGGTGTACTCTTGTCACTTTTTGACAATCAGATCCCACGTATCAACACCAAATGCCACAACTTCTTTCCCACAAAAGCACCAAGACTGTCCCTAGGGTACATAGGTCAATTCACTTCTTTATAGCCTTGAAACTCTATGCAATTCATAAAATGGCCATACAGGGTTCCATCTCTCCAACCAAATTTTAAAACATCAAACAGCTGAAGAGTTAATAATACTGGTTATACTGTCGTCGTTATTGTTACTGTTATTGTTATGTGATGTGTACATGTAATAAACAAGTATATAACTTGAAAAATGAAGATGAATTGCATAGCATCTTAGAATTACACTCAGGGTGTCTACAGGTCTGGGAATCCTGGAAAATTCAAGCAATTTATTTTGACTGAAAATGTCAGGGAAATTTATTTTTTTCTGGAAAAAAACTACATTTTTGTAGTAGTGCACTAAAAATTGGTTTTTGAGCAAAGAAAAATAGGACAAGCAAGAATTTTTTTATTGGTTGTGTGCACACTATATCTCAGTTTGATGTAACAGTAGTTGCAGTAAATATTCTACAGTAAACGCTCAAAGAAAAGGGGTCATGTTTTGAACTAATAGAAATCTACTACACTAAGTGGCTATTGAAATTTACCATTCTTTTATTGCAATTTTTGGGTTGTGTTTGATAGATATTAGGATGTAGGATTAATACATATATTACTAAACTTTAGTATATTTTTATGTAGTATGCATTATTTATGCTATACTTGTTTTGATTTTTTATAACGAAGCTGTTAAACAGTAGTCAATATGGCAAGTATTTCATAAAAGCTCACTCCCGTCAATTTCTGTTCAGTTTCTTTTCTCATCATTACTTTTAACATGTGAAGTGAATATTATAAAAACACGGTACAGTTGAATTCTATTAGCTAAAATATAGTGACCGTTTTATACACATATTTAAATGCAAGAATCCTAATGGCTTGGTCTGGAAAATTTTGTTTCTTGGTTTGAAAAACCTGGAAAAGTCAGGGAATTTTGTTTTTATGAAATGATACACACCCTGACACTTCACATTGTGTATGGCGTTCTAATTAATGTATTTATTCAGTTGGAAGATAATTTATAATAGCTATTATTAACTGCGATTACTTTCAAAAGCTGACAACTAACACTTAGATGTGTCTAACTAACTGTAAGTCGTACAGCTCATACCTTGATACCAAATGGCTCCTCTGATGGACATCTTGAGCAGAGGGTTAATCATGGCATTCCACAGCTGGGACGCACTGTTTGCATCTCGGGGCGTACTGAAATAGGTGGGAAAGATTATTAACAATATATTAAAATAAAATAAAAATAAAAAAACAAGAAAAACAAATTTACAGGGTGATCCAAAAGTCCCTCAACATCCCTTAAAAAAGGCAAAGTAGTTAGGCTGGGTTCAAATGGTCATGATAGAAACAGGTTAGGCCTTGGGGAACGATATTGGTGTGTTCCAAGTGGACGTCCATCATATTGAATTCAACTCAAAATGAGAAGAGGGTGATGTTAAATATAAATTCAGGCTATAATTTCATGAGAAATGCAATGGTGAAGGTGTGTTTAAACTATCTTTCATCAGGAAAAAATCCTGCTGCATGATTGCAACAAATATCTCATTTTCCAGATGTGAGAAAACGGTGCCAGAAGGCTCCTAAGGCATGAGGAACGCCTTGAAGAGAATGGACTCACGCCTGCGCAGAGCGTTTTTGTCATACCGTGCTCTTCGCGAGACCAAATTATCCGCACCTTCGTTCTTTTGTTGCAAACCGTCGCAACGTGACTAGAGTTTACTCGAGTCAAATGTTTCGTCCAGTGGCCACCCATAAGAGCCCTATGTTAAACATTGCCCGAGTTGGTTTGCATAAAAAATTACTAGTCGTGTCGTGTCCAATCCGGCCTTACTGATTTAAAATCGATTGTTTTAATATTTTTTTTAAAAAAAGAGTAGTGATATTATATAGAGAGCTTAATAGAGACTCGATTGCACTTTGGACATGCAAATCGTTATCTAATTTAATTGTAGGAGCAAATAATTGTACTGCATTAGAACTACAGTATATGCTTCCGTACATGTGCATTTATTATTTCTGTTATTATTACAATTCAGATGAACGGAGTGCAGAAGGGGGCACTGAAATACAAGAGTTTCGCAATCACCCCTTTTGCATCCCCTTGCGCGCTCTGAGTAAATTCACCCGATGGATGGATTAACTGTTATGGTTCAAGTCCTGGTTCGAACATCAGTTCGGTATCTTTGACGTAATTGTGATTGTAGCTCTAGAGGAAGTTGACCGGGCGCGTAGAGTATCTAGTTTTGAGCCAGCACCTGTTTTTCTGAGAAGCGCTATTGTTAACTTTTACCTGTAGTGTTTATGACATTCAACACGAACTGCAACAACGTTACACTCCCAAGGTCCCCACATTACATAAAGAAAAAGCACAACACAGTAAAACGACATAGCAAAGATAACCTCACGTTATGAAATCTCTAAACAAACTGAATTAGCTACATATCATTTACTGAAGTTCCGACATTTCCGACACCGTCATTTGCGACACAAAGGCAAAAACTGGTATTCTCCCGTCGTAAGCGACACTGCTTGGATTTCCCCCTACGATTTCCAATTTGTTTACCAGAATTAGCGACATTTGCGTACGTGCAGCAGCAATAGCGTCTCTGAGGAAAGTATTTCCCGAGGCTCAGATCGGTGGTTGTAATTATCACTTTAACCAATGTTTGTGGCGGAAGGTGCAGGAGTTGGGACTGACAAACGATTACAAAACAGATCCAGACGTGCGGCTCTGTATAAGAATGTGTTCAGCTCTGGCTTACCTCCCTGTGGCTGACGTCGATGATGGATGGCTGTGTGTGATGAAAGATGCGCCAAACCACGACAAATTGAGAATTTTTTTTGGATTATTTCGTTGAACAGTGAATGAAGAACTCTGTTTTCGACATTTCCGTGTGAAACTGCTCCCAACAGCGGCACAGGACTAACAATGCAGTCGAGGGATGGAACCATACAGTTAATGTATTGACGGAAAAGTCAAGTCCTAACGTGTACCAATTAGTGAAGACTTTAAGATTAGAAGCTGTGTACAACGACTACTTATGTCAGAGAAGGGCCTTTAATCTTAAAGGGAAACGTAGACGACGTCCGTACATTACATTAGATGAGAGAATACAAAGAGCGTTTGCCGATTATGAAATGCATAGAGATCTTAAGCGCTTTTTGAGGAGAATGGCGTACGTTCAGAAATTAGAATGAAAATAGTAAGATGTTGGTTCAACTACAAGAGAAACGACGCATTCTACATTTCTACATTGACAAGGGATTGCAGTCTGCTCCTATACTGACAAGGGATCTAAAAAAATCCGTCAGTGACGAAGGATAAATACATCCAGCTTTTAAACACCCAGCTTCCATGATGCCAGTGTGAAGGAAAACTAATAAAGGTTTTAAAAAACACACCATCTTCTATGATGGTGCCAGTCCTAAGCCTGCATAAAGTGTGACGGGAAGCTATTTCCACTTTGTGTCGCAGATGACGGTGTCGCAACTGTCATGGAATATATTTTCCATACAGTGTCGCATATGACGGCAGAAATGCTGGTGTCGCATACGACGGTGTCGCAAAAGTCGTGGATTCTCATTTACTCCACGTGAAATTGACATGTACTGTCGGTTCCAAAAACGGACGCTATTGGTGGGAAAGGTTTGAGGGAATGATATAGTTGGCTCCACGCGGACGTGACGGGTAGGGTTGTTTATGCTCCTGTACCAGAAGGAAAGATCTTTCTTTGAAGAAAGTTGCTTTGGAATCGGGACTTGAACTCTAGGCTTACATGGATGAAGTCCTCACCTTTCCGTATTCCGCGATGCTCCACAAACTTCCAGTGCCTCCGGAGAGCTCCAAGCCTCGATGCGAGTGCCTCCCCAGTTGCTCTCCACCAACCCTATGGGCCTCTGCAGTTGGTCGTACAAGCGACGGCCATACAGAAAGCACAGGGCTGAGAATCCGGGCAGCGAACCTGTGTAAAGAAAGAAGAAAGCATTTTTCTTAACATTTATGCCATGACCAAAATGTTACCGTGTAAAGTAAAAAATCTTATGGAATTTCTCAAGGGTAGAATCCGTCCTATTTCCGTAGCATTTTTCTTAGCATAACCAATGAGGAGCAAGCTCTAGGTCACGTGTGCAGCTCTAATGGCGGCCGTGTGAGAAGTAAACAAGCCAGAATTCACCAGCGTGCATCAGACTGGTGCACCAAGAATGACGTCAAATTTGGTGAAATTCGGAAAGCTTCATACTGAAACAAATGAAAGTTAGATTCGAAATGCGCACGCATATCTGCGTTTATCAGGAAAAATTCACCATCGGTGACTAAATGTCATGAATATTATATATTTTCACTTAACGACATCTTATTTTGCATGTGCAGTACGAATTTAAGTGGTATTCTTTTGAAAAATTATCGAATATTCCAAATGGATGCTTTCCTGCATGTTGCAGCAGAAGATGGACGCATGTTTTTATCCATCGGCGTAATTTATTTAACTTTGCGTGCAAGTGAAGGAGCAGTAGTATTTAAAATGTCTACAGTTTATGCCTGCATCCACTTTATTCGCCTTCAGTGCAACAAAATCAGCCTGACATTCCGTACTACTTCCCACAGAACGCATTTCACGAATCGGAAGAAGCTTCAGGGCAAACGACGCCATTTTAATTCACCAGTCGCACCAGCTCTTGAGGCTGGTATAAATTGATGACGTCTTGGCTTTACCTGGTGAAAGCTATGGTGCGCCCTAGTGAAATACGGAACGCCGAAGGGTGCATCAGCGGTGCATCAGCCCGTCCACAGTTGAAATCTGGAAAGCGCGTCAGGTATCACTTCAATTTTCAATAACCGATAACTATCCAACCGAGAGGAATAATGTCTCCTATCATAAGGTTTTAGGTGCAAAGCAATGGCGCTGCTTAATACATACTCTATAACGTATACAGTACACGTATGGAAGAATATTTGAGTTGTTTCAATTGCAAACATCGTGCACTCACCATAGATGGTGCCTTTCGTGCTTTGTACAGATTATACGTACATTGTAATCGCAAATCTAACAGAAATGTTACATGAAATGTACTGTATGCTATAAGATTTTTGGAAGCATTTACATAGCATTTATGCTAGCAAGAATGTAAAAGGATATGCTTCCGTCCACAGCGGGCCTCATGCGCATATTGGCCAAAAGATGAAAGGGCAAATCCAATCTGACAAAAAAATTATATTGCTTCATTTCAATGCAATAGGCGTTCCCCTGGACCTTTCGCCTACGACAGCGAAGAACGTTTCGACCGTTTTTCTTCTTTTGAGAAACCGCTACGATGTTCTAAATTCTGAAAAACCATATCTTCTGGATATGGTTACCCCCACACCCCCTATACGCCTTCATGGCGTAGTGCTATGCACAGGGGTTAACAGGGGTTATTACGTGGTTAACATCAAGTTTAGATTTGCCGGTTATCCAAATATTATTAATTTTGAAAATAGTCTTTCAGTTAGTGTAATGTGCCTGAAATTGAATTCCCTATTTTTAACCACGAACGTGTTTTGTTTCTTCAATTAAAACTTTTAGTTTACAATTTAGTTCATCATACCAACCTGTGTCTTTCTGCCTTGTTTATTTATAGTTATAAATAAAATCCCATTGGAGCATGGAAAAACCTTTCACTGTTCATAAGTCAGTCATTGTTCTCTGCAGTTTTCAATGAAACATTCAGGCTCTCTGATCGTGCATCGTAGGTTTCAGATCAGGTACCCACATAATTTAATATATTTATAAGTTGTTTTAAGCGAAATTCTCCATTTTTATTCTTTCCATATATGATATCGATATCACATTGCGAACAGTTATTAATGGTTTCAATGTCATTTGCTGGGGAAAAATTTCTGGTATTACTTTGGATGCGAACATGCAAACGCAAGTATCAAAGTATTGCTTTAGACAGCACTCATGATTTTTAAACGTGGAAAGGTAATCATTTTACGGGAAACATGAAAGTTGGTGTGTGTTGACAGACTGTAGCTACTGCCATATCAGCACTGACAACTAAGAAGCGTTCTCAATGATCACGTGGCTGCATGATTTTCAGTAATTAATAACTGCGCTTTTTCAACACATACACAAATACATCGTCGCTTCGGAACATCAAATTTTCATCTTTGCTGCTTTCAGATTACCAACATACGAAGTGGCATGCAATTCAAAAGGTTTTGCAGAAACCTCAGTTTTAAAAATAAGATTGGATGAAATTAGACAGAAAAAAAAAACTTCCCTTCCGCTGGGCTCGAACTCGGGTTGCGCGCATGCTAGTCCGACACGATAATCAACACTCCAAACGAGACAACACGAAAGTCGTTCACAAGTAGCCGACTGAAACGCAAGTTAATTTTCAGATTGCTAATTCCCAAGGTATAACATGCCTAGGCAGGTGTGTCTTGCATTTTCTGTACTTTTGTTATTTCAGTCGCTTTGGTCTCTCCCTAGGTTAATCACGGCAATAATGAGGAATATTTTTTAGACAAAGATGATAAACACACACACACACACAGGAATAATCACCCTCGCAAAAAAGCCAGAACTCGAGTCTGGAACCTTCGACGCGAGGTGTGTTTCTTGTTCTATCTATATCTGTGTGTTTTCGTTAGATTCATGGTATTTCGTGAGTTGATATGAATAAAGTAAATAAATAAGACAAGTGGGTGGAAGGGACTGTAGAATCGTAGCTACGGAACCATTGAGAAGATATCTATCGCCTAGATAGAGAATCTCTATATCCCCTTGTGATAGAGAACTTATTAGAAGAATGAAAATAAAGATTAAACGAACAAATTTGATGTGTATCCTTTCGTCAAAATGCCTAGAAAACAATAGCACATACTTCTTCACTAATAGAAAAGAATAAAAAAAACTGTCCTTGGTGGGGATCGAAACTAGGTCTCACTGGTGAAAGCTCTGTACGCTAACCAACACTCTATCAATAACACCACGTTGAATTTTTTCCAGTCAGTGTGTTTCTTTCTTCAACACCTGAAGAGGAAAATGCATCTTAATTTCTCTCATAATTGTTTCATTGTCTATTAATAGAAACCACGTATGTCAAAAACTGACGAATTCTTTCTGTGAAAAATCCCATGTTTCGCACATCGTGCTTCTCCATTTACTGTTATTTGGAAATTCACTTGGAAGTTAATACTTAGCTTTGCGTGATTGTTTTCACGTGCATGTGTGTGAGAAGAGTGGTGTGCACGTGGGTTCGATGTTTTTTCTGGGTATTATTATCGTTCAAAGCATTAATATAATTGTAAAATATGGAATTTACTGTAATGCAAGGAGTGAAAATATAAACCCAGTCCGTCAGGTTCGTTCCCAAACAACATTAAATAATGGAAAGTAACGTGGACCGAGTATTATTCCATGTCGAGAACACGAGACATTACGATCGACAATCTTCATCTCGTATTTCTCTTTGGCATCACTACTTAATTTACAGAGATGTATACCCGTGACTGGTATACAAACCGCAGAATTGCACTGTTGGTTGGGTTGTCTAGTCACAAGGCGCTTGGTGGCCAGACATGGATGGCTTGCTTCAGTGCTTCTTCAATAGGGTCGTTACAAGCCAGAAGTGTCCGTGACTGTACACATCTCATCGCTTTGCATAAATACCTACATATTAATGAACTGAATACGAATGCACTGCACGTCATCTCTTTCCTTTTTTTTATCGAGAAACTAACAAAAACAGCAAACACTCGGAAACCACAGACAAAAATCGCTCCTTTGCAAACTCACAGATTATCTTCACATGGCCAAACTTTGCTTTGATTGGGTGTTCCACAGAATCCAGTTGAGGAAAGCCAGTAGCAATTAGAGCATGTCCTATTCCTCCAAACCAGTCAAGCAGCCAGCCTAGCAGCCATCAGCGCCAACTAACTTGATATCCAGTTCCGTTTGATTCGGGCTTTATTCTACATAGAACGACCATATTGAAAGCGACTCGAGCGCTCAGGTGGTAATTTTAATCGCGAATTTCCAAGAGAACGACTAAAATAATATTCCCATAAGCGTAATTCTAAGTTTTCTTCCCTTTGTACGACCATTCAGCGCAAAGACCTCTCTTTACCCAGTTCACCAGGGGTAAGGTCGGTACCGGACTTGTAAGAATCTGAACAGGCGACTTTAAAACTTTCGTCTTTCAAATCTACACAATAATGTATTATAGAAAAAAGTTCCATAAGGACAACTCATTAAGTTAGATGGCTGTTTTTTTTTTTTAGATGATAAATCTGTGTACTTTCATAATATGGATAAGTATGCGTATTTATGAAATTATAATAAACAAAAGCATGGAGGTATATTAATGTAGACTCACTTGCAGTCGGAACTGCCCATGGTATCCAAATACTGTCAAGGTCTTCCAACGGAGTTTCGGAGTATGTTTCTCCCACGTTCATGATTCGAACGCTGGTGTAAGCCGAGCCGTCTGAAATCTCCTCAGTTGAGTTGTAGATCTAAGAATGAACAAGTAAGTGATTTGTAATATTTTACTGGTTTTTAAGTGTAAGATTAAGGAAAATTCTTGTTTTTCAACGCATATACAATTAGAGGAAAAGGTCAAAATATGGGGCCCCCTTTTTTATGCTGTCACTTTTGGAGGAAAAAAATTAATATATCAAGCACCTGCCTTTGAAATGCATATCTACGAAATATATACTTAAATGTAATAGCATGCTAAAGTATAGAAGGTCTCAATTTTTTAAAAAAAAGCAATTTCCAAAAAATGGTAAAATGATGTATTTCAAAATTGTGGTCTAAATATGGGCTACTAGTGGCAATATCACAAAAAGGAATTAAAATTTTAAAAAAACGGTAACTTACTGCTAAAAAATTATAAAATTCATATTTATGAATAATCTGTTGTTTTGAAAATCACGCGGAATGGGAAAAATCGAAATGAAGAAAAACATCCAAATATTTGTTTAAAATGTGATCTCAACATTAGACCTCATATCATAGCCCATATTTAGACCATCACGCTTTTTCTTCTTCAATTTATTTTCACTCTCTGTGGTACATATTTCACAAACAAATCATGGCATTATAGAATCTCACATTTGTTTTATGTACCGCTAATATCATAACCTATACAAAGAAGATGAGAATTCAGAAAACGCTGAGTTAAAACATACCTGCAAAACGTTTTCGGAGGTCGCAATTCTATAGCAGCGTCCAAGGCCGAAACTAACCACCACTTTCTCTGGCGAATTGGCACCGCAACGTTTGTCCTTGATAGATAATCAGTTCCCTTAGCCTCTGCCAGGCTGCAACACCCGGGAGCGCTGATAACTCCAAAACCCATATTTAAACCTTCGCCCATATTTAGATCTTCTCCTCTAGCTATGGCCGTGTTCGAAAGGTGCAGGACCTTGAAGCGAACATCCTCTTAAAATGGACTCACAGTCCACAACAAAAACGCACAACAGCACGCCTGATGTACTAACATACACTCCTCGAGCACGGTCGCCATTTTAAGCGGAGCTGCCCATGCGTGCGTCTGTTACGACTGCTAACTGAATCTCATCAAGGTGGATAGTGCTGCCACCTAACGACACCTTTAGAAACTACTCACTACTATTTTCAACTATTCCACATCAGTTTGTGACCTATAGTAAAACCTCGTTAATCCGAACTCATGGGGGGGGATAAGTTGATCGGTTTATCGAAAGACCGGATTAACAGAAATAACCTAAAAGAACAGTAGAAAGTGCATTAAAACTCCGATTATAGCAACAAAACACGTTTAATATGGTGCATTTGAAGGGCATAGGCCTACAGCAGTAAAATGTAAAGCAATACTTGGATGTACGTATTCTTGGCCGTTACGGAGCAATATGACGAATGCGATTGTTGACTTCTAGCCACATTCAAAACCTTACATTCTGCTTTTTTTTTTTTTTTTTTTTGGCCTTTTGCCTGTCCGGATTAAGCGAAGTCCGGCTTATCGGTGTCCGGATTAACGAGGTTTTACTGTATTTAATGACTTCCCTTCGTATCTCTATTGTCAAGGGGTACATTGAAAGTAATGAGCAACATTAAAAAGAAAATCAGAATCCATCAATACACGCAGACGAAGTAAATCATCACAAAATATAGACTTTACTGAACGCGTCGAGGTAGTGTGACGTCATTAGCTTCAATCGCGAGAGCGCAGTCAGTTGTTTAAAAATGGCTGACAGTGATCTTTCGTTTCGACAACGTGCTGTGATTGAATTCCTTGTTAAAGAGGGAATTCCTGCTGCTGAAATTCACAATAGACTTCAGCGTGCGTACAGAAATGTATGCATGGATGCTAGCAGTGTTAGTAAATGGGTATAATATTTTAAAGAAGAAAACATGAGCATCAAATATCAGCCTTGGAGCAGTAGTCCACAAATTGCCTCCACGGAATGCAACATGAAAAGTAGAGGGGTGCATTCTGGTTGAATTTCTTGAAATTGGGGAAACCATAAATGCTCGCCGTTATATCCAAACCCTTCACAAGATCCGTCGTACATTGCAGAATAAGCGTCCTGAAAAGAAAATCATCCTTCAACATAATAATAATGCACGCCCGCACTCTACTCAGTTCACCAGGGAGGAAATTGGGAAAATGGGGTGGGAAGTTCTGCCTCACCCTCCCTACAGTCCCGACATTGCACCCTCCGACTATCATCTGTTCGGTTTTGTAAAGAAACAGCTACGAGGCCAACGCTACCAGATGACATACAGAAAGCAGTGTGTGAGTGTCTGTGAGCAGCTGCAACGGAGTTCTAACGTAAGGATATTTTCTCGTAAGTAGAACAGATTTTAGTATTGGGAATCGGGAATATAAAACAAAAGCTCTACAATATAAGAAACAATATTTATCAGTATACTTACGTCGTTCATAGAGAACTGCATGTTGCTTTGTCCACTGCACAACCATACGTCTCCATACAACACGTCCTGCAACTCAACGCTTTCTCCCTGAAAGACAGTCAGATGTTTTCATATTTCTTACATAATCGAAATTGAGCTTTAGCGTCATTGTATTAGAAAGTTTCGAAACCATGTACACTCACCGGCAATAATAAATGGGACACCTATATCCTGAAATGTTCGCTTCCCTGCGAGGAGTTATGTGTGTTTCCATAACTCATACGGTGGTGGTAGAAGTTGCCATCGAAATTTTACTATTAAAATCCACTTTCGACCGCTGAGTTAGGCAACCCACATAACGCCTTGATTGGAAGCGAGCATTTGAGACCTATATGTGTGTCATTTTTATTGCCGTTGAGTGTACGGAAACACATCCTTGATCAAACTGAAAAAATTAATAAAGAGAAAGACATTGGAGAGTATGAGGGTGGACATCAGTTGCTCCGAATTTATTTTCATTTCAATTTTCATTTCTTTATATTCTTTATTTATAATATACAATTACATACATATAACAAAATAAAAGAAAAACAATGTTACTCATATAATTTAGTTATGATATATTTTATGTTATAATAGTTGAATATGTATTAATATGAAGACACATTTTGGTATCCAGAACAAGTCTTCTCTGTTACCGTATAAATAGTTTGTAATTTGACCTTGATCAAACTGCACGAACTGTGATTACTAGGCTTCGGATAGTTATGCATTTTGCATATGGCATATGCAAATGCATATTTTCAGTGTCTTCAGGATATATTGCATATTTTATCTTACAAATGCATATTTTGCTGTATCTGTCTGAAAATTTGTAGTTTCCTTTCCTTTGGAGCAATTCAGAAACATGATTCAGGATGTGTTCGCGAAGAATTCTGGCTACAAGCTCGTTCCTAAAGGACATTTGCTCTATTCATGAGGGGAAACAAAATGTGGACGGCATTCCAAGTGAACTGCATGTTTCCGATTTGTTGAAATTACATGTGCCTGTTGTCTCTTTTGATGGGGAGAGAGTGTTTTCAGGGTAAAAGAGTATTCTCGTGGATAGCAGGCATAAGTTTACTTTGAGCATCTGAAACAACGTAGTTATTAAGTGCAATAGTAACCTTTAATGCTGAGTAGAATGAGAGACAGCTGGTGAAATCCCACCTTCTGCTAATCGTGACGTTCAGTGAAGTCAGAAACAGTTAGTGGACTTATAATAGATACGTATACAAAAACCATATGTAAAATATGGTCAATTGTCAATAAGGTAAGCCAAACCATATTTATTTTACTTATGTAAACAATGGTATTAATAAATAGTTACAAGCTATTGCTAAATTTTCTTAGTTTGATGTAAGTTTCTAATATTAAAAATGCATATTTTGATCATTTAAAGAGCATATTTCGAGCATTTTAAGACCATGTTTTAGTGCATGTAATTATCCAAAGCCTAGTGATTGCTATTAGCCTCCCTACAGAAATAACTAACTTTATCTAATCACCATTAATAAAATAGACAAGCCAACCATATACCACAGCATTCTAGAGATTTTCTTGAAAGTATCCAAAAAATAGAACATATTATTATTATCTAGAAACTACAGCCAACAAACCTACTGGGTCTGGATTCTTAGCAAAGTCGACTTTCTAACACATCACCGAAGTTTCTGTTACTTCATTAATTTACTCAAATCAACAGTCATCCTCATCGTCGCGATTAATCTAAAAGTATCAGAAAAGCGACACCAATAATGAAAATAGAAATAAACGTACCGTTGAATCCTGAACTGCAGTGAGTGTGTAGGGTCCCCCTTGATCATGGGGATCTAATTGAACGCTCCATACACCATTACCTAGTAAATAATAACAAAATGACATTATGTAATTGTCTGTCTTAAAATCCGCATATATAGTTGATACTGAATTAAATAAGTCACATGTAAAATTGTTTTCTACATCTGATGTAAAAAAAATGAAATCACAGTTCAAAATTAATAGACTCAGCCACATAGAGATCTTAAATATTTCAAAATGAAATTAAGGGTACGGGGGGGGTGGGGGGACAATCAGTGTCCACTTTTTAACTTTTTACACGAATGCAATTTGAAGTTTGTAAATGCTACAAAATGAAGCAGAAAAAGGATTTCTCAATGCTGATTTGTACAGGAGAATGAGTGTTTTTCCTAAAATTAGGCATGTGACGTTGTAGTACTCCACCTCTATAATACCATGGTATCATAATCTCAATTTTCACCAAAAGTGGACTTTGATTGTTCTTTCCCCTGTACCCTTCAAATTCATATCTACTCTTAACCTCTTTTTGGAAGTGGGATATAATTTTGTTGTGCCATTTTGAAGGATTTTGAGTCTTGTATTCCAAGCTCAAGAATCCATGAAATTTAAAATTCATTAAAAAGTAATTAAATCATGAGTAACATTTTGAAAATGAAATGAAAGTTTAGAGAAAATTTAAATCATCAAAACTGCAAGAGACGTTTACACTGTTTTTTTCCCTTGCATTATCAAGCCTCATCCATTGAGATATTTTCCAACTCATAACATTATCAGTTTACTTCATACATAAAATTACATAAATTAATAACTGGCGGAAGAAGGTGTTAAAACGTTCCCAGAATGCCACTTTTCGGTGAGAAAAACAAGATGTAAGAAATTATCGAAGGGTCATGATTAGAAGTCTGGTGACTGATGACATGTCAAACTGTCATTTGCGACCAATATTTGTCATGTGCAGCATTTCATGGATTTATGACTGGCGATCATATGGGCTAAGTGAAAAATTACCATTTTAGGAACATGTCACCTTAGCTGGCAACACTAGCAGGTCGAAATTTTGTCAGCAGACGCAAGCACCATGTGCCTAAATATTATCAAAACATATACGCGAGAAAACACAAATCATACTTTATCTTTCTATTTTTCATAATGTTCCTACATTTTTACACTGTAAAAAAATTGTCTTGAAAAATAATGGTGTAAGACCGTCAATTTCAACTTCCATCCAACTACCACACACAAATTTCATGACCGTTTTTAAAGAATTAACGGCAATTACATAGTGGTTACCCTAATTTATGTAATTTTAAGGGTTCACTTTTTTTCATCATTTATGGTGCATGCAACTGTAATTTATAATCGTTATCTATCTTTATGCATGATATTTACATTTAAAATTTAAAATAAAAACGGTTGCGTCCTGTTGTAAATTAACATGCACACTGTTAAACTTTAACAATATAATATTATATATTTTACGGAAAATTCAAACAGTGCACATTTCTGAATCGCCTTCTTGACTTTCAAGATTAATAGCATTTCTATGCAATTTAAATTGGAGCTCATGTTGGTATGTCGGAAAACATATGAAACTAATAAAGAAACCTGCGATCATAATGCTTTCGCTGAAGCTAGTGTTTGAAACAAATTCAAAGTCGACGACTTGCTTTTTTTTTTTTCAATGCATCATCCTATTTTACTGCAGAGGTCGTGGGCATCGGCTGGCGACTTGGTGAGGTAGGCGAGCATATCAAATTTGTTTAAACTCTGGCGACTTTTCGCTTATCAATCCATGCTCTACCGGCGCGTCTACTGAGCTACAGTCGCCGCCGAGCATCACAACGTGGCGCCCAACGTGGGGTCCGAGCCCACGACCCTGAGATTAAGAGTCTCGTGTTCTATCGACTGAGCTAGCCGGGATATAGTCGCCGTCGAGCATCACACTAGTGTTTCAAACGAATTCTGTGGCTAACACGAGATAATGAAGTGCTATTCTATTACAGTTCAGTGGCTCCCAAAGTGTGCGCTGCGGTGCCCTGGGACGTCATGGCTGGCCTACAGGAAAGACTGGGAACCACTGCTTTACTGCTAAAGAGATATTTCAGCTTATAACTACAACTTAAGAAAATGATACCTCGTACTAAAGAAGGAAGGGTGAATTTTTTATGTGTATATTTCAAAACTATAAGTAGGCGTACGCACGATTGCGATAAAACATTTTCTTTTTTGTCCTGCGTGTTAATATTGTAATACCTATTCATTTCACACAATGGGTACACACAATAACGAATACGCAAGCTTTGTCACCATGCTAGACAGTAGAGCCAGTGACTAGACATTTTTATGTAACACCGAAATAAGATATACAAACACGAGCATCAATAGCTTTTTCTGCTCAGTGGCGACATAAAGGAGGCCAGGGGGCACAAGCCCCTCTCCAGAAATCCAGGTTGCCTCCCCTTGCACACTCCTCCTTCCAGTTTTAAGGAAGTCGTTCATTCATCACTGATTACACTTAGCCCTTTTTCTCTTGCAAATACCCCTTGAATACTAGGATATTCATTATATAATATTTAGTTTTAGTTACATAATACAGAGCGTCAGTACTTGCGCTATCGGCAAAGCGAGGCGCTTGCGGCAGTATGTCGGCACTGTAGACTGTGTTTCAAGCACGCAAGTTTCCGTAACTAGTTTAAAGACTGATTTATTTACGACATGGACATTTTACACCCGGAAATCTTGTTTCAAATCGCCTTTGAACTTCACGTGCCGATTGAGTTAACATATGTAAATCACAAATAAATACACGCTGTGCAGTACAAAACATTTGCTGAGCCATAACACACTTTGCAATTGAATACACTAGAAAATACACAATACGTAACAAGCACCCTATCACTTCACAGACGTCAGACTAATAAACAGGCCGCACAATACAAAGCAAGGACCCTTATCACTTCACAGTTTCATGTCTACTTTAAGGACCTCCGTTAAAACCTATTTCTAGCCCCCTTGGCAGCTTACGTTAGTGGCTGTGTATTAAAAATATGTGCGCATAGAATGCGACTAGTTCGAACACCTCCTTTTGTAAATCTGGTAAGAAAATAACTTTTAAAATAATTAGGGAAACCGTTGTGCGCTTGCTTCATCGACAGTGTACAATGTCGACAAACGGCCGCTAGTGCCTCGTTTGTCGATTGCGTAAACATCGACGCCGCGGTCCACACTTCAATTGATCGCACTGTATTTATGTTTTAGTTAGATTAATCAAAGTTAATCGAAACTCGTTTTTGATACTTACTGTCGACCTGTCCCTGGTTGTCTGCTCCATCTATGCTGACGGTGACTGTGGCGCCAGGCTCTCCGTAGCCCCAGACATTGGCAGACTTTGGAGCCATCTGGAGGACCATACTGGAAGCATAGGAGGATGCCAGCCGAAAAGCAGCTGCAAGAAACACAGAGTTGACTTAACTTTCTTTCTTATCTCTTTGCAAGTGTTGAATACAACAATTGCCATAATATTGATGAAATACGTTACATACAGCTCAATATATTAACCACCTACTAAGAATTTTCAGGAGCGTGCCGAGAAATAGTAATGAATATTAAGCATAATCCGCAAAAATAGCTTTCTATTCCACGCTTTTTATGTTTCAATATTTAAATCAAATGCTCAGCCCCGTAGTTAGATATTTTAGCGCCTTCGATATTTTCTTCATATGTCATGATGGCCTCCCCGGTGGCGTAGTTGTAACGTTGTTGCCTTGCAATCAAGGAATACCGGGTTCGATACCCGGTGGGGCACAGTGGTTCGGATCCCACTTTAAACTGTGGGTCCAGTCCTGATCAGCCTTTTTGTGCATAAAGTGAACTTGAAAGAACAATTCAATTAATCTTATGTTATTATTTATGATACTTACATCATACTAATTTTGAAATGTTGAAACATCTGGGTATCTGGGACGAACAGGTTTTAGTACACTTACCTCTAGATTGTTTGTCCGTTTGGCCGGCAGTGGCCACCACGACGGCAATAGTCAATAGCAACACTGTTTGCTCCTTCATCTAGAAAAGGAAAAAGTTATTAGATTGCTGTCACTCAAGGAGGCCGCGGTGGCTAAGTCGGTAACGCGTCTGACTACCATGCTAAAGGTCCCGGGTTCGATCCCCGGCCGGTTCAAATCCGGGAACTTTTCTAACTATGGAAGCGGCCCCGGCGCCCACCCAGCGTCGAATAACATGGGTACCTGTGGGAAACCCTGGGGGATAAAGGCGGTCAGGGGCGTGATGCTGATCACATCACCCCCACTCACGACCGGATCAAGAAAGTGTGGGGCGTTACCCCCACACCCCCTATACGCCTTCATGGCGTGGTGCTATGCACAGGGGAACACTTTACCTTTACCTTTTTATCACTCAAGGAAGTGTCTTATCTTTTTCACCAAAACTACAGATAAATGAAGATGAAATTTTAACATTTTAGTTATCACTTTAGAATACGCTTTCTATCATTGTAACGATATTTATATAATTTAAATAATGAATGTAAACAATTGAAAATCAGTTTGATACAGAGTAGCCAACTCCTCTTTTTCTCGTTGGTGCAGTTTCGATTGCCACTGAAATTTTCTTGTAATGTATAAATGTAAATAAACAATGAGCCTTGAGAGTTGAATAAGGTTGCATCAACTACTGAGGGATAAGTGAGGGCCGATTTGCGGAAGAGCTCTGTGCGATTATAAATTGAAAAACATCTTCTTTACTACGTGAATATTGATTGTTATAGTAAACACTATCATATTGTTTTGTGGGAAGAGAGAGCGGTGCATCTCAAATGAAACGAAATTCCTTACTTCTTTTAACACGAGTAGGCTATTATGATCATTATTTTAATGGTTGTTTCTACATTTTTATTTTTGGAAGGACACCACCCGTGTTCGCCTATAGTTTCGACCCCTACGAAATTGCATCGATATATTACTGCTGTTACTACTACTGATAATAATAACAACAACAATAATAAAAAAATAAAGTATGAAAAATGTGCTGTCTTTGTCCACTTTGATATAGATATTCATTCAAATTTTGATACACGCACATATACATACATACAGCATATAGAGAATATCAATGTAACAACTTTTGTTAGTAACGTTCTGCTCATAATAAGACCTCATTACAAAGCTGGGAGCTTTTTCTGTCCTATTCACGGTTAACACTGACATTAATTTTGTTCTGCCTGTCTATCTATACAGAGCGATTCACAAGCGATTGTCCAGATTTTGAGGGTGATGAGTACGCACTAGTTGACGTAAGAAAGGTCTCGGTAAACCTGGGTCCTCAAATGAACCGTCAGCGAAATAATTAACAATGTATGAAAGTATTGTTAGGATCCGGCACTCTCATGTTTGTTGACACCAATGCTCATTAAGCGCTGTTCTTCTTGTTCAATTGCCCACTAGGTGTCCGCTAGGTGCTGTAGTAATGCCATTAGCACTAGATGAGTCCCAAATATATAAAAAAAAAAAACTACCATCACTGGCGTGTTGGCTGGGAGAATCCATATAGAGATGCTACATTTCGCTAAGAACGGTGTTTATTAAACGTGCGATTTCAAGTGCACAAAGGCCATCCCAGTGGTAGCGTCGTCGCCTTGTAATCAAGGGGTCCCGTGTTCTATCCCGTTTAGTCACATAGTGGTTCGGATCCCACTTTAAACTGTAGGTCCAGTCCCGATTAGCATTACCGTGCATAAAGTGGATTTAAAACACCCAATCAATCAATCAAGTGCACAAACTTGTACAAAGCAAGAGGTTAGGGCTATATGTTACACCGTGCTACAAAAGGTGTTCGAAATTACAATGTAACATTGTATTCTTCTCAGCATTGAGTTTCAAATTATTTACAACACGTCCGCTTAATTACTTAATTGATGGAAAACAACCTCAATTCAGTGCTGGAATTCTGAAATTGTCTCAACGAGAGAGCTGTACATACACTACGCTTTTCAGATGAACGCAGTCAGTCAGGTGATCTTGGAGGCCAAGGTGTAATTGAAGTCCTGACGCCACTTTACTTCAAAGGAAGTTCCGAAAGATCAGTTTTCCTCTGACAATCATATGCCAAGTCCACCTGGAGCCCATTCCCTCAAACCTTTCCCACCAATAGCGTCCGTTTTAGGAACGGACAGTACTTGTCAAGTCCACGTGGAGTAAATGAGATGTTACCAAATCAGTTTTTGTAGAGATTTCTTAACGTAAGGTTGCGGTTGTGTTCTTTGCTAAATTGTGTTATTATTTTGTACAATGTGGATACTTTGGGAGTGTAACGCCGTCGCATTTCGTGTTGGATTTCTAAACACTGCAGGTAAAAGCGACAAGAGCGCTTCTCAAACAGGTGCTGGCTCCAAACCAGATACGCGTCCGGTCGGCTTTCTCTTGAAACTATGTCAAAGATACCGACCTGGCATTCGAATCAGGACTTCGACTTGTATCTACCGATCCATTGTTGACTGACCATAATCCAGAGTTAGAAGCCGTCGCACAGTTACAGCAAAATGTGCTGCTTCACCATCATGCATAAGCCACACGAGTGGCAGAACCTAACAATGCATTCATGAATTTCCTATTATCTCGCAAACGGTTCATTTCCAGACCCATGTTTACAGAAAATGCTTTGCTTCTACTTGTGAGTAATTTTCGCCCTCACAGTTTGAAGCATCACTTATGAATCACTCTGTGTATGTGTAAAGTAAATGTAAAGCTATGCATACACGAACACGTTACGTGTTTCCGAGTAATAAGGATAACAAATTTATGTTAAGACACAAGAACTGTCTTCATACATGACTTTCTCAAGTGTCTCTAAATGTCAGCTGGAATTCAAATGTCTTGCTGTCTTACAGGAAATAATCTGTCTCCCATTTCGCTTCTCTAGAGACCACTGGCGTATGCAGGAGGAGCTCATGGGGCTCCAACCTACTCCAGAATTTTGAGAAAATCAAAATTTTGAAATGAAAGCAGTAAAAACTCGGGAAAACCAAAGTGGTACATGCGAAATATTGGTAATTTCGAAATAATTTATTGTCTATACCGCCCTCTCTAGAAAGCACCTACAAATGAAACCCATCAGAATCCAGACAATGCGCAAATTTGTCCAAGGTCGAGTCTGCTACAGCCAAAGTGTCATCTCGTCAAAACAAGTGGACGAAAGGGGAAGAGTGGATCTCCTTCTAAAAATTCTTGTTCAGGCGAAACCATTCAATAGCGTGGAAAAAAATCCATTTAAGAAGAAAGTGATCTTCTTCAGGGTATTAGTTGTCTACGTCAGGATGCATGATGATGCTCCTACCTACGCACCGTTATGTTAATTTTACAATGACATTAGAATGGAGAGATAGTAGATGAGAGAAAAACATCATCCTGCTTGACGCCTTACCTTAAGGGAAAGAGTGACAGTTTCACACCAGTTGTGCATTTATTTCAATATCCTTGGAATGTGCGCTGCTACTTAAAAACAAAAAAGGCTGGACAAGAGAGTATGAATTTCCCTCCATATTTCAAGTGGAGGTGGTTGCTTTAAGTTGATTATTAAGCTAGGCATGATGTTTGAAAAATATGATAAGTATTTACAGAATCGCATGTATTCCTTATGGGAAATCAACTTCAACTTCAAGTTACGTCTAATCAAATGGGAGTTTCGACTTTTCCTACGACCAAGAAATTGTTCAACTTTTCCTTTCTCCGCCAAAGTACTTTTGTTCGCCATTGGATACTTGATATTCTCAAAATAACAAATGAAATGATGAGGCCATCCTGGCAGTGTTGCCAAACTAATGCACATATAAGAGATACATTTCATCTTAAATAGAGCTAAAATTGACTTTCAAGGACCTAGATTAACGAAGGATGGATAAAGTGCATCCTGTAGTAATTTTAGGTGTCAGAGGAGTGGGGAACGCTGCTATCAAAGTGATGACAATTTATTCTTAGTTTTCACCGTCCAGATCTGGCGGCATCACCCATCTCAATAATCCACCGATGGTCGTACGAAATAAAAAATGTTGGCCTCCCCGATAACAGTATTACGTCACCTTCACGTCAGCCAAGGCGCTATAAAGAGGGGGGGTGGGGCAAGTAATATAAAAATATCACTTCACTTGCAAAATGTATAGGTACTTATGGCAAATTTGGGCGGAGCCAGTGGGGTAAAGGAGCGGGCGTCCCATTTCACAGTCAAACTAGTGCACGAAAGAGCCAGATCGGGCTCCAAAAGAGCTAAGTTGACAACAGTGCTCCGCAGCTGCCGCCGAGGGAAGAACCTTGCGGAAACCCTCCTTCATGATATTAACTACGTAAATTACAGTTCTTCGAATCTAAAAGACAGGCCCAGTGGGCGAGCACGTAGGGTGGTCAATTTTCGATCTCGCCACCGAGTTCCCGGGTTCAAGAGGCATGGGCAAGAGCGTTATTTGTAGATTCTGCTTCATCAACTTTATCACATTATTTATTTATTGAGAAAATTCCAGATACAGCACAGGTGGCCATTTTACACTGAAGTTGTCAACAATGAAAATGCAATGATAATAATAATAATAAGCAAAAAATATTGAAAATAATAAAAGTAACAAAATAACACAAAAGTGAATAGAAAATTAACAAAAAATAAGTAAAAAATGGCACTATTTGATATTATTTACAAACATTTCTTCTAATAGAAGACCGAAAGACAAACTCGCAGGAAAATATATAGATTCTTGATTCTTCATATCATATCATCACTAGACGTCGGAATTTAGGTTTTTAACCTATTTTTTCTTTGAAGGTAAATAAGAAATAACAAGTTATATCACAGTTTCATTAAAAAACGAATCAACTGAAGAAGTTGTATAGTGCCTAAAATAACCTATTTTGCTTGTTAGAACCTATTTTAGGTTTATGTGCCTAAATTAAATCTTTTTAGGTTTTTATATTTTTTTAGGTTTTACAGGATTTCTATATCTCACAGAAGTATTTACTAGGTTTCGTGGTGAAATAATTCAATGACTGGCGTGTTTGAAACATGGTTTCTGTCGATTTCCTTCCCTCCAAGTATACGATTTTTATCAAAGCATTAAACAAAACAAAAAATGTCTGACGTCACTGTTATCTGCAGATCAGAAAGAGGAGAGTTCCCCCATACTTTCTTACCCCTGCACTATAGACTCTTAATTCTAAGCCTTGCCTACTAAGATAAAGTAAACTGTATTTTTCAGAAATTTTGTACCAAATTAAGTCTTTTTGCAGGATTTTTGGAACCTAATTTAAGATTTTTAGAACCTATTTTAGGATTTTTAGAACCCATTTTCGGATTTTCAGAGCCTATTTTAGGAACCTTAAAGCACACATTTTAGAACCTAGAAATCCGAGGTCTAATCATCACTCATCCTAATAATCGCGACAAAAGCGACGCTAAATAACTAATGACGAAATCAATTTTAAAATGTGCAAAATCTCATTGCAGAAGATCTATTCTGTACGTCTTGTGCAGAATACTCACCTTGGCAAATCACTAGAATAGTTTCAAATGACAGACCTTTCGATCTTTTTATACTGTTTTCTCCATAAATATAATCCTTGACCTGGAGATAACAACAAGATTACATTCATTGTTTCCATGGAAGGACTTTATTCGGTTGAAGTTAATCAGCATGTTGACTATTTTCTTCATTTCAAATAACATAAACAGTTTCCAATTACCAGTGTTTAAAAATAAAGTTTCAGGAAGCGATTAGCGATAGTAAAGGGCCGGTTATACAAAACATTGGAATGGTTATTAGACACAAAACACAAATGGAATTACAACGCTATTTTATAATACTTTAGTGACACCCGCGTATGCAGAACGGACTACAGCCCTCTCCAAAATGATGAAAAATCAACATTTTCAAATAAAAACACTATAAAAACGAGGGTAAAACCAGTACTAAGCGCAAGCCCCATAAAATAACCCCCACTGGCCATTTTTGAGAGTGGAACGTTCTAAATATATGAAATATTGTGTATACCTCTACAAAGCGGCCAGGGGTGACAACTTTTTTAAAACATTGGGTTCTTACAAGTTTTAAAAATCTTAAATTCTCCATGAATTGTAATATTAATGCACAGCATACTCGCTATTTTAAATCTGTTATTCATTGATTTCAAAACGCAAATATATAACATAACAAATATAATAATAATAACGATAAATTATTAGGTGCGCTAACTCCCGACAGGCTCCTTAAGTTGGCACCACTGAGAGCATGCACCATAAAATTTCAGCTCCTCCCGAAAAATAAATCCTGAGTACGCCAGTGCTTAGTGAACTAATATTTCGACCGTTTGTTTGTTGTACATTCTTCCATGTGAAATAAGAATTTGCTACAAATGAATTAACGTAGGACAAAAATAGGAGGCATGATCTCTCAAAGTATCATGAATAATACAAAAGATAAAATATAAAACAAAAGTGGCTCCTCTTTGATTTCTTTAATCTTGATCTAAGCAGGTTGCATTGTTTAGTCTACAAGAAAAGTTGATTGATATTTTTATAAGATATTTGAAGAAGAAAACATACTCTTCATGCAAATGTACAGTGGGATCCATGAGTATTACCGTGCAAATTGACGATGACTATTTTCAATATTTTTTCTTACATCCTCTGTGTTTTTAAGCGATGGATTTTTATGTATGCTGGTGCAGAACTTGTCAACAGCTTGTTCTGAGTTTTCTTTTAATTCTTGAAGCTCTTATTGGGTCGAATAAAGTACACGAACATGGTGATGGACAATTTAGTAATACTCATGGATCCCACTGTACTTCCTAATGGAACACGCACTCATCACATGACAAAAACCTTATCACGATTTCTACAGAATAGTGCCAGCCTTTCAACACACCCACTTCTGCCCATCTCCTACTTGGCTTTATTGTAAAGAATGTTATCTTATCGTTCGCTCTTATGAACAAGATATCGTCGGAATCAATGCCTGCTATGATTCAACTTCAGTTGTCAAGTAGAACTTTATGAAGAACTCTATCTCACGTGCCTGCTTGGACATCTGTGTGCGTGTCATTGTTTCGCGTATTGATTCGCAGTGTAGGCGATTCTTGCTACAATATCTTTTCTCAAAAGTCAAAACCCTCTGAATAAAAAAGAAGGCTTGTTTGTATGTATACATAAATGACAGTTATTCGTTATCTAACTACCAAAATACAACAGTGGATTAAATATTACACAAAACTGATAAATATTTGTGGAGAGCTTTTATTAATACACTAGCTGATAGCCCGGCGTTGTCCGGGTATTTATTTTTCCTAATCTTCTATGAAAGTTGTCTGTGGGAGAAACATGGCGATCTTAAATCCACTCCGCAGTACTTAATAGACTGCCCCTGTGACTTGTTGATCGTGATCGAGAAAGCAAGTCTCTCTCCCTCTCTCTCTCTCTCTCTCTCTCTCTCTCTCTCTCTCTCTCAAATTTCATCGTGAATGTCACCAATTAGCTTAGCGACTCCGAAAACTATGGATTCGACACTAATGCAGGTCATTTTTGGCATTTTATTTTTCACCCCCTGTCACCCCCATGCCGATAGGTGAGTTGAATAGTATTCGGAGTGAACAACTTGGAGTTGAACGGAATTCGGAGTGTCATTATTCATCTTAGCAACCCCGACAACTATCGGTCGTTTTCGATTATTTTACATGTCACCCCTTCCCACCCCCACCCCTATTCGTGCCAGGGGTGTCTTACCCCCACAGTATTTCTTTCCAGATTGTAAGTCATATGTATGCCAAGTTTGGTTGAAATTGCTCCAGGCGTTCGAACAAGCATATGCCGAAACAAACATACATTCATATATACACACATCCATTTGTATATATTAAGATTGATTTACTCATATCCCATTATCAATTTCACGAGACTTTAACACAAATAAGAGACGATCTTTAGAAATGTAGCGCCAATCATTGCCGTAACCACTGATCCACCAAAACCTGTTGCTTCTTGAAATACTGATGACTTCAGTAGCCATGTCTCTCCCAGCGTGTCACAGTTAGAGGTTCGAATCCAGACTAAGAAATTTCTTAAGAGTTTCTTCTTGTTCAGTCGTAACAGATTTTATAAATCTAATGATGTTAAAATCTGCAATGTGTTCGAAAAGTGCCTCACCATAGGGCAAATCACAGTATTCGTTCATGTCAAGTTAAACACAGGTCTGTATATCGTAACGAACCTTAAAGTTCGTGGGATCTTAAAAGTATCTAGCAGGTAAACCAGTTAATCGATGGGGTGATGTAAACTACTCATCATTCATCCTCTTGATGAGACCACTCGTCATTAGCATGACGAGTTATTGCTTGGCATGCGAAAGGTACAAATTACACAAAGGAATTAAACTACTGAAAAGACAATGGCAACTCGTTGGATTTTGTGAACCGTTGAACCTGTATCATGGCTGGGTGTAGGATAATTACCTGTCTAACTGAAGTCTCTGAGCTGAATCGAAATAGCGAAGTCCTCTGTAAGCTTCTCTCTAAGTGTTGACCAAAGCGTGCTTCCACTATCGACCTCCTGTCTTGCTGACCTCCTCTCTCTACCAACTCAATTCCCAAAGTCCCTTCGCAGCTTGTCTCACCTCTATATTCCCTGGCCATCGAGCTCTTCCTCGATGCCGAATCGCCGAATCGTGTTTATTATAATTGCTACCATGCAAACCGCTGACACCAAACCCAGAAGTGTTACCTGTTTCCTGAATGCTCAGGAGGTTTGCATGGCACAACACAATGCATTGTAAACATGCCTAAGAGGCTTGAGACAGCTGAGAAAAACAAGTGAATGCCCTGGTCAACATGAAGCGTTCAGAGAGACTTAATAAAATAAACATACAATCTTAGGGATTGATACGTTCGCGCCTCCTAGGAAAAATTTTCTCCTTTGAAAATTTAAAAGTCAAATCGCAAAGCTTGACATGACTCAGGTTCGCCAATTCCATATATTTTCTTAAAAAACCCAAATATACAAAAGAAATACACCATAACTGTCTGTTGTTTACTGCATCCTGAAGGAAAGAAATTTTTCATTCCCTAAACTTTATAATGAATAATACCCTTAATACTAACAAATTCGTATGTTTATACGATGTAAAAAACAATAATATATACTATTATAAGACTAGAAATCACAAAAGTTCATGTCGTTAAGCGAGAAAACTCTTAATGTATCACATGTGCGTGTACGTAATGTGTATTATGTATAATTGCTCATCAACCTGCTCCTAGTCAAGAGTCTGTGATGCCTCGCCACGCGGTAACGACTCTGTGTCTCCCGCGAGGCCAACGACTAGAGCGTCTTCGCAAGAACAGAATTCACAATGTTGTTTATATTGCCACTTGATATAGACTCTTCAAATAAATAGAAAAACCTTAAAAGGTGCACAAGTAAGTAAACGTAAGTAGGCATGTAAAACATTGTCACATCTCACTGTTTTTTCTGTGTAAAAGCCTGATTATATCAAAGTGTAGTATGTTTTACGAACTACGTAGCCAGTGCACTCCTAAAATCGTTGAATATATGAACTTGCACGGCTATGTTGCACATTCCAATGTATTATTATACAATATTCAAATGCATATAGTGAGTTACACTGAAAACTGTCGCTGGTAAAACTTAATTATAGCGTTCAATTTTCTTTTCTACGTTTAAACTGTACACTGTATACACATCTATGGCGTGGTGAATACCTTTGTATGACTGCACACAAAATTAATAATCTTCCAAGTGACAAAACTATGTGCTTGAATTTAAATATCAAATAAATGTTCTGCGAACAAATGTGTCGCTTTCAATATTCCATGTTGGTGAGAAGAGGGAAAAAAAATAACAATAATACCTGCATGCGACAAACATATGCATAAAATATTGTCACTAAAGCATGCTTTCTAAAATGTTCGAAAGTGCTGGAATTATGTTTTTTATTGCTTGCATGTCCGTTTATTATTCAAAGTGCAAAATTTCATCTTAAAAAAAATTATGCACTAATTGCACTGGTCAATTGACACCACTGGTGCTTGTCGCTTCCTTGTAGTATGATGTAAACTTGCATGCATATAAAACTAGTTCTTATGCATGACACAAAACTGAAAATGTATATAAGGACTATGGAAAAGTACTGTTTCCCATAATGCATGTTAAATGACCAAATAGATACACATGATAGGAGCTCGCATGTGTATGTGTAGAAACACTGTAGCACAATTCTGTAATTATTGTTTGTGACCAGAACTGCTGTTTGTAGAAAGTACGTTTGCTATACTTCTTCTTCTTCTCTGTGGATTGCTTGTCGTCTTAACTGCATTGGGCAATGTAAAAAAATGTGGTAAATTACCCGTAGAACTTGGGAGATGGGGAAAAGTTGTTGATAATGTATAGTCCGCTATACTGGGAAATGTATGGTTGACTACATCCTTCCTGTAAAAGGTAGTCTCCGTGCAGTAATAAGTAGAAATGTCTGCATGTCTCCCTCGTAAAATGGTGGTGACGAGTCTCTTCTTGAAATAGTACTTAAAATGTCTGCATGTCTCCCTCGTAGAATGGTAATCAGTCTTTCTGCCTGGTAATAGACTGCCTGCGGATGTCCGTCATGAAAAATGCCCATGGATGGTGTAGGCATTGCTTGTCCATGGTGCTCCGTATAGACAGGTTAGGTTAAAAGGAAAAATTATGACAAAGAAAGGAAATTGCAATAGGATGGGTATATATAATTCAAGTATGCATGTACACAAAACCAACTAATTTCCACTGCCTTTTCTTTACAATTAAATTAAATTGTCTCATCAAAATAAAGTAAATTAAATAAATAAATAAAATAATTGCCATAACTCTTTGAAAATAAATAAGGAAAATGTAAATAATATATCCAACCGTAATTAAAATATTAATGTCCATGATTAATGTGTTGCCTTAACCTATTAATTATTACTGCGCTGCTCTGAATTAATCTGTTTCGCAAGCTGATGATGCTTATAAAAGTAATATCCTAAGGTTGCGGTTAATAACACATTCCAAATAACAAAAACTAATATAGACATAGGCAAAGGGTTTAGAACTAATTCTTGAAATGAAATGTTCTTACTAATTGATTAAGTTGCTTTAAAGCAAGTTGAAGCGAAATCCATTGGGGAATAGTGAAATCAGATAAATTCTTGGGGATATTAGGTAGTAACTCAATTTCCTGCATTCTGACTTGTTCGAAAGCTAAAATTCTTGTGTGTAAAATTTGTTGATCCACAATAATTTGCGAAAAATCCTGATAATTAAAAAATAAAGATTGGCCTTCGGTAAGCTGAACTGATCTGTGCGTGTTCAAATTATTATTCAAATTCTGAATAACAATAAATTGACCTGAACCTTATATTAAAATACCATTGCGTGTTCTGATAAACTGAAATAATTTATTGTCAGTAATAGATTTCACTTCAAAATTACAAAATGTAGAATTAATTAACAAAAGTAAGTGTTGCAAGCATGTTCTAAAGTCTGTTGAAAATTATAAAATAAATTATGTTGTGAACCCTTAAAATAAGTATACAAAATTTGTGTTGCGCAAAGCAAGCTATTAGTATCTAAAAGGTTGCTTTGACAAGCCTCTAATGGCCTCCTAATAAACGATAGGCCGGTGCAATTTGCCGTGGTTCATTAATATGCAATGTAAGACAAAATTTCAGTAAATGCTACTTCTGACTTTTGTTGAAACTCCAGGTGGTCAGAAAATATGGCATTAGGGAATTAAAAAAGGTGATATTCAAATTTAAAACACAATAAAAAATAATAAAACTTTCTCAATTTCAAATTTTCTTTAAACAAAAGAAATTTATCCACTCAAGACTTCTTGAGTCCGCCGTATACCTCAAATCACTTGGCCGTGTAAACAGACCCGCCGCGGAAAAGTATACTTGACCCATATAAGAATAGTGTGTCAATTCCTTAGGTATGTTTAAACAAAATAAATATAGAATAGTTATGCAATATATTAAAATATAAATACAAATTAATAGTTATTACCTACTGTACTAACATTAACATGAAGTTAATCAGTAAGAAGTAATGAATTTATTGCTGCATTGTCGAATAAGGTGCAAATTGGGTAAATAAGCTAAATTTCCTAATAATAAATATTAATAATAATAATAAATTCTCAAGTTATAACATTTGTGGTAAACCACACTGTTTAAATTTGGAAAGGCTAACGATGCCGTGGCGACTTTTGCTGCACATGCCTGTGCTAATCACCGAGGCTTAGCCTGGGCCTGTTGCTAACAATTTCGATTACTCTAAGTGCATAAAGTGTTAAAATTGCCCTTTTGTAAAAATTTCCCTGATTTTATCAAAATTTCGTTTATCTTTATCCTGATTTAAACCAAATGTACGTCGATTTCCCAAAAAATTTACTTACTATAAATATCTCTATGAAAAACGGGAAAATTTTGCGAGAAAAACGCAAAAAAAATTCGTCTTGTTGTTCCTTTGTAAAATTATAGGTCGTGATTAACCTGAAGTGCATAAATGCGACGTTTTATGGCAAAAGTTATTTATGTAACAAAAATTATCCCTAACATAGTTTACATAACGTTCTATCGTGAAAATCAACTTCTGATGGCTATATGCGTAACTAAACTGATTCCCTAAAATTTTAATGGACGACCGCCACTAATGCGAAAAAAATATGCAAAGCCTATGGTAAGTGTTTTCTGACTTCCAGCGTGTTCAAAGTACTCGGGAGAGCGCTTGAGTGCAGAAAAGGAATTCGTTGATACCAGACATTCTAAATTGTGCAAAGTTGCATTAGTGGTCGCTGGACGCAACTGAAAATTTCTCTATGGCGACAACGAGAGCTCTTGCAAGTTCGCTGCCGTGATCGGCGACTTCGGGTACGTTCGGGGAGCGGTCGGAGAGGTGGAGGGGAAAAAGTCGCTGCTCCAGGCAGCGGGCAAAGGAACAGAGGAAGAAAATGCAAGCTCTGATTCGATGACCACCAGCATGACGCGTTAAAGTTTACAAAACTTTAACTTACTACGAACAAGGTTTAGTAAGCGCTGCGGGAGTTCGAAAGAAAGTCAAGGACTTTTGAAATGACGTAATAAATGGGATAGAAAAATAAAAAACTTCGTTGCGCTTGCGACAGCATGTTTACTTGAACACTTCCGCGCTCGTAAAATAACAGCAATTGGGAAGCTGTTAGCAAACTAAATAACTAATAAACCTTGCATAAGGTACAATTAAACGTAAAAAATGAATCATACTTAAAATTTGAATCGTAATTAATATAACATTTCTAGGCGAACATGAAGTCGTAGAAAATATGGTCTGTAAACGATACAACAGGTTCGGTAACCTGAAAATTTGGCTTACTTTCTGCTTTTAAAGTAACACTTGAAACTTTCTCGACTTTTACTGGTGACTGATTCGCAAATGACTCTTTAACTCCTACAACTGGCTGAACACAGGGTGAAATAGGCAATTCACTTTCCATTTTGCGGCTGTTTTGAACAAATTTAGGATCCTTGCTTACGGCAAATGTCTAAACTCTATCTTTAACGGATAAAATATTCTTTGGCAAATCTATACTGTCGTCTTTAGTGACTAAAATATTTCTGGATACATCCTGAACTTCTTGTTGTACCCTGGGGTGAATAATAATGGACTGAGGCAAGGGTGGGGGAATTGGCGGGTGACTCGTTTTCAATGGTACCACTTCAACAATCGGTGCGACATCGTCGTAAATCTGACCAATGGGCGGTGAATCATTATTAAATTTGCTTAACTGTAACTCGTTGGTACACTCATGGTCATAAGTAATAGATTTCTTGCGCTGACATTGAAAATAACAGATTATGAAAATTATAAAAATACTAATAATAAATGTTGTTAATAATAAAATTGTAATTATATTATAAGGATAGTCAAAGGACTTGTTCAACAGATAAATAAAATGAGAAGCTTTTACGTATGGAAGAAATCCGTTTAAGATAACTAAAATCGCAATGATTTTCATGTTGCTTAGGCAATCAAAACAAACAGTTCTTCAAAACTAACACGTACTTTAAGCCTGCCTAGTTTAATTAGTAGATATTTTAACTCAACTTTTAATTATTTCTGACTCTAGGCTCAATTTATCTGCGTAATTTATTTATTTAATATAATTTATTTATTCTCTAAATTTATTAGCACTGGTTAACTTATCTTATTTTAAATTTTACTGCAAACTTATTTTATTTAATTTCAGGTGTTAACTTTATGTTTAAATACTTAAAATCAATCGAACCGTACTGAGGTACAAGGTAAGGAAAAATTGAGACTGATTTACTCCTGACTACCTGAAAAAATAATAATTATTATTTATGCGATCTTTAAATGCATTAAAATACTAACATCACTAAAACTTGAAGAATCTTTAATTCTCTCTACTCATTCTAAAATATGCTTAGCATATTATTGTGGCAAAGCTTTAAACTAAAACCGTTGTGGTTTAATCATTATCATTCTGCGATGGCAGAATGGATTTCCAGGATTATCGGTAGCTATCCAATATCCGAAGGAAAATACTTGTAACTGGAGCGCAAAAAAATCTTGACGTCGACGTCTACATATTCATATAATATAAATATTCTTATAACTGGCGCTTAAAATAAACTTTGCTAATATAATCATATACCTTCTTCTGAAGAGTAACTATAAAATTCTAGTGATGTATTCGCTGAGCTAGTATTATTACATACTGCAAAAAAACTTTTGTGCCTAAAGCACATTATTAAATAATAAGTCTGCTTTTAATTGTTAATATTATTAGTGCTATTTTATTATAACTTATTATTATGTCACGCGAGTGAATTTAAAATATTAGACCTGTTTCACTTTAATAAATGCCGTAACTTGGAGCAAACTTGCAATATTTATATTTAAGATTTTAAAACAATCTGCATTTTAAAGTTTTTAACATTCGAAGCTACAACGTGCTAAGGATAAATATTCAACTGTCAAACGAAACAATGTTTCGGACAGGAGAAAAAAAATATATAAATATATACTAACAAAAAAACTCTCGTTAATATGTGAGAAACGTCCACGCCGTGTGATGCTCTCCTAATTTCTCTTCTAGTTATTCAAAATAAGTTGGCTGTGCCTAACTTTGCTTAAAGCATATAAGTATATGTATATCTGTGTACGGATTCATTCTCGTCACTACTGCTTACCTGTGAACGGACATCTCTCGTTACTGCAGCCTAATTATACATCTATTACTTCTCAACTAGAACTTTTAATTAATCGGGCGGTTTATACCCTAAATCACGGCACGCCACTCTAACTATATACGCTTGGCGTAATAGCGGACATAATTGTACAGCGTGTCGAGGAATATAATTGGCGTTTCGTTTCTTTTCATATTAACATGAATTAAAAATTTTCAGGCAATGTATGCGTAAGTTAAGGTAACGTAAGGCAAGTGACTATCTCGTATAAACTTGACTATCTCCTTAATCTAAGCTCCCTTCATGAGGTGCTAGGAGACTTCAGTCATTAAGAATATAAATGAGTGGTCCTCGGGGCCTTATTCGTTCCCAAAACTATATATGTATAAAATGTAATATTCTCGTTGCAAAAGTCTTAGCAGTCATAGTTCAAGCATTCTAAATCCTTTACAAGTTACGGTCAGTTTTGAACCAAATTTAAATTAAACTTTTAAGGAATTTCAATTAATAATAATTACAAAAACAAAATATTGACTCAAACAAGCATACTCTGTGCTATGACTCATTAAAATGCACTATAGTGCCGATTGACTGTAACTCCGTGGCACTAATTTATTTTCCTCATTCATAAATAACTTTAAAATCCACTTTTAATCCACGTTGTTAATTAATTAAAATGTTAAGGGTAAAAAATCGTTTACTGCTGACTATAGCTTACTGCATCCTCATAACCAACGTTGTCATAATTTTCGTATCCAAGATCATATAAAAAAAATTCTAAAATCACTGTCAATGCAAGAAATCATCAAATCTAAATGCCTTATTCTTATTCCTTATTTAAAATTCTGGATGGTAAAAATTTCCCAAGTGGGAATTTGTTGTAGCCATGGTACCGGGTTCGTGAGTGAACCACAGAGCTACCAGGAGCAGATTGATAGGAAAACGTCCACAGACGTCCCTGGCCGACCGCATTTTTGGCAAAATGTGGCTGCCTGAAACCCGACATCGAACCTTCCGCCACGCGGACTGCCGGACGCTCCTGATACCATAGCGCCAGCCCGACGCGGGTAACCGCGACGGAGCTAGGGCGCAGTTTCCTTCGCATTCTACATTTCGCTGATTACCGACCCAAACTTGAAGTCGATAAATTTAATCAAATTCATCCTCATGTTAGACTAAACATCTATCATGGCATATATAAATTCTTCTCCCCCCCATTAATGCAAAAAACTTTAAGCCCTGTGTATTTTCAAAATTAATTTTGGCAAGGACATACTAACGAAACTAAATAAATGAGCAAAATTTTGGGGTGGGATTTGACCATGTGTCAATATTTGGGGTGGGAAATAATTCTAAACTGGTTACAAAAACTAATCTTTCAATTTTCATTTAGATCATGAAGATATAAATGAAAATCCCAGCACCTCGACCACGTAACGAAAGTTGGGGTGGGGTTGAATTTTTAAACTGGCTAACAAACTCTTTTCTCATCGCATTTCCGAAAAAATGCATGAGAACCCCAGCAAATCCACCACGTAACGAGATTTGGGGTGGGGTTGAATTTAAACCGGTTAACAATTTCTTTTCATTTCTACTAAAAAAAAAATGAAAAGGCCCGCTAATCTCCACCACGTAACGAGCTATTGGGGTGGGTTTAAATTAAAGGCAGAATCGCGCGTTGAGGACCACAAGGAGAACATAATCTGGAGCTACGACATACATGACATACTGCTTCACTAAGGCTAGGGTTCAGTGACCTAAAATCACTGAAATATGCCAAATAAAATATGCTTTAATGACCTTAAATATTACAAAATATGCACTAGCCTTTAAAAAACATGCCCTTATAACTGGACTGTTTCAAACATCAATTTCTAATATATTTTCACATACGAAATATTTTTAGTTCACTTTCTGGGCCCTGAGTTGCAATGCACAATGAATACTTTCTCTAAACTTTCAAATAAAAATGAACAAGATTTTGCAGCAGTCCAAAAGAACTAAAAACACAACTCGAGTGAACATGGAAGTTAAAGTTTATGACAAGGTAGGATCCGAGCACTTCGAGTTCTGTCGGTCGCGGGGCGTCTTGAGTCAGCTGTGAACAGGGTGCCAATCAGAGCTCCTTCCTGCCAAGGTCATTCCTGCCTGTACGTGTTGCAATCTATGTATCGGAACTTTGTCCACGTCATCAGACTCTTCCGCCCGAGTGGCAACAGACATGTTGCACCGGAAAATTACCATCTTAAATGCGATGAAACCTGTAAAACGTCGACAGATATTTTATAGGGTGTGGTCTCTCTGATAAAACATACAATATTCTCAAAATTCTTCGAACGAATTGTGTAAAGCATTATAATACTCTAGAAACTAAACCTATTCTGCAACACAAGAAAAATGCCTCATTAAGCAATCAATGTGCCTTTGTTAAGTGGTTAAGTTCAGCATGGCACAATATTTTCAATAATGCTGATAGAATAATCAATAAAGTTTGTTAAATGACAACGACTCCTTACCATAAGAATATAATTATTATTTAGATGCTTAAATATATGTACAACCACACGCATGTCTTTCCAGTGACTCATTGCAAGAGTTGGCTATTGCGCTTGATTCAATTAAATAAACTTATTGAGCGAGGCAGATTCATAATAATAATAAATAATAATGATAATAATAATAATAACCCGTGGCTCGACAGCCCTTGAGGCCGTAAGCCGGTAAGGCCCTTTGCCTATCTACCGACTGTCAGTCTCCCTCCTACAATCCTACCCAGAGGTGTGGAGATATTCAACTGGTAATGGGGTGACGTGGGGTCAGCACGTCGAATCCTCCCCGTCGTTATAGGATATTTTTATGACCGGTAAATGTTACTCAATTGTAGCTCCCCAATTTCTTCAAGATCGTGGATCAGTCCATATAAAGGCCGAGCAAGGACGTATTTGGGGGGTCCAGGGGGTTCGGACCCTCCCCAAAAGACATATCAAATACTAAAATTAAATAATAAATGTATTCGTTTAGCCTTTGTTGTACAGGGTGTCTCAAAAGTCACTTAACACCCTCGGTACAAGGCCACCGTAGCGCGAAACGTGGAAATGGTGATGACCAATCGTTATCAGGCCAAGGGGGAACCACATTGACGCCACCCGCACGGTCGGCGGCCATCTTGATGTCCGCCATCTTGAATTCAACTTCAGAATTCTAAATGGGAAGGGGGTGATATGATATATCAAATCAGGCTAGAATTTCACGATAAATGCAATGGTGAAGGTTTTTTCGACGTATCTTTAACCAGTAAAAAGTTATGACAGAATTATTGTATCAATTTGCTCCTTTTCGAGGTGTTAGAAAAATCCCTTAAAATTTGTTTAGCCCATCGGTAACGCATCGAGATCAAAGTGATGGCTAGGGAGAGAAGTTCACATGCCATTGCACACGATTTTAATCGGATAAATTCATGAAGAGCTGCACATTATGAATGGTTCTCGCGAACAATTACCAGTGTGACGCTTCCATTAAATTAAAAGTCCTTCACAGTGACAAGGCTAATGTTTATGTTCATAAAGAAGTTCATAAACAGAATATTCAATGCTTTTTATCTGATAACTAATTTTCGACAGATCAAAGCTGAATGGTTAGTGCTGGTAAGTTAGTGGTGTGGCGTGCTGTGTGGAACACGATTGGTTAGTCAATTTTCCATCAACGGAACCTTAAATGCTTAGGGCTACTTGGATTTGTTAAATATCATCCTTGCTTATGGAAGAAGGTACTTTAACATAGTTTTTTCAATAGGGAGGAACACCAGAACAGTATGGGAACGTTGTGAAGCAGTTTATGTCCAAAGTTAGTTATTGACAAGGGTCGCATATTCCTTACGAACATAAACATTAGCCTTGTCACTGTGAAGGACATTTAATTCAATGGAAGCGTCACACTGTAAATTGTTCGCGACAACCATTCATAATGCCCAGCTCTTCGTGGATGTGCCATGGCATGCGAACTTCTCTCCCTAGACATCACTTTGATCTCGATGCATTACCAATGGGCTAAACAAATTTTAAGGGATTTTTCTAACACCTCGAAAAGTAGCAAATTGGTACAATAATTCTGTCATAACTTTTTACTGGTTAAAGATACGTCGAAAAAACCTTCACCATTGCATTTCTCGTGAAATTCTAGCCTGATCTGATATATCATATCACCCCCTTCCCATTTAAAATTCTGAAGTTGAATTCAAGATGGCGGACATCAAGATGGCCGCCGACCGTGTTGGTGGCGTCAATGTGGTCCCCCTTAGCCTGATAACGATTGGTCATCATCATTTGCATGTTGCACGCTGCAGTAGCCTTGTACCAAGGGAGTTAAGTTACTTTTTGAGCCACCCTGTATAATTTTCTCTGAACATATTGGAAGAGAAGGGTTATATTGGGATCATACGGTTTTGAAGGACAGGAAGGACGTATTTCGGGGATCTGGACCCCCTCCCCACCCAAAACATTTATTAAGTACGAAAATTAAATAATGAAAATATACCATTTAGCATTTGTTGGATAATTTCCTCTGAACTTATTGGAAGACAAGGATTATATTAGGATCATACAGCTTTGAAGGACAGGAAGGACGTATTTAGGGGGGGGCAGGAGTCCGGACCCCCCGAAAGACTGATCAAGTACTAAAATTAAGTAATGAAAACATTAGCATATGGTGCATATTCTAAGGCTATTAATTTCCTCTGAATTTTTTCGAAGGCAAGGATTATGTTGTGATCATACGGCTTTGAATGACATTACAAAGAAGATTTATGTACACTACTCAAAATAATATACATAATATTAAATGGAAATTACTTTTCTCCAACTACATGTAGCATAATTTTTGTTATTCTATAAATATTCAATTATTCATTTATTTGACATTAATTTCATTGCCACGGCATTTGTTTTTATGTAAATTATTCCGATCTTAACTACAGGTAAGCTACGTAATGAATATACTCTGTTATATATCTATTCTTATAGAGTCATTTTACCTATTCGTATAATAATATAATATTAATTTATGTATTTTAATTAGTATGAATTTGATTTAATATATCATTTTAATTTTATTATTATTATTATTATTATTATTCCTGAGACACTTCGAACCCCCCTCCCCCCGAAACATATTTGTAGATACTTGCCTGAGGCCGAGAACCCAGAGACAACCCAGGTGGACTCGAACATATGACGTCCCCAGTCGGAGCCCATAGCACAGCGCCTTAGACCGCACGGCCACGGAGGAGGGCGAGGCACATTCATGCGAACCAAAAATAGCCAAAAATGAGAATTTTTCTCGAAATGATAAAAATGTTTTTACCTGTTTAAATTTTTGATTCTTCGAAAGGTTTGTGAAGGAGCTGAGACAGAATTTAAGTCCACTTTATGCACAGTAATACTAATCGGGATTGGATCTACGGTTTATAGTGGGATTCGAATCACAATGTGCCTTCACCGGTATCGAACCCGCCATCGCGGAGGCGTCGTTTGCTAAGGAGGATTCTCAAAATCGGTCTTCACGAAATCGAGAGAAATAATGTGCTACTCAAGAAATCGCACAGTTTGTGAAGATTTTTAACACGTTCCGTGTTTTAGGCTGTTTCAATAGTAGAATAGTTATTTGGTGAGAATACTACTACTACTACTATGATAATCTACATAGGCATCCTGCCACCATTATACTTATTTTAGCGTGTGTTGTCCTCTGATCCGAGATCACTTGTAACTGTTTGCATTTATGCGATTTACCGCCGTACAAGCGGTCATTCTTCAATCTGGTCACAATCTACTCGAGCTGGAAACATTGTTTGGACGCAACGGCGATACCCAACCCTGCCGGTTGATGACCTGCGAGGGGTGGAAATGCCTCTCCCTCAAAATTCCGAGAAACATCGAAGTGCTCGGATCCTACGCTGACACCCAGTTTAGAACGAATCCACTTCGAAAATGACTGTATATTTCTTGAAAAAGCAAAGATGTGCTGAATATGACCGAAAATCCATCAACATATGCACAGTCAACGGATTCAAATCCGGCTAGCGCGGAGTCCATTCAACGGTTCCACTGCAGATTTTATACAGGTTTTTATTCAACAGTGTAAAGATGTACGTGGAATGTGGCAACGCCGCACACAGTGATGTCCGTTGAACCTTGGAAACTGCGGGCTGGCACTGCGAGTCGGTGGGTGCGGTGTTGTCACGTTGAATGCACATCTTCAATCCATTGAATAAGAATCTGTATAAAATCGGTTTCGCAATGTGAATTGACAATGATCATGGATTTTAAAAACAGATGCAAAGAGCTTCAAAACAAGACCAATATTGTATTTGTAGAACTACCCAACATTGAGAGAAAGTTGTTTCGCAAAATTGATAAGAGCGGTATTTTTGATAAATTTTCAAAAATCTGAAAATTGAGAATTGTGTTTAAAACCTTTCTGCCTGCACAGTACTAAAATTTCATGACGATCGGAAAAACAGTTTTTTTTGTAGGATTTTAAAGAGAGCAATCGTTTGCGAAACTTTAAAAAAAAACACACTTTTTTGTTATCACGAGCATAAAAAATAGAAGGCATACAAGAAAAAAAATTGTTAACATAGATTAACGCAGAATGGAATAACCTAAATATTGATGTAACTCGTTTCTGTGTAGGTATAATGGTTAAGTTTTTAATTGGAATCCAAATTCGAGAATCTATAATTTTTAATCCGAAAGTAGATCATCTCTTAAGGTGGAAAATGTTAGGTGAAGGTGTGTTTGTTTGAATCATGAGGCTAGCTGGAAAATGATGAGATGGAAACACTGATATTAAAATGTTTTCAAAGCATCCATATTTATAATGTTCACAAATATATCTATATATCAATATTGTCTTTAGCCTTTCTTTAGTAAAAGTGCAAAAATTGCTTGGGGTCAGTCGTTTACTTTCTGGTTTTGTAATTTTTGGATACTGCAAAGTTACTATTTATCCTGACAACCTTTGATAACACCTCACAAAGGCCTTCTGTACTCTTCTTTCTTATATGGTTACCGCCGGACCCTGTGGCCGAGTGGTTAGCACATCGCACTGCGACGAAAAAGGTCCCGGGTTCGAATCCCGCTCGGGCTTCGTTGTTTGTGAATGTCCATTCATCAATTTCATCATTTCACCACTCATCCCCATCTTCGCAAATTAGGCAAGAGGCACAAAACACGAAGTAAAATAAACTAAATCAATCAATCACTCAATTACATTATTACCCTGCAAAAACTTCAAGTTTGTATTGAATGCAGATTGTTTTCCGATATGTCTGTCCTTAAGATATTCCCTCAAAATCCAGTATGTTGCTTCTCAGATACTCACGAAATATTGTGAAGTCATCTTTTCTGTTATCACGATATCAATTATCTCATCGATAAAAAAGAACTTAAAAAATTGAGTGATATAGTTACAGAAATGAAGCGCGTGATTTCAGAAAACAACTTGTTACTGTCAACATGTTTGTGGGTGTGAAGTGTCTGGCTCTGTTGTCTGTGGTGGCATCATCTGCAGCCCGCGAATTCTCCAACCCAGTGATCGACGGCGAAGACAACCCGGATCCAGGCGTTCTCCTCTACGACGGTGTCTACTACGCGGTTACCACGAGCAACAGTGACGCCTCGCACCCCAACAAGTTCCCCATCCACCGCTCGGAGGACCTCCAGAGCTGGACCACAGTGGGACACGTCTTCGGTGCTTCCAACATGCCCAACTGGACCGAGGCGGGAAACGAATTCTGGGCTCCGGAGCTCCACGTCGTGAACGGCTCTTTCCTCGTCTATTTCGCTTCGCGTCACACGGCCAGCAAGCAAATGGCCGTCGGGGTGGCCAGATCTAACGACGTTCTCGGACCATATCTCTCAACCGAAGAACCACTGGTCTTGGACTTGACAACGGGCAATATAGACCCGACTGTGCTGACGAACGGTGACGACAAGTACCTAGTGTGGAAGGAGGACTCTGCGGTTATATGGCTGCGGAAACTGGAAACAGACGGGCTCGGCTTTTCCTCGGAGGAGAAGCAGGAACTCATGAGAGTGGATCTCGACTGGGAAAGAGGGACAGTCGAGGGACCATGGTTCGTCAGGCGGGGAGAGTTCTTCTACCTCTTCTACTCAGGGAACGGTTTCTGCGAGGACACCTATGCTGTGGGGGTTGCCAGGAGCCAAAACGCACTGGGGCCATACGAGAAACGTGGAGACCCTATCCTCGTTGCTGACGACAACTTTAAGGGGCCTGGCCACTGTAGCGTTGTGCTGGACGTGGAGGATCCTGGTAACTACACCATGGTCTACCACGCATGGCGGGCTGGCCAAGTGTGCGGTGACAACCACCGATTGTTGATGGCGTCGAGTGTTGAGTGGTCAGAGAACGATTGGCCGTTTGTTAGCAAGATTTGAATGCAGATTAATTGGTTTCAGACATTGGTGCACGCAGGACTTTTTTCTGGGAGGACGAATGAGATATTTCGTATATTTAGAACTGTTCACTCTCAAAAATGATATTGGAGTCATTTTAGGGGGGGGGGTGAATTTGTATATTTTCCTGAGTTCTTTAATGCTTTTCTTGGAAATATTGATTTTCTCAAAATTTCGGATATGCTTGGTGAAATAGCCTATTTGATTTAAAAATTATGTTGCAGTGAATACTTCAGTGAATAAAAAAGGAAGTGTCTATCGATAAAGTTCGTAAAGTATCACACCTTTTTTTTTTAAAAAAAAAAATGTTTATTTCTTTTTAAAAATGTTTAGCAGCTTGATGGAATTGATTGATTGATTTTTATTTATTGATTTGATTTATTTTAGTTACTTTCTACCATTTTGGGCTAATCGCTTCGATGAGAATGAGTTCTGACAGGATATAATGGGCTTAGGGACACTCAGAAAGAAAACTGATGCCCAGGCTGAGATTCGAACCCAGGACCTCTGGGGGTGGTAGCGCATTGTGATAACCACTCCAGAACGGAGGTCGGCTCGATATAATTGAGAATTTCCTATTACAGTCGATGTATTTATCAACCACTGAAATCTTTGAAATTCCTTCTCAGCTGAGTGCTTGACGAAGTTCCAGTCCTGCAACCTACTGCAGAAGCCACTTTTCAAAAGTCCTGAAGGCAAACTTAAAGATGCGCTGATCCAGATAATTAACCCTCATTACTTTCATTCACCAATGATTCTGCTTCCAACAGATTGTTTTAATATACGTACCCGAGCACTAAAAATGATTTCCTCAAAACTTTCTTGTAAATGTTTGATTAATTTGTTTCAACAGTGCTAGAGATGTCCATTACTTTGTCAGTTTGTTTCATTTCTTGACATCAATGGTGAATTATGAAAATCTGGCCCGATATATTAGTGCCTCTTTATGCAAACGAGGAAAGTATACAGGAGGGGATGTTGCAAGCCAGAGGCATATTAAAAACTGAAAAGTAAGAAACGGAAGGATGAAAAACTATATACAATTCATTACGTTTGTCGAAGAGGCAACAAATTTCATTAAACCGTTTTGAATTTTGTACCTGCTTATAACAGAATATGTATATTCTTCTTTTAAATCATGGAAGCAATTGAAAGTAAGTAACAGAGTAAAGTGATCTTCTGTGCTTTGCACCACACCATGAAGGAGTGTAGTGGGTGTTTAGTTAGAGAAGAAGATGGATGTGATATGATCAGCACCACGCCCCTGGCCGCCTTTACCACCCAGTTTCCTCCAGATACCCAGTTTATACGACGTCGGGTGGGCGCCGGAGCCACTTGAAGAGGTGGAAAAAATGCAGTTCTCCCCCGCCGGGATCGAACCCAGGCCTCTCGCATAATAGTCAGATGCCCCAATGATTGACTACCACCCAATATTATTGCTCATGGAAGCAATTTATAACTTTAATTCTGTTTCTCCTATGAAGTATTAAAAAACACAAATTTTCATGACATTTCCAAAATAGCATGCATTGAAATTGTTGGTTTGTGAAGAATGGAGAACATAAGAGATTCTCCGATTTAACACGTGATAGAAAACAGTTTGAATTTTAGGCTTGAACTAAAGTTGTTCGTAAATAGCTCTGCCTGTTTCTATCTGTGACATTTGCTATCATTTGGTACTAGTGTTTTTGTCCGCCGAATCATTGAATACATTCGATCTTCTAAGCTATAAGTCCCACGATCTTACAGTGAGAAGTTAAGAAGTATCATTGTTATTATGATAGGATTTTGACAGCATATTAAAAAAAATAGTTAGGAAAAAACATTCTATTAAAATAATTGGAGATGTGTCAAGAAACATTCAGCAGCGTGTGTTGCCGTGTTGGCAAAGTCGCCTCCGTTGGGCGACACGTCTAGGAAAATGTACCTTAAAATTCCCTTTTCCCACATCAAAATTCCGTATTCTGTTTATAATTCTTTAAAAAATCTTAAAACAGAAGTACACATCTTTGGAAATTTATAACTTGAAATAACCACATAAACATTTTAAACACAAGATACAAAAAATCTGTATATACAATGAAATCAACTATTTATTTATCAAACCCCCTTCAGATTCAGCCATTAAATATTTACATTTGTTACATTTTCTAATGCAATTACCTTCATGTAACAGAAATCTACGTACATCCTGAAAGTACTACTGCTATACGTTTTCCCCGTTGCAGTGGCAGAATATTTCCAAGACGAAAACAAAGATATACATGAAATAAAAATTGGAAATGAGATAGAGATAAACATTGCTGTACAACAGGGGTTTTCAAACATTTTGCTGGTGCAGTTCCTCTCAAGTTCCAAAATCTGCATGCGCCATCCCTCAATAATAATAACAATATAATGTACGTACGTCACCATGAAAGACAACACAATATCTGTTCTGTTCATGTCTTGATTTTCTGTTGGTACACATACAAGTAATGAAATCATAATGTTTGATCAATACGATGTTTTATGTTTGTAAGCTTGTGTCAGCTTGTGTCAGCTTACTCATGAGAAAAACGGATAAATACAGACAGTAAGAAACCAAGATAACAGGCATTTTGCAATGCAATGTCAGTGGGACGTGTGAGATTGATTGGCCTCACACAGTGTATCGCGTCTGGGTATATATTTTTAAAAAAGCAAGGCGCATCTAATTCTGGATGTTTGCTCTTGATCTTTATTTGGATTTGTTCACCATCATGGCTGAAACCCAGTTTCAGAAAGATAAGAAATCGCAGAAGGAAGCAGAATGCACAAGGTCTTCTTATTTAACTCTGGATACTCATTCCTCATGGATCCAAAACTCAGGGATTGTTGCAGAAATAAACACACAATTCGCTATGTTGTCTGAGGAAAGATCAATAAGCTGCTCCTCTTCTGCTGTAGTAAAATATGTTGGAGAGCCGGAGTTGAATGAATCCCAGATTCAGTTCTGCTGTGTGAGCTTTGGAAAGTACTTTTCGAAGTGGATGAAGTTGTGTCACCTGCTCCATTTAACTATAGTCCTGTTTCTTCTATCACCATGCTCAATGTAGGAAACAATCACCAATGTTTTCATCTTGTTCCAAAGCACCAATTTCCTTTTGAAAGCTTGCTCAGGCTTCTAACAACTATTGCAACCATTGTGATTGTGAGTCATGTTCTGTTGCTAGAACTCTCCTCTCCATATGTGTTCGGGTTTTATCGAGGTCGTATGAAAGAACATGCTTATTGATAAGTATATCGTGCATAGTTTATTTGAAGATCAAGATAATGATATATTTTTTTGTTAATAAATTGAAACTTTTTGGAGAAAAAAAAATCGGAAGTTCTTGCGTACAGTTTGAATACCACTACTGTAGAAAATTCATGTAAATTTTACCCTTTTGTAGCATTTTTTCTTTCTTTTCCGAAATACCCAGTTACAGATAATTTCAAACTGGATGAGTTCATTCAATTACAGCTATTCTTCACCCCTGGTGCTCCTGGGGCGAGGAGGGTGATTCGCTTGTTGTGGAATGTCCCAGCAAGGTTGTTTTCTCCGTGACACTGAGCAACAGTGGTAGCGTCGTGAGCTTGTAACCAAGGGGTCCCGGGTTCGATACCAGGTCGAGGCACATAGTAGTTCGGATCCCACTTTAAACTGTAGGTCCAGTCCCGATTAGCCTTACTGTGCATAAAATGGACTTAAAACACCAACTCAAACAAACACTGAGTAAAAAGTGAGAGTGGTGCCTCCCAGCAGACAATTCCAGAACTTCTTGCAGATAGTAATTCATAATGCAAAAGGTTTGCCACCTGATTTCAATATCTATTTATAATACGTTTATCTGTGTCATAACTGGTTGGATGAGTGCCTACCTCTGGTGAGGCATGTGGATTGAGGCCGGCAGTTGGTAGGTAGCCCTTGGGCAAGGGCTCTTACGCTACGTGTTATGTTATTTAGTGTATGGCTGAACCAGTATCATTGGCATTTTCTCAACCATAATGGTTCAGGATGTATTGGTTGGTTTTTCTCAATTGAAATCGTAGTTTGTTATTTTGCGTGGTCTGCAACACTGTTGCAGAGTCTACATTATAGAAAATTCCAAGTTTTCTTTCATTATCCTTTTAATCAGTATTGTGTGAAAAACTATATTGGGATAATATAGGTATTTTAATATTCCAACTTAATTGTTGAATATTTTGAAACAAAACTGATGAATCGATGCTTATAATTGGAATGGAATACTCACCCACTAATATTAGTCAATATTTTTTAGCAACGTTTAACTGTTACAGTTTTTAAAGGTTTGGTATTGGCAAGAGTATCACCATTGGTATACTAACTAAGTGGTATTAATTAAGCTCTAAATTTAGTGTAAAATAATAATACCAATTAAATGTAATTGTAGAAACCATTAATATTCACCGTGAATTTTTGGAAATTTATCCCTGAAAACCTGAAATTGTACTATAATTTTGTCTAGATTTTTGAGTAGCCCTATTTGCACTACATATGTAGTCAGGCAAGTTGGAAATAAGTTCATTTTGTTTTCTTATAAAGCATACTAGCAAGGGTTGGAACTTAACCACTATTTTCAATTTGTGCAGAAAACTCCTGCATCCATTTACTATATTCTAGAAGCCGAATACAATTTTTCTCCAATTTAAAGTGTATGTTGTCTCTGCCGGAAAAACTGTTGTTACAATGTTGTTCGTGTGACCGATTAAAGTATTTAAAATATTAAAATTAACCGTTTTGGGCATAAATAAAACACGGTAGAGCAAGTGTGAAATTATTATTGAAATAAGCAGAAAAAGAAAACTAGTTTCAAAACCATCACTAAAATTTTGGTAAAATGCTTTATTAACTATTAATGTGATCTGAAAGTACAATGCACTTCTGTCTTGCATTATTCATTACGTAAGTTACTATTTTTCAGTAGAAAATTCTATTGGGTATAATTACAAGTCCCAAATCCATGTAGGTGCTGGGAGTTCGTATTGGTCGTCGGCATAAATGGCGCATTGCTTGTAGTCGCAGGGGGTTATCCTCCACACGTACGCCAGTCTAGAAGCTGTGGGGCAGGAAGATATGTCCACCGTCACAGAGTTCTCTGTGTTAGAGGCAATGGGCACATCTTGCTCGTTGCCATCACAATAGACCTTAAATGAAAGCATACAAGTTGGTTAGGAAGATAATTTATGAGTTAACTATCTATTGTAAGTATAGATGGGAAATTACTTGAAAGATAAAAAAAATGCAAGCATTAAAAAGCTTACTGTAAAAATTATACTTAAAGATTCAATTTTCGCAGCATCGAATTAACGTTAAAAATGCCAAGAACGTTAGTAGAGTATTTGTGATGTTCCCGTCAATTACAATTTTACCCTAACTAATGTAATATTTAATGATTCAGTGTTAAAAATATATTTTAACTAGAATATTGTAAACGCTATGTTAATTTCTGATAGTGTAAAGTAAACATAAAAATACGTACTTTACAAAATAACAAGTGAAAGATGTAAAAATCATTTAAATTTACAAATTTTAGTATTTAGAAAAAATCTGCTTTAAATCCACTTTATACAAAGATAGGCTAATTGGGACTTAGCATACAGTTTATAGTGGCATCCAAATCACTATGTACTTGCACCAGGTATCAAACCAAGGACTCCTTTATTACAAAGCCATTGCGTTACCACGATGCCACTATTAACAAATTTAACGATGCTGCGGAAAAGTATATAAAATAATAATAATAATAATAATTCCTTTATTTAGCGGGCGAGGTTCAGCCGTAGGCTGCTCTACCACCTAACCCTTGTCATGAGCTACACAAGAAAATATAAGTATATATAATATAATATGAGAATATATGAATACAGATTGAAAGCTTGATTACAGTAAAGATAAATAAACGATTTCACATTACCTACAATTACGAATATTCTCATTACAGTAATATTAGTCATAAGATAATATAAATGTGAAAGAACAAAAATATTAAAACAAAATTACAGATGTAAAAAAATATAAATGTGAATGTTAACATAAGGTTGTCTTTAAGTAAATATTATTAATAATAATAATTTGAAGATAGTAATAAAAATTCCAATAGTTACAGTTATAGAATATGAGTGTTTTGTCGTTTGTTGAGTGCCAGTTCACTTCTAGTATGTGCTACTGTTCTGCTGCTGTTCCTGTAGAAGCATTTCTTTCAATTTAATTTTGAAACTCTTATTGAATTTTATAGATTTAATATTTGTTGGTAGTGCATTCCATGCTTTCGGGGCAGGTATAGAAAAGATGAGGTATATAGCGTAGTCTAATGGTGAGGAATGTCAAGTTCGTTTTGACGACGAATCCCGTATCTGTGAATAGTGTTGCGATTACATATTTTTTCAAATAAGTATGCAGGTTTACCTTCAGTTTACAGATCATGAATAAAAGATAGATAGTGCAGTAGCCTCCTGTTGGCCATTGTTAAAATATTATGTCTGTTTAAGATGGGAAGGAAGTGATCGCGTTTATCCAGGCCAAAAGTATATCTGATGCATGCATTTTGTGCGATTTGAATTATCCTACTGAGATTTTTTTCGCAAGTTTGGACCCATACAGAGTGTAACAATCATCAAATAGTGGATAAAATTAAAGATTGAACTAGTATAAGTTTACAATCTGCAGGTAGTTGATCTTGGAAACGGTAGAGGTATGCTTTTTTACATAGTGTATTGATGTGATCCGTCCAGTCCAATTTATCGTTAACAATCAAACCAAGATTTTTTGCTCAATTCTTACATGGAATGGTTTCACTAATAATTTTAAGTTCAATTGGTTCAACAATAGAATTTGTTTGCGATCGATCAATTCCAATGAGCATATAAAGTGATTTTCAGGATTTATCTTAAGTCCATTTGATGTACACCATGTGTAAATATTATTTAAATCGGTGTCGAGTGAGGAAATATGCCTACTACTTTCTAGTGAAAAATTACAGTTGTGTATCATCTGCATAGAAATGTGGTGTTGAAAATTTTATAATCTTATTTATGTCTGCGGTGTAGAGGGTGAAAAGGAGTGGTCCTGAAATTGATCCCTGCGAAACCCCTGGTTTTAAAACTACAGCTTCGGAGATCTGTGAGGGTGAATTTTGAAGGAATGTTCTGTGTCTTCTATTAAGTAAATAGGATTCACACCCAGATTGAACTGTAGGTAACAAGTTGTTACCTAAAGTTGCATAGCATATTAGTTGCGAAAATAATTTTTTTCTAGTACTTTAGAGATTACTGGCAATAGAATAATTATTTATATGAGTTAATGAAGTCAGTACAATCTTTAACATCTTAGTTTTTATGCAAACTGCTCCAACACTGTTTGATTTAATGTTATGTACTGCTTTGTGCACATCAATTTCGGTTACTTTGTAAAAACAAAATAATTTATCTTCATCGTTAAAGCTACTTCTTTCAAAGTACTCTATTTGTTGTTTTTTTAGTTGAGTGGGAATACTAGATAGATTGCTAATTTGCCCAAAATGATTATTAAGAGCATCGAGCTCGTGTGCTGTGTTCACAAGTGAGGATAAGTTCGTATTGACATTTTATTACTCAGCACGCCCCACTGCTTTAGTTCACGCCACGTTTCCTTCTTATTTAATTGAATAGCGCCAAATTTAAAAGAGAAATATGACTTCTTTTCCTGCCGGATAACGTAGTCGTAAAATTTCGGAGTTCTTTGTAGTGGTTCCAATCGCCAAAGATGTTCGTGCGTTTAAATTTCCTCAGAGCATTGTCTCGGATACGCATTAATAACTTGACATTAGGAATTATCCACGGAACGTGCTTCCATTTAACTCGGGTGGTTTTCATAGGTGCATGGCAATGAAATAAACGTATGATATTGGAGCTAAAAAAGTCTACTTTCTTATCAACGCTATCGAGTGAGTCCAGTGTTTCGCACTGAAAGTTTGTTATGTCTGCGGTAAAGTTGTTTATATCGAAAGAGGAGAAGCTTCTGTAATTCAAATATTTTCTCTCATTAGCAAGATTCTCATAAAGTAAGTCGATGTACTTGACACAATGATCCGATTTACCGATAGGCACTGTGACGTCGGTTGCATGCATTCTGGTAACCCAAGTAACCACTACCGTTGGGCCAACGTCGGTTTTTACGTTGGAAACGTTGGCTTTACGTTGGTTGGCAAATTAACGTTGGTCTTACGTTGGGCCAACGGTGGTTGCCAACGTTTGACCAACCATGGAAACGTGAGTCAAAATCAGTTTTATAAACAACTTTTTAATGCAAAGACAACTTTCAGGAGAATGCTGAAAATTCTAGAGTGTACAATAAGTGACAGTGTTTCTTTTCGAATATTTCAGTCACAGCATATACTGGAAATATATAATATATTTTTAATGAAAGTAGAAGCTATTTTTAACTTGCAGTCACACCTCAGTCCTTTTTCAGCCACCATTGATGAAAGATGTGTTGGGAATTGCTTATTGTTTGTCTCTTCTGCTGTAGCAGAACAAGGACATTCTTACAGGAATTATTGTGAAGGTGGTTAAGCAATGTTATGTGCAGACTAAATTCCGTGGAAAACTAAGCAAACTCTAGATGTTTTTTGTGCTACCACTTGAAGGTATGGTATGGTGCCTTGAAAACAATGATACCATGTGACTGAGAAAGTGCTGTGTATTTTTTCATAAATATCTTGAACTATTGTTTACATTTGGTCTCACAATAAATTATGTATATATCGGAAAACAAACCTATACATTCTTTAGTTTTCTGTACGTTGGGCCAACGTAGTAAAACCATACGTTGGCCCAACGTAAAAGCCAGACGTTGAGCCAACGTTGGAACCACGGCCAAAATTACCGTTGGCCAACGATTTGTTTTTGCGTTGGGCCAACTGTTGGCTAACCATTTTCAGTACGGTTGGCCCATCGTTGGTTACTTGGGAACATAATATCTAACAGAGTTTCGGTAGTTTCAGTTATGCGCGTTGGTTTTGTTACAACTTGTGATAGCCCGAAGGAAGATATTAACGATTTTAGAAACCGCGTTTCTGATTTATTTTGTTGTAAAAAATCGCAATTTAAATCACCGAGCAAGAAGAATCTATCGACCGACGGGTATATTTCAGATATCACCTCCTCGTGTACCGACAGTTTAGAGCACGCTAAATTCGGTTGCACATAAACAGCGCACATGCCAAGTCGCACATTTTTGTAATATACGTAATATGAAACTTAACGTTTTGACATCACCGGTGTTCACTCCAATCTCTATTTTATGTAGGTTTAACCCATAGTATTTGTAGTACACAATAATTCCACCTCCCCTCTTGTTACTTCTGCATTGTGTGATTACTTCGTAGCGCGGCAAGCTAAATGCAGACTGTGGTGTGGAATCGCTTATCCAACCTTCCGTGATTACACATACGTCTAAATCCAACTTACGCATTACATAATTTAATTCGTCCAATTTCGGAAAAAATATTACCTGCCTACGACGATTGGTCAATATATCTTATATCTTATATATAGGTCAATAACTGAGAGTCTGCGAAATTGATGTTTGGGGAGGTGCTGGGGGGAGGCACCGTGAGGAGGGACGGGGACTTTTGGGATTTTGCACTGCTAGTAGCGTTCTAATAACTGAGCCAAATTCAGATTTTACGGAATTATTCCCGACATGAAATCTTTATTGACTGGGCTAGAGCATACAACAGATGCCACACCATATCAAACGTAGTTTTACGAATTTCTAGCATCACTGACACTTAACAGTTAACACTATGATCACTGATTTAAACGTTGGTTACACACTTTTGCTATTGGAGGGGGGGGATGAAAAATAAAAATAATAAAAATAAAATAAATATAAAAAAGATAAAATATTTTAAAAAATTGATATACACACACACAGATAGTTGATAAATGATGTTGTTTAAAGTATCTTCTTTCTTTAACGGCTACGGATTGATGATTTGAGGTCGGTAGATAAAGATGAAGATGCACTATAGTTAATACACATTTGCACTTATTTAGTAAAAACACAAACTATTCATGAATGGGGGGGGGGGGGGTAGAGTACAGTCACAGTTCATTCAGTTCTCTCATGCGCGTAAAGGTGTTCTTTCTGCTGTTCTCCGTACGGACGATGATCCTTCCTTCCTCGGTGTAGCAGGTGCGGCCGAACTTGTCCTTGGCCGCACGTAGGATCTCTTGGCGTACGGCTGTGAGGGAATACGTGATGAATATGGAACTCCCAGCTTCCTTTAGTTTCCTCTTGGAGGCCCATACCAGGTGGCGGGTCCTATGTGACGCAAACTTGACGATGATGCATCGCCTTCCTTCCTGCAGGGCATTGGCTAAAGAGCGGTTCGGGGCTTGCCCAAGCGATGGCATCAGGCAATGCCCTCGCTTTTCACGTCCAGCTGTAGCGTCTTCTGCAGAACGTCAAGCACCTTTTCTTCTATGTTCTCCTTTCTTTTCTCTTGAATTCCATGGATCAGCAGACATTCTCTTCGTGAATATTGTTCCATGGCGTCGATCTTAACTTCATATTGTGCAATTCTATCCCGCAACGAGGCCAGTTCTTCTCCTTCTAAACTTCTCCTCCATTCTGGACTCCATCCTGGCAAGGGCTGCCTGCAGTTTGTTTATGGCTTCTGAGTTCTGTGGAGCATCGGTGGTGTTTACTCGCAATTCACTCTCCATTGCTACCTTGAAGGAGGCTAACTCGTGCCGCACTTCCTTTTCAAAGTTGTTGAGGCGATCCCTGAGTCCCTGGTCCTTTCCGGTGGAACGTGGCATGTTGAGTTGGTACGCCTGATTTCGAAAGCGAACGGGAGGATCTGTTTCGAATGGAAAACAGCCTAACTTGTGTCTTCTCTTCTTTGATTCTATCCTCCTAACAATGGATGAGCGTATTTTTGTGTTCTATACACACTTATTCAACTTTTGTTTTTGTGAACAAGAGTCCAGCTACCTAATATCCAGCAAATAACAACGTAAAACCCGGAGCCGATGTAAACGTTACTAACTGTCGGGCGCCATTTTTATTCCCTACATTCTAGATACGACTCTCAATTAGACCTATAGCCTGAATTATGTTTCGGGGTGGGGGACATTCCTTATCAGCACACGCCATTTAAATGCGAAGAAGTGGGGGAGAAGCCCTGAAGTTTAATTTCTCTGTATGTTACAACTTATTATACAAGATGTTTAGTCCTGCTAAGGAAGTAAAATTAATTACCACTATACACTCTTTAAATAGGATATTTGTAGGATTTCGGGGGGCTGAAGTAACATGATTTCTAAGTACGTAAAGATATTCACTTACCAAAAATCCATCATTGTTCTGTACTCGAATATCGCTGTCGTACGTCAGAATAATATTGTTGCCCTCTTTCTGGATATTGTTTACCTGCAGAGGACAGATTCAGCACTGTTAATAATTCTTAGTAAAAACAAGGCATACACATCATTTAAGTTTTAGCTTACAGCAGCAAATTGTTAGAGTTTCGCTTCTTTTACGGATGACAAAATTTTTCCGTGCTTTCATTATGATGTTATCTTAAACTATTAAATCATGTGGATTTGAATATGAAGGTCAGGATAACTACACATATTTAAAGAGGACGTACCATTCTATCTTCTAATTGGGTCATGTACTTCAGCTCTGCAAGAATCTTGTTGTTTAGGAGGATTTATGAGATTTTGTTATAAATTACTTCCATTATAATTACTACTACTAATACTACTGCTGCCACCACTATAATTCCCTATTTGGGGAGAAAAGAAGTTTTTATTACCGCCAACACATGTTCCATTGATACCATCATTTACTTTCTTTTGGGGGATATGACACCACGGATTTCGGTTCTGCACAGAAAAGTATTTCAGACATTGAAACAACAACAAAAATTGCAAGTTTCACCACATTACCATGAGACTAGGGGGTATACATTCATGTTAAATGTATGAGGATAAATTTAGCATCGAAAAGACCCTAAATTGGACCTTGATGAAACATTTGAGGAGTTTGTTGGGAAAGATTTGAGAAAGTTTTATGAGTGTTTAGGGGAGTGTGGATACATCACTGATAAACATTTATCGTATGAGTAAGTACAGGAAGGTACAGTGGGATGCACAAATGTTGTCCAGCAAATTGTCCATGATCAATTTCCTTAAATTTTCTCTTGCTCACTGTATGTATTAAGTAATGGACGAGTAACTGGTGCAGACATTGTTATCAACTTGTTGAAGAATTGTTTCAATTTTCATTGCGTAAAATACAGAGAATGAACAGAGTGATGGACAACATGCTTTGTAATACTTATGCATTCCACTGTACTGATACATTGTGGTCAGAACAGCTTTTGGGGAAATACGAGTTTTATGAACACCTGCATCACTTTCCCCCATCCGTCCTAGTTAAGATTTAAGTAACAATTATTCAATATTCACAAATATCTATTGATTTCCATTGGTTAGTACTCCCTCTGTCTCATAATTATAGTCCGGTATGCCAAAATGGTGACTTTTTATTTATGTTCTTTTGGATACTTGATCGGCAAATTTGTACTGTTCCTTGAGTAATAACGTTGTATGGTTCATTCCCGTGTTTAATTTTCTTCTTCTGTATACACCAATGTCACAGTTTGCCTATCGGACAAACATTATGAGACAACAAACAAAAGTGTGCCGGACAATAATTTTGGGACAGAGAGGGTAGTTACTAAAAGTTGTATTGAAACTTGAAAACTTTAAAATCTTATTCACACATAATATAGCTATATTGGTCCCTTACGATTGTCACCAGTGTGTATAGTAGTTCTGATATTGAACGAGAAAACATAGTGTGTTATTAATGTATACAAGTTCATTCTAATTGTATTAAGAGTGTGTGGCTATATTAACTTTGACGGTAGATCTTAAATGACTGTCCGTGCTTTAGCATGATGCAACACAAGCAGCATGATTCCTGTATGCCTTCGAAGGTTCTGTCAATTTACACTGCCATGCTACTACTGTTAAAAAAGTTGCCTTTACCGTTAATAAAATATTAACTCGATTGCAGTTAAAACTATATAATTTTAATGATTCATGTTTAATAAATATATTTAAACTCACAATTGTAATTTATACATTATAAATTATTTGAATTTAAAAAAACAGTCGAGTCCAGTGTTTGTGAATTAATAGGCACACTGTTACATTTTAACAGCAAAATATTGTAACTTCTAGTCACTGGTGTACAAGGAGGAAGCTAATGACATTACAGCCACACCCGGAAATTTTGAGAATATCAACATTTTCAATTAAAAGCAGTGAAAATCAAAATGGTATATTGTATATTGATTTGTGCCCCCTTTTAAAATGCCCCCCAATTGTCTTTTTGAATGTGGAAAGTTCTAAATATATGATATATCTTATGGTGTATGCCAACCCCCTAGAATGCGGCAATGTACTATCCACCTTCACAATTCTAGCCCCCAACAAAAAACTCCTACGTCAGCCAGTGCTCTTAACAGTGTGCTTGTTGTCCTTAAACTTGTTTTCGTGACTTTCCTTGTTATATAAAAGAGCACCTCAATTATCTATGTAGTTAAAAATTATTTAAGTTAAAACAGAAAACAAAATTCGAAATGAGTTAAAGTTTGGAAGGTTCACAGTTAGTATTTATGGATTATGTGTATCACGTATAAAACAAAATTACACTTTGTACCCTCAACGTAGGGGACCGGAGAAGGGACTTAGAATTGCACACTTAAACAATACTTAGTGGTTAGAAATGAGTAACAGAAATAGAATGTTTTTGTACTGCAATCATAATCTTACTTGTGGTCCGTGCGTAGGATACTGGGTCATCTGATACACAACATTTAGGGCAGCCATGCTCAGTCTGTCTGCCACCGTCTGCTTGTCTCTCGGGTGAATGCTAAAATGGATTTAGAAATTAAGAGAAACCAAATAGTTTTATTTCACCTGTATAAATACAAATACATGAAAATGTGTATGCAGTGTTCGTCAATATTTAAATTGATATTTCAAGCAAAGGTAAAATGAAATTAGATGCAGGATATTCAATATTACTCTTCATTTTCATTTTAATATTGGGAAATATAGGTAAATATATAATAAATTATGGATATTAAATTTATCATGTTAATGCATTAGTATTTTAAATTATTCCCATATGCGTTAAAAGTTCTTGAAAAAGTCAAATAGAAGAACGAGAGAAGTTTTCTGAATACAAGAACATGTAACATCTTTTCAATTCAGAATTGAATTGTTTCTATGAATGTGATAGGTGAGTCTTGAAATGATAATGAGATTATACACCGGGAAACATGTAAACAAATATTTTGCAAATGAATATACGTATATAAAGGAGAGACTGCATAATATATAATTTCCAGTATTATCTTCAAAGCTATTTCATGACTGAAAAACACTGGTGTTGAAGCAACAGTGGTCCAAGGAGGTTCACAACACATTTTGGTCAGTGGCGTTAAAATATTGTCGATTACAACCATTTATCTATGTTATTCTAAAACCACTGATGTTTAACCTTTGTCTGTGGTTTAACGTTGTTAAAAATGTAGTTTCGGCCTTCTGGGACCATTGTGTGTGTTGCTTTAACACTGAATTGTGTAGCAAGGATTAAGGTAAATATCTTATGTTAAGGTTAAGTAAAACTTAGTGTTCGGTAGCTACTGATTAGGCTCACAGGAAACGAATTTGCAGAACTAAATGAATCTGTTAAGAGCGACTGAAGTACTTACGACCCACTGGGAGAGTTGTCGTCCGGAAGATCAAAGGCGGCCGCCATGAAGGACTCTGGCATGACAGGATTGGGTACGTAGCCATAGTCAGCAGTCTGTGCCCAACGGAGGAAAGACCAGCTATCCGAAGCATCGTGCGTGTTTGGCGCCAGCTGCCAAAATAAACAGAACGTAAGAATTACTAATACAAAAAAAAACAACATGTGTATAAATAATAATGAACATAAACACTATTAAATTTTATACATGACAACGTTTGGTGGCCAGGAAATATCACCGATGATGAGAATTATAGTCGTGCACCTTGTCCTTGTTTACGAGCTAGAAGGCTTATGCTGGTACAATTCACGCCAAGATCTTGAGTCAGATTAGTAGAACTGACAATGAAGAGTAAATTTGCCTCTGTACGCATCCAAGCAGAATTGGGAGACTTCTTTGAAGTAATGCAAGTAGATGTACTGACCCATCTCATCTTCAATGTGGTGTAGGAATACATTATCGGGCAGCTACGAATTGATATCGGAGGCACTCTACAATACAAATCCACAGAAATAGTTGGATATGCAGACGATATTAACATTATTGGTAGATCACTAAGAAAAGTAAAGGAAGTCTCTAAGAACCTGAATGAGAAAGGCAAGAAAGTTGAACGAAAATTTAACAAAAATAAGACAAAGATACTGATCCAGTCAAGGAAAGAAGAAACTGTGAACGGAACATGGTAATACAAAACTTTAACATCGAAATGATCAACAAGGAAAGTGTGTTTTCCAAAGGTCTCCAACTTCCCTGAAAGGGCAGGCTGTAAAAATCATTAGCAGCATATCCTACAAATACATCTGTTTGTGTTCAACCAGCAAGAAGCAGGAAAATGAGATAGAAATACATTGCTTAGGGTTCCTCATACCTGAGCACTAACCTGGCTGATAAAAATGAAGAAATAGCAGAAATACATGCACGTATTCAAACAGCAAATAAGGCCTACTTCTCGATATTACCTTTAATCAGATGTAGAGATGTCATTTGGAGAGATCAAGTGATGCTATACAAAACACTCACTCGTAGTATTGTAGTATATGGATGTGAATCATGGACTCTTACGGAACAAGCCGCTAACAAACTGGACTCATTTGAGCGTAAAATCCTCCGAAGGATCTTTGGACCAATTCAGTCACAAGGAGTGTAGAGAATTAGATACAATGACGAAATTTACAAACTATATAAGGAAGTAAAACGACTGAACTGGGCTAGCCATGTAGCTAGGACCCCAAAGAAGATGCTAGGAGGAAACATGGAGGAAGAAGGTCTGCAGGAAGACCAAGGATTAGATGGGAGGAGAGTATCCGGAAGGACACAGACTCCATCCTTCACATTAGAAATTGGAGAATAGCAGCCCAAGACAGGACCTTCTGGAGGAAGAAAGTTGGGGAGGCCATGGCCCGAAAACGAGCTGAAGCGCCATAGGTAACAAACATTTCCCGCCAAGAAATTGTTTCTTGTCTTCAGGCCATTTTTGCCAAACGTATAATTCGTCCAAACATGACGATTGGCAGTACTGTTCACAACTCTTTCTAAAGAGCAAGCAATATCAATGAGTTTTTCAAGCCCTTGGAAAACAAATTATTTTTCTCTCGCCATCTAAAATACTTCCTGACCTCCCCGATGATGTGATGGTGAAGTGGTAACCAGTGATGTGCGGTGATGTCGACAATTGGGGTAGCAATCAGTGGCGTGCCCAAAGGAGGTTGGTGTAGGTCATAATCCCCCTCCCCCTTTAGGGCCCAGTATTCCTAAAAATAGATCGTCAAAGAAAGGAAGGGATTGCAAAATGAGGAAGGGCTACTGAAAACAAGCACACGTTAATGCCACCCACTTTCGAAAATCCAAAACCTGTTGATTTGACTATTAAGCCAGAGATCCCGGGTTCGAACCCCGACCTGGGCATGGTGTTTGCCCCTTCATCAATTTTATCGTATCATCTTGACGATTAGCCAAATGTGTAGGAAAAGCGAAATAAAACAAACCAAATCAAACAATCAATAAATGATTTGATTTCATTTATGCTACTTAGCGTCGCGGACACATTTGGTTAATCGCGAAGATGATACATGTAGACAAACACAAATAACACCCATGCCGAGGTCGGGGTTCGAACCCGGAACTCCTGGTGTCTTACCGTGCAGTGAAAACTACTTTCCCCGAGGTTGGTTTATTTGGTGTTTTAAGTCCACTTTAAATACATAAAAGCTAATCAGGAATGGACATACAGTTTAAAGTAGGATCCGAACCACTATGTGCCTCCACCGGGTACAGATCCGGGGCCCCTTGCACTCCTCCACAGAGGTCGGCCGACAACAAAGATGAGTGGAAAGCTCTAACTATTCGGATACGTGAGTATCGGTAAAGCAAACTGCGTATTTACTCAGTGTATGACCATTTCCTGTCGTACAGGGTTTTGTGTATCGCACATGCATGTTTCTTTATGTACCAGAGTCAAGCAAAGGAAATAGTTCGGTACAAAGACTGCGACGTGCAAAGTTGCTTCTAGATGTTGCTTGCGCGTTTGCCGAAATGTCATTGTATGTTGTATGAAAGCGAGCTATTACATATATCTTACTTAAACTGTATTTTTTATTGTATAACCCGAAATGTGTTTGATAGCTTCAGGCAGTGTGGTTATAAGTGGTACGTATATTTCAATTTGATTTTTGAAACACCATATTTGTATATAATTAAAGTTTTTCAAAAAATATGCATTGCTTGGTTTCCCTAATTACTCCATATCACGATCTCGTTACTGAAGGATCCGGGCTCGAGCCCTGGCAGTAGTATGATTTGTACTACAACCAGCTCACTTATAGCGTAGAAAAGAAGAGGTCATTTGATTAAACAGCCCGATTTGCCCACACTTAAAATGATGCCAAGATGCCCATATTCAACAATTCTTCAAGTGTGATATGCTCTTAATTCTAAGAATTTTGAATCCTAGTGTAGAAAAGAAGAGTTCATATGCCCCGATTTGCCCACACTTAAAATTATGTCAAGAGGGGGCATATAGCCCAATCGGCCATGTGTGTACATATTTAAATCTAAAGAATTTTGAATTCTAGTGTAGAAAAGAAGAACTCCCTTCAGACAGATTTGCCCATGTGTGTAATAGCTACATCTCTCAGTTTGTTGTCCATAAACTTGTCAAAAATATGCCCCCCTTGATATTGTTTTGGCTACACTTAAAACTAGGTCAAAAATGCTCATAAGAGCTTTTGCTTACACAATAATATAATGTAATATATGCTTAAATACTTGTTGTTGTTATGTTAATATGTTACCTGGAATATGCTCAATATTTTAATTGGACACCAGCCTCAATTTGCATATCTAGTAATAAGACAATGCATTGTGCAAAAATCTTCTAGAATTGTTCTGTGACTCTCTCATTTCTTACATCATAAACATATGATTTTTCACCTATGAGAATAACACTACATATGGTGTCATCAGGGAGTGTATCGTGGAATTCACAGATAATTTTAATGTTTGTCCTGTCATTAACCACAACTTGTTTCCTTTTTGAAGTGTTGATGACAAACATGGGTCTCTGTGCTTTGAATTCATCTGGTGTGTAATACATGTCAGTATTGCCAGTAGTGACCCTTTTGTATGCTGTAAATGCTTCATATAATTTAAGAAAATCATCCTTGGACATGTCTAAATTATAATTTTCTCTAGGAAATACATCATTTCTGCCATTTTTAAGATATATGTTCTTGATGTTGCAGTTATCAAATCTACTTGAATTTTTTTCCTGATTATTGTGTCTTCCAGTCTGAAACAGCACCACCACAAAATCCGGCATGTCATATTGTATACTGGAGAATGAATTTGTAGCATCAAACTCATAATAAGTACCAGCGGCAGGCTTCTGTACACATTGATATGTATAAAATTGTAAAGGAATCTGTGGATTTTTTATTATATCTGCTTTGTATTTAAGAGCATAACTGGCTTCATATTCAACAACTGGGATTCTTAGCTCCATAGTCTGAATAATGCACTTGCCCTCATCAGGTAGGGTATTAGGCAGAGCTTCCCCTGTAGAATTTAATGTACTGTACCTCATCAAAGCATTATTATCATTGGCAGCTCTTCTAAATGTGATTCTTAAACCACCCTTCCACATAATATCTTTGTAATCTGAGAAGAATCCTGGCAACAGGCGCATAGGGAACAGCACTGTGTGGCTCTTAGATATTATCTTTTCACCAGCCTCAAATCCACCTATTTTGTAGTAAGAAGCCTCGGTTTTAGATAATTTTAGTGTGGCCAAAGCTGTGGAGGTAATGCCGGGATAATCCACTCTGTTTATAACAACACCATGCTTTCTGATCTCAATTTCAGAGAACAGATGCGGCACAAAATTATCTTCCAATCTTATATTTGAATTTGCCGGATAATCTGTTCCATCGAGCTTTACAACATCAAATTTGATGTATAGATCTGCTCTGTGGGGGTGTATAAAGCCATCCCCTACATCAAGATCAACCTCAATTTCTGTGTTGGGTTGATTTAAATTTGCAAATGTCCTCCTGTTTGGGGGGAATGATTGTAGCTCATAACTCTCAATATTTTCCATTTTTTTGTATGTATTTTTATTTAAATATTAATCTCTATGATTGCAGTTGTTGTGGCTCCAGCAAAATCAACTAATTCTTCTTTTTCATTAGTGACCATCAATTCAATATAATCTATTCTATTATGGCACACAGGAAAATATAATGTTGGGGATGGAGTGTAGATGATGGGCTCCATAAATTCAGAATTAGGTTTAAATGTTGCAATGATGCCAGTTTGTTTGTGAGTGCCTATGCCATTTGATTTGGTGATCATACCCTCAGCCACATTACGGTGAATATTCAGAGTCTCTATGGCTAAGAATTTAGGTATATTAATAGCAGTGTGTTTGATGGCCGGTTCAAGTTTTGTGTTGTTCTCAAAGCCTAACAGCTCTCCTATAGTACCCAGATCCACTGTTTCTGTAGCAGATACAATCTCTACTCTGTGAGTGACAGAATTTTGAGTTAATGCTATACCTCTGGGTAATTGAGCATTTAGAGTGGACAGATTATATTGCCCTGGAGTGATGACAATTTTTTGATCCCGTACTGCAATTTTGTTGTTGTGGTGTGTAATATTAGGGATCAAGTACATGCCATAAAATGCTCTGAGAGCTATTGTTTTGGGATACACTATATTATCATGTAATTTGAGTTTCAATATTGAATTTTGGCTGGTGAGATGGAATACCGCCATGATGTTGCAGATACCACAAGGCTTTTAGAAAATCTTCAATTGATGGTTTATTTATTTGAGACATATATCTAAGAACAGATAAACACAAATGTCCACAATTAACATCTTTGAAATTTTGAACACGGGCATCATTGTAATAAAGATTAGCTGATTTTAGATATTTTATTCAATTTTCAGGTGGTACACCTCCAAATGAATCAAACACAAATGCCTCATTGCTTAAATATTTAAGATAACAAATCCAGTGAGTGCCCTGATTTTTGTACTTATCCAAATTAACAATGCCACACTCTTTGTTGAGTGGTTGTTCTGGTAAAGAATCAGACATGTACACATCTCTAAAATTTTTGATGCCCAGTGGCTTGATTAAAGCTTCAATATCTTGGTTTGTAAGCGGCTCTTGTTTTATTAAACTTATTCATGGCTCTCTTAACACCTTTGCCTTGTTTCTCCATGGCCAGGTTATGGCGCTTTATTTCATCTAATTCTGCCTTATTTTTCTTGGCATCTATTACTGTTTTTGCTATGGCAGCTGATCCCCCAGCCAAGCTCCCAACAGCCCCAAGTGCTGCTAAGATGGCCGGGATAGTAAATATGAAACCCCCCACATGTGATTTTTTCCTGGATTGCTGTAATTTTTTTAATTGGGGGGTACTAAGCAACAATTTCATACCATGGCCCTTTGCAAGACAAGAGCTTTTTTTCTTGCGCTGCTTTTTGATTAAAAGGCTATCAATAGTTTTAAGAGATTTAAGACCTGCATAAGGTATTTGATACATAACACCCTTGGCCTTCATTGTAGGTTTATTATATATATATATTCACAGCCCCCATCCCAGTTTTTGCTTGGTGTTCATAGCTATGGTGGTTCCCAATGCTGCTATTTTTTCACTCAAAGAAGCATCTTTGCTTACAAATCTATCAAATGCAGCCTCTTCTAATTTCTTGTCTGCAACATGTCTCTTGTCAAGATCAGAATGTGTGTTGTATGCTATGTCATGGTCTCTGCAAGCAGCATCTAGGGGATTAACACCAGGATCACCTCTGTTTAATCTATGGTCCAATTTTGTGCCTGGACCACAATACTGATAGCCTGGAATGTGTAGTTCAAATGGCAGCTTGTTTATAATGTCATTAACCAACCCCCGACCCTCAGAAATATTCCAAAATTTAGGTGGTAGAGTATTAATAATTTTTATAAGATATCCAATCCCCTTAGTGTCATTCACTATAAAATTAGACAATTTTGTGCTTATCATGTCCATAATTCCAACCTTTTCATTGTAAAAATTGTGGTTGCCAGCATTTTCCTCCCCAGCTATCACCAATAACCTATCTACAAGTTTCCTGACATCATCAACCCAGACAAATTCTTTAGGCAGGGTGTTGTATTGTTTGATTCCACTGCCAGTCTTGATTTGTGACCATATGGGCTTGATTAAATTGTTGTATTTTGCTCCACTGCTAGACTTGACTCTTTTTTGTGTGGGATCATTGTTCTGGTAGAGGGCATCTGATTTTATTAATATTTCTTTGTAGTGCTCATAATCTTGATCTGTATAGGTGCCAGGCCTTTTCCTAGTCATCAATTCCCACAATCCAGGTGTGCCGGGATATTTAACAAAACCACCTCTTTGTCCAAGATGAGATTCTGAATATACAATCAGATCATCTCCCATAAATGTTACTCTGAAATTGCCAATTCTATGTATGATGCTACCATCACGCTCTGTGTCAGCATATAAGCCAAAGACCTCATCTTTGTTGTCTTTGGGTGTGCTTAAATATTTTTGAGCAAGAAGACCCAATTCAATAGGATCCAGAGTAGCTTCAATTCTTCGAGGAGCAACAGGACTAGGTGTATAAATACTGGAAAGTGGGGTGATTGGATAATCTAATATGTTCCTTGCAGCTACAGGTACAAGCTCTGTGATCAAATTTTGATTTTGCTCTGTAACAGTTTTGATATTTTTACCTAATTCACTAATAGCATCAATAATAGGCTGTTCTGTTTGTTTGTGTTGTTCATAAATTCCTCGGTTCTGTGATTTCCATCCCTTAAATCTTTTTACAAGATAATCTCTTAATTTAAGATCATCAATGATTGGCCTTTTCATGGTTATTTATATATGTTTCAATGTCTAGAAAATTGTTGATTTTATTTCTATATTTGCCACTATTGGGTTTTCTTGTCATATCAATTGTGACAAACCCATAACTGTCCTGGTTCCAGCACCTACTGCAAAACTTGGAAAAATCATTGTAGCTCAAGTCTCCACCTACATATTCATCATGTATGTGTTTGAGGTTGGTATGATCTTGATGAAACACACATATAAAATTGCTGTTGTCTCGGATCAGCTGCTTCGGTATTTTAGAAAAAGTCTGTGCCAGGTAGAAACAATCAATGGTTTTGTGTCGACCCTGTGTAAAGAAATTTCTAACCTTGTTTTGATTATCCAGTATAATGTCATCAAACACAACTACATAGTTATCGAGACATTCATGGAGTGGCTTAACATCTGATTCAAAAGTGGCAATATCCATTCCATCATATAGCTTCATCAGCTGCTGATATTTTAATTGTTCCAAGCTCTTAGAGAAGACATACAAGTGCCTGTCTTTCCAGTCTAACCAGTTGGGTGCCAATAAAAAATTATCAATCATTAGTGTAGTTTTACCACAAGCCGATGGCCCAACAATAAGACATCTAATATTTTCAGGCAGCAACTTGCCATTTCTCTTAATCTGCTGTTCAGGTTCTGGCAGCCTTTTTATAACATCCCAAGTGCTCATATTATCACTTTGTCTGCATCGATCCAGCTGTGTTCTGGAAGTCCTAGCCATTTGACAAATAACTTGTTGCCTTTTCTGCGGATGATTTTTTCTATGAGATATGTGTCAGGCTGTTTAGTTTTGCTGAGTTCTTCTTCATAGAACCGGCCTTTGAGAATTTCTCCTCGGTGGTCTTTTATTATATATGTGTTAAGGGTCCCAGGTTTAATTTGAACCACTGTAAATAATTCAGTGCTCCAGTTTCTTGTAAAGCCTCTTTTGAATAAGTGCTTATATTTGCTGATTCTTACTTGATCACCCATCTTGTATTTGGCCTTTCTTGTTGTTGGCTGGTATCTAGGATAATAAACAGTCCTGATCAATTTTTGCTCATCAGATGAAGTTGCTTCAGAGGGTTTCATGTTGATTGTGGAATGGACCGAGTTGTTATATTTATGTAGAAGTTCTGGAAGAATATTAAGCCATTTATAATTACCTTGAAGTGTAAATTGTTTATACATAAGATTTTTTAGGGTTTTGTTGAATCTCTCTACAATTGAGGCTTTGAGATCACTGTAACTCGAATAATGTTGTATTGACTGGCTTTTAATAAATTGTTGGAACACAGAATTATAAAATTATTTGCCATTATCTGTTTGCAAATAGCGCGGTGATCTTCCACTCTGATTGATGATTGTTCTGATGGCTTCTGTAACACATTTAACAGTCTTGGATTTGAGTGGCACAGCCCAGGCAAATTTTGAAAATGTGTCTATTACAGTGAGTAGATACTTGTAGCCCTTGTTGATTTTGTCTAACTTTTTCAGCTCTCCACTTGCCATCTCAATGAAGTCGCTCTGCCATAAATGATCTATGCCTTTTGTGACTACTGGCAGTCTCTTATAATTATGTCTGGCTTGTCTGTGTAATTCATCAACAATAATTTGTCTAGACATAATATGAAAACAAGAATATTGCAACTATGGGGTGTTCAGCAGCTGATACTACAGCCACATTTTGCATAGCATTTTGGAGCAGGGCTATATCTGCCTGAGTGGGTGTTGATTGTTGTAAAATTTCAAGTTTTGTTTGGATATCATCGATCAAGTGATGAAAATGAGATAGCTCAGATTCAGTGTTGAGGTTTTCAAGCTTTGTGATCTGTTGCTGGACACTGACAAGTGTGTCTACAATACCAGGCAGGCGGGATTCTAGAGATTCTTGTACATTTGTCAAATCACTTTGCACTGCTGCTATTGTACCCTCAAGATGGGTTATGGTACTTTGAATTTTTCCAAAATCTTCATATGTTTCAAGTTGCAGCTTAATGTTGGCAACACTCCGAGTTATTGCACTCAAAGCATCAGAAGATGGCAAGTTGTTCATAAAATTTTCAAGTGTCTCAATTTTTTCTTTAACCTCGGCTATGGCATTGTTCAAGGGGTCCAGATTAGGTATCTGTAATGATTGAATCTGTTCTTTTAGAGTGGAAATCACTAGATCAAAATCTTCTTGTGATTTTATGCTTTTGACAATTGTTTGGAGCTGTGTCTGGACATTATTTATCTGCTCTTCCAATTGCTGTTTCAATTGCTCAGAGTTGGTGGCCTGGGTCTTAAATTTGGCTTGAAGAGCTGCTACAGCTTCTTCTAAACTTTGAAAATTATCTAATGTGGCCAAGTCAGTATATTTTTGAAGCAGCAATTTGAGTTCAGAATCAATTTTAAGAAGAGGGTCCATGCATTGTGATTGTAAATTTGTAATTTCTAGTTGAAGACTGGCATTGAGTGTGGTTTGTAAAGCTTGTAAATCACTTCTTAATTTCTTGACTCTGACATCAAGCATCAGAATCTCATCACTGTGATCTTCATGCCTTGTATGGCCAAATATATCATTAGGCATTTTGTTTTAGTGGTTATTTATTATTGAATATCTGATTCTTAATTCTATAAAAAAAGGTATAAGCTTGTCATATGATCCCGGGACCTCATATATAAAAGCAGTCACCAGCAGAAACAGTATATACAGTGCCAGAAATCATGTTTGAGTGCTTAATTCTATAAATATTTTTCCCTACTGAAATCTTGACATTACCCTCAGGGGTTGTAATAAATTGCAATTGACCACCTACAGGTAATTGGTAATGATTTAAATTATTGTTAAATATGTACAATATTTTACCTGTTTCATCATCAACATCTGTAAGTATGCTGTTCAGATGAATAATTAACAAAGCACTTAGTTTAGATATCATATCAGAAGAGGGTTGTGGTGTTGGCAGGTCCATAATAGCCTGTTTTTTGAACCCAAATAAGTTCATAGGCATGTTTATTTATTTCAAATCATGCTCTGTAATTGGGCATTGATTACCACTTTTCAAATCACAATGACCCCATGGTAGAGTATGTATGCCACATGATAAAATGCATCTCTTATCATCATGTGGGTCCAGAGCCACTTTTCTTACAATATTGCTAGTCAACAAGTGATCCACACTCTGAATTCTGGATTCTGATGTTCTGATTGTGCTACATGATTTGAGACAATTTTTTTAATCTTCAAATTCAAGCTCTTTGTCCACAGTCACTCTGCCAATGCCCTTGGCCTTTTTGGCAACAGCGCCACTACATGTTTCAAAACTGTACATCTTGGCCCTTAACCCAGTAAATGCCACAATAACATCACCAAGTGTCTCATCTTTTAACTTGCCAGGCACCTTTTTGTTGTGGTGTTTAATTTTTGAATGTTCAGTGGTATCAAAATATTTAAACAATTCAGGCTGTGCTATATCTTGATAAACATCTTCTGTTTGAATATCAAGAACAAAACTATCTGTGTCCATGTACATCAGTTTTACACGATCCTTATAAAAAGGCTTCAACACATTATAAAACAATTTTAACATGTGTAATTTGGCCAATTCCAATATCACAGCCCCTACATAAATAGGCTTATCAAACTTAATCTTTGTTTTTTTCATGTTGAAAAGTGCCATATTTTCATCATAAATTCTTCTGTAATTGAAGTTGGGCTTTGCTATCAATTTTTTGCTCCGATTGGGGTCAGTAATTATTTTAACATCAATATGTTTTCTGACATTTTCAATTGTTTTGCCATACACTGAATTGACCATCAATTTAAACAAGGTCTTATCAAATAGGCTCATTGCAGATGTTCGAAGCTCTGTGTTTGTATCAATATATGGCTTCAACCATCTTGAGTGCCTGAACCTCAAAACTTTTCCAACTTTGATCACTTGAACACCATGATTCATCAGGAACTGGAGGTTTTTGTAATATATGACATAATCCTGTTTCGGCTCCAGAGTCATCATCAATTTCTTCTGTTTAGAGCCAGGTGAGCACTTAACCTCGGGAATTGGGGGCAGATCAGAAAATGTGTTGTGTAAATCATCAGGAATTGTCAGATCAACCTCTAAGAACAGGCCATAGTGACTGTCATCAAAGTCCTGAAGATCCTCAATGTTGAAATCTTCAACCCACTCAAGCCCTGCATATGGCAGTTTTTGCATCATGGCATAACCATACAGGCTATTGGCATCTACATACAGTATATAATTTGATGGCAGTGCTGGATCATAATCAGGAATATATTTGTTATTTGCTCTGGCATATCTCTGAGAACATTGCACCATGCCTCCTCTTATACATTGTTCAATAAACAGATACATATCTTGATCCTGGATCAGATCCAATTGCATTTTAGTGTTTAAAAACATTGCAGACCATGCTAGGCCCGGAGCACTGTAAAAATACATTGGATCCAGCTTATAATTTTCCATGGAAGATTTTCTGAATGCCTGAAGTATATCAGCTAAGAGGGTCACATCAAGTTTTAAATATGCCTTGTGATAATCACCAAATGTCTGGCATTTTAAATTGTTCCACAACCGGGCATGGTGATAATCTTCATCAGTGATTCCAGATGCTCTGATTTTGCTGTAAAACTCTTGTTGTGGTGGCAGAGAACACTCATCAAATTTAGAAAAATCTGTAACATAATCATAAGGATATACACCCTTCCGCCTAATTAATTTCAGGTCCTGATTTGGAAAGGAAGCACATGTGATTTTGAATTGATCATCAGATAATTGAGTGGCCAGTGTAGCCAGGCTAGCCGATAAAATTCTGTATGAATCAAGAAATCTTAAGTGAATAGGAACACCATTAACTTTAATTATTTTGCTAATGGCAATATATTTTTCATTATTTTCAGCTAAAATATTTAAATTCTGCTTGTCAAACCCCTCGTACCTGATCAGATGATGAAAATCATAATAGGATGCACCATGGCAAAATATGGGGACAAATTTTGGTCTCTGGATCTTAATATTACAGCTATTACACAGGGCTATTAAGAATTTACCATCTGTATGGGAATGGTGATGAACCTTGATATTTGCATCTGAAAATTTAGAATTACATACTGGGCATTTTTTTACATTGTTGAAATCTTCAATCTGATCCTCTGTTAAAGGCAACATGGGTTTTGATTTTAATAAGACATTAGATGCTATGGAACGGCACTCATTTTCTATTCTATCTGCAAATTTTTTGATGGCATCTGATCCCATGTATAAATCTTTTTTACTAACAACCCCATCCTGTACAACCACATAATAAAAACTAGAAGGTTCATGTAGCTGGTATGATGTAATTGAAGGTTCATCAGAATCTGGGCTACAGAATGCAAGAGGTTTGAGATTTGATTCAAAATCAAAGACTATATATGCTGGGTGTTCCAACAAGGCTTCAAATTTTTTGAATTTGGCATTTTCATTTGGGTTAGGCATAAGCATATGAACAGGTTTATGGTTGCCACAGTATTTCAGATGCTCAATTAACTTGTTTTTAGCAATTTCTGCATTCTCTTCACAAACACCATTCACCATTTTTCTACCATCAAATACAATTATACATCTTCTGCACAACTTGAATATTGTATTGGATTTGTCTAGTTGTTTTCTGACTAAAGCTTCAAGATTATGTATCAGAGTGTAATGATATGTGCCATCCTCTTCAATTAAGAGCAGATCAATCGGAACAGCAGAATAATCATCAAGTGTACTGATTCTGAGAGGATCTATGAAGCAATTGCCACGGCCAGTAGAACAAATAAATACATTAATAGATAATTGTTTACCATTAATATCCCTGGCTTTTTTTTCAAATTTATCAAAATTCTGAACAGACATTGGATATTCTAAGCCCTTCATTGCTTCATCAAAATTGTGTCCATGCTGTTTATAATAACTTATTCTCTCAGGATGATCTAAAACTGGATACAAAGCAGCTAAAATACACCACAAAAAGCATTTCTCATCATTATTTTCTATGTTAACCACGGCTCTTTTGTTTTTAATATTGGCAGGTAATGGCAGATATGTAGATCCTTGTAATGGGCTGAATTCAGAAATATTAATATATAACTTGTGTGGAGATCCTCATAGGCTCCATCCAGACTGTTTTGCTGCAAATTCAGAGTGTTTAATATTCAATTGATCTATCAAACTGCTTATTATTTTGTCTGAATTTGCATTTGAATATATAGGTACAGTTTATATTATGTGGGGCTGTGTAAATTTTGTGCCATTTGGCTTCTTATATTGTGTAAACAATTTGAGGGACAGCTTATAAGAGCCATTTTGTGCATTTAGAATTGCCTGCACATCTGGATTTATACTGTTCAAAAAATTCTTAATGTCACATTTTGGCTCTGATACAAACCGGTGATCCCCAAGTTGGCCATTAAAACTGCTATGGATGGGTTCATAGCGTGGCTGCTTTGCTGCTCTAGTATTAACAGGTGCTTCATGCTTCCTTTTCAGACCAGATGTAGATGGTTGTGAGGGCAATATTGATGACTGTTCATAACAAATACACTTATGCCATTTGTAATAAGCCTTGCTTAATATTTTATGGCATCTTGGACACATTTTTGTAGCCTTTCTGCATTTCTTAGGGTCACAAATATGGCGATGCCTAGACCAATTAGAACTAGATATATTTTTATTACACTGATTGCAATGTTTTTGATTTGGCATTTTTGTTGTTTGTTTATATAAAATTTATTGGTCCAAAAAAACAGAACTATGGACAATATACCAAAACAATTATAACAGCAATTAGTGGCTGAGCTGGTGCTTTTATACCCAAACAACAGCAATAACTAGGCTCTGGTGATCCCCAATATAAAATAGTTTTGCTCTTTTATGCTGTTGCACAACACACTTTACCAGGTTTCAAACCTCAGCTGTATATCAGCTAGCAGTAAATATTCTCAAAATATCACATGTGGGGATATTATTCTGCCACATGTATTTCAATCTTACACATTTTACCAGGGTTCAAACCCAGAGCCTCTTGATTACAAGGCAATAGTACCAACACTTTGCCATCAGGGGAGGCCCACACACTCTACCAGGTTTCAGACCTGGGGGCCTCTTGATTACAAGGCAACAAGACTAGCACTTCTCCATAGAGAGGTCTTAAACCCAGAAGCCTTTGATTATAAAGCATATAAGCCATGGGACTATGTCCACATGCAATACACATTGAATATCAGAACCCAGGAGTTATGAGCTGTCTATCAGCTAAATACAATTCAAAGTTGGACTTTGAACTGTGCAATGAATAATCTGTAAGTCCCACTCGTGTATATATTATCAGAACGAGGCAAAACCTGAATCCAATTCAGGCTTATATGACAACATGCAAGAGGCCAATGTTCTTTTTTCTAAGAATTTCTCTTGGAGTCAATAACATGATGGCATGTATGGGGAATTTTCCCTGAAAGGGCACAGTGTAGATTTTATCTCATGCATGCAAGCATATTAAATCTCCCAGGCGTGCATAATTTATTGCTGGCCGGGACATGAAACTGATCAAAGATTAGAAAAAACATGAAACAATTTGCAGCCTGACCTTGTCCTATTGTATTGATCTGTAAGTTGAAGAGCATGAGAATATAAGCATTTTTTACCTAGATTTAAGTATAGTCAAAACAATATCAAGGGGGGCATATTTTGGCAAGTTTATAGACAACAAACTGAGAGATGTAGCTTTTACACACATGGGCAAATCTGTCTGAGGGGAGTTCTTCATTTCTACACTAGAATTCAGGATTCTTGGGATTTAAATATGAACACACATGGCCGATTGGGGCATATGCCCCCCCTTGACATTGTTTTAAGTGTAGGCAAATCTGTATATTGAGGGTTCTTCTTTTCTACACTAGGATTCAAAATTCTTGGGGATTAAGAGCATATCACACTTGAAGAATTGGGGAATAAGAGTATCTTGCCATAATTTTAAGTCTAGTCAAATCGGGCTGTTTAATCAAATGACCTCTTCTTTTCTACACCTATAAGTGGTCCCAAAAATACCTCAAATCATACTACTCCTGGCCTGTGCATGAGTGTTCCTTTGTAACCACTCTTCATCCGTTTAATTTAATCAACGTTCATCGTCATGGCAGAAGTTAGGTAAAGTGATGGAAAAGTAACGCTAAAGAAAAGGGGAAAAATACAAATAATTTCCTCCCAGTGCATCTGCATTGCACTGTGAAATCAGGAGTCCAGAGTGCTTTGTTTATGATTATCCCTCTTGACTTTAATAAGCTCTTTAGCTACTTATCGCGATTAAATCTATACAGCTAGAAAAAGCGATGGGAGGTGGCAAAAATTCAATATATTAGAGGAGATAAACAGGTAACAAAACACACTTTTCTCTACTTTCTTCAATGATATTCATTTCGCTTTTTGAGTTCTGGGATACATTTTTCATTCCAAATTATTTCATTATTCACTGCAGAGTACAATACATAGAAAGAAGAATGCGCGCTCGTCACGGGTTCGAATCCCGGCCTGAATTGTTCATTGTGAGGTCCGTTCATCAATTTCATTATATCATCACTCATCCTCATTTTCGCGATAACCAAATGTGGCAGAAATGTGAAGTAAAATAAATCAAACCAACAACAACAATTAGAACGCGCGTTTTCTTACCCAAATTAATACATCCGTATTTATGACTGTTTAGCTTACCAATTTTTTATTGGACTCCAAATTATTAGTATATTTAAATAAAAGACTACTAAAACGAGAGCGCTAGAGAGCGTGAGCAAATATTTGATATTTAATCTTTATATATTCCATATTTGAAAAAAAGAGAAAAGAAACCGTAACATTTTTGTCTGCACATAATAGAAATAAAACTACATATTATAAATAATTATTGTACAACGTTTAAAAGGTTGTGTAAATACAGAGAACATCATAATTACTCTAGAAAAATTTCCCCTCGAGTTCTTTAGAGGATTTACAAAGAAATCGAAGGGAAACCAATCCCCTATCTGCCCTATAAAAGATAGACTGGATGACCTGAAACCACGGCCTTTCAACCATTGGAGCGGGAGGCGAGGGGGCAAGGCAGGTACAGGCAGGAATCTTCCCTTTCCCTTCGGGCGGTTGTCTATACCTGGATCTGGCAATGCGGAGGAAGAGCCTGCTTCAGTGTAGGAACCGAGCACTTCAATGTTTCTCGAAATTTTGAGGAAGCGGCCTTTCCACCCTTCGCAGGTCATAAACAGGCAGTGTTGGGTATTGCTGTTGCGTCCAAACAATGTTTCCAGCTTGAGTAGTTTCTGACCAGATTGAAGAATGACCGTTTGTGCGACGGTAAACCTCATATATGCAGTTACAAGTTGTCCCGAACAAAGCGCAATACAGGCTAAAATAAGTATAATGATGGCAGGATGACTATGTAGATTAACATATCTCCGGGCAAGTGGTATTATTCGCACCAAATAATTATTCTACTATTAAGACAGCTTAAAACACGCAACGTGTTAAAAATCTTCACACACTCTACGATTTCTTGAGTCGCACATTATTTTCTCGATTTCGTGAAGACCGATTTCAATAATCATCCTTAGCAAACAATGTGCCTCCTCGATGGCGCAGTGGTAGCGTCGTTGCCTTGTAATCAAGGGGCCCCGGGTTCGATACCCGGTGAAGGCACATAGTGGTTCAGATCCCACTTTAAACAGCATATCCAGTCCCGATTAGCCTTACTGTGCATAAAGTGGACTTAATCCTGTCCCAACTCAACAAACCTTTCGCTGAATCAAAAAATTAAACAAGTGAGTACACTTTTGTCATTTTGAGGTAAATTATCATTTTTGGCTATTTTTGGTTCATATGAATCTGCCTCGTCCTCCTCCGTGGCCGTGCGGTCTAAGGGGCTGTGCTTTCGGTGCCGACTGCGGACGGCATGGGTTCGAGTCCGCCTGGGTTCAGTCTCTGGGTTTTCGGCCTGTGTATAGGGCCGGTGGCAACCCACCATCGTGAAGAAATTGGGGAGCTACGAGTGAGTAGCGTAACCCGGTCATAAAACGGAGGGGAGGGGAGGGGTTCCTCGTGCTAACCCTAGGTCACCCCCCCATTACCGCTTGAATATCTCCACACCTCTAGATAGGATTGTGGGAGGGAGACTGGCAGTCGCGAGATAGGTCAAGGCCCTTCAAGGGATGTCGAGCCATTGCTTGTTAGATATTATTATTATGAATCTGCCTCGCTCAATATGTTTATTTTATTGAGTCAAGCACAATAGCCAACTATTGCAATGAGTCACTGGAAAGACATATTTGTGTGGTTGCACATATATTTAAGCATTTAAATAATAATTACTTTCTTTCGATAAGGAGTCGTTGTCATTTAACATACTTCATTGATTTATTCTATCAGCATTGTTGAAAATATTGTGCATGCTGAACATAACAACTTAACAAAGGCACATTGATTGCTTAATGAGGCATTTTTCTTGTGTTGTAGACCGGGTTCAGTTTTTGGAGTATTACAATGCTTTACACAGTCCGTTCGAAGAATTTTGAGAATACTGATATTTTATGAGAGGAACCACCACCGAATATCTGATAAATATCATTGCAATTAAGATGCTAATTTTCCGGTGCAACATGTCTGTTGTTACTCATGCTGAATAGCCTGATTACGTTGACAAAGGTCCGATTCATAGGTAGCAACACTTACAGGCAGGAACGACCTTGGCATGAAGGATCTCTGATTGGCACCATGATGACAACTGACTAAAGAAGCCCCGCGTCTGACAGAACTCAAAGTGCTCGGATCCTACGTTGACATCAACTTTAGGATATCCAGCCTTGCCAGCTGATCACATCGAGGGACGAGAAGCCCGTGTAAAGAAGTGTTGCATATGAACTGAGGCTTCAAGACAAAAAATTTTGTAATTTGAAAATAATTACAGACGTGAGATTGATTGATCTACCTCTGCTAGACTACCTACTCCTCAGTGCACGTCACTGATGGTAAAGTCGTCGTCTTTTAATCAAAGTGTTCCAACTTCGTGTTCTTCGTGTTCCTTGAATAATTTTCTGAAACGTTCGAAATCAGGTGAGTTATTCAAATCATTGAGAAGCGGCCTACTTCTAGCGGATCATTTTTGTACACTTTTCCCGAAAAGTTGCGATTCGAGTTTCGAAACTAGAGATATTGACACTTGAATTTTGGATTACATTAATTATGTCAGTTTTAGTGTTGTTTCTTTGCTTCTTTCCTGGCTTTTCTTTTGAAATCAGAATAAAATATTACTGCAAGAATTGGACATTTCTTAGGAAAACTACGTATAGTATTAGGTACGGCTAACAACAACAAAACGAAACGTGAGTTAACGAACCTTTGATCCGTGAAGTTAGGTTATTGAGAGACAATGAGAACACGTAACATTTTGCCTCTGAGAAAAAAAAGGAAGTTAACCAACTCATACGTTTTGGGAGAGTATTTGAGGGAAGTAGTCGTACCTAATTCTTCATACTTCAGATCTGCAGCGACAGCTGTTCTTTACCCAACAGTAAAGTCAATCATTAGATCATTTTTGTGCATACCAATTTCGACAGCCAGTGTAGAGAGACGTTTCTCGAAGTTGACTTTGGTGAAATCAAAAATATGAAGCACCATGACACAAGATTGACCAGATGAATTATTGATTATGTTTGTTGAACAAAACTGGTACAGAAATGTTAATAATTAGCATTCATTGATAGATTCATGCGGCCCTCATAGGCTTCTTCTGTAAATTCAACTGTTAACCTTGATAATTTTAACATGCACAAACATTTCAGTACACATAGATGAAAATTAAATAAACCTTACGGCACCGGCGCCACAAGAGAAAGTAGATTTCCTCTGCTTAGAGTGTAAGGTGGAGGGTAATATTTTGGAAAGGAAGACAGAAATCAATGATCGATCATAACTTATCTTTCGTCTTTCGATATTGATATTGATATGTTGTTTTTTTAAGTCCACTTTATGCACAGTAAGGCTAAGCGGGACTGGACCTACAGTTTAAAGTGGGATCCGAACCACTTGTGCCTCCACCGGGTATCGAACCCGGGCTTTCGTCTTTCGGAACACATATTGAAAAAAAATATTGTATATAATACCTCGTATCATGTACTAGGTTTTATTATAAAAAATACAAAATACATAAACAATATAGAGGTATTAATTATATTACTTAATTATTAAATATTAATAATTAAATGTTAATAGTTTCGTTAGAAGCATATAGAAAAACGCCTGTATAATATGGGATCCTTTTTACTAGTGCTCTATATTCCTAAAAGTTCTTAACGTTAATTATACTGTATTATTAAACTTATAAAAAAATCGTCATACAGATACTACATATAAAATTGCCGGAAAAATTTAGTATAATACATTCTACTAGAAGAAAAATCCACGAGCAAATTTTATTGTACAAAATTATCAATAGATCAACGGAAAAGCAGGAAATTTTAAATTTATTGAAATTCAATGTGAACAAAAATAGGTTACGCACTTACGCAAAAATAGGTTTACTTTTGCACTTGCTTCGCTTTTGCAGTAAATTGTACATTAGTCACGTCAATTGGTAAAGGTATTGTAATATACAAAAGACGGTGTGAAACCGTGTAATCGATTTTCATTCTGTATAAGTACAGGGGGCGCTGTTTTGCTTATCGTACATCTTGTTCACGAATCCTGAAACTGCGAGTGTTCAATCTCATCGTATCTTATCATCTGTATGACCTTTAGGCACTTACTTTGTCGATAGCTGCTATCCTAGAGTAAAGCCAGGGGTTTCGTGACCCACAGGGGGTGGAATGCCTTCAAGATTGGTGCAATGGAAAATGATCCTAACTCGAGGGTTACCCTGACTCATGGATTGTTAAACTCGTGAGTTTGTGCAATGCTTGTGCAAACGGATACCATTGATTGTTTGATTTGCTTTATTTTACTTCGCTTTTTGAGCCACTTTTTGATAATTTGTGAAGATGGGGATGAGTGATGATATGATGAAATTGATGAGTGGACACTCACGAACGTCCATGTCCAGGCCAGGATTCGAACCCGAGACCCACTCCGCCACGGGGGCCGGCGCAAACGAATATCAGATTGATGCAATGGAAAATGATCGTAACTCGAGGGTTACCCTTACCGTGAATTTTCAAACTCCCGACTTGGTGCAAACGGACATAAGTGAAGCTTAGTTAGCCACCAAGTGGCTGAGCAATCATGTCGGTTACTTTACATGGCGCAGGCTTCTTCACTTCCACTACATTTCAATGCACGATAGTGAGAGAAAGGAAAGCAGAATCTGACCTGAACAAATCCGAAAGGGAACGTAGGGCTGTCTCCATCGTTTCCTCCAAAGAAATTGCTCTTCCAATCGTTGATCATTGTAGGGAACATGCAGGTATAGTTGTTAGATTTACCTACATTGGCTTCACCTAAAAAGTAAGTTAGTTAATTACACATGAGATCTGCAACGTGATAGAGTAAAAGTTCACTGGTATCTATTCAGCAATAAGAGATCAATCATAAAGAAATACTTATTATCATTAGAGCCCGGAAGTTTGGCAAAATGCCTCTTTTTATCTACTGCAAATATTCATAATTTTTTTTCCGGATATAGGTTTCTTATGTTGTTTGGAATGTTTTAGAAGCCTTTTCATTTTGCCTATTTTGCCTATTTGGGACCTCACTGCCTATTTTTAATTATAATACCTTTTTTTGCCTTTTTCAATGAAATTTGACATTTTTTTTAAAAAAAATGTGTATATAAATTATTTTTCTCCCAAAAAACGTTGTTGGCATTTATTTTTATTCCGTTTATTATGTGAATAATTTTCGCCTTATTTAAGTAATATGGAACTCACGCATGTTTCAACATTGCTGAAAGAGAAAAGTGTAAGAAAAAAGTATTTCATACTGAGTTAGGATATTGCCTTTTTGTTAATATTTCCTTGTGCATGATTGACTGCTGAAGTGGACAGGTTGATTTCGAACACAAAGAAGATATTCCTGAAATATCCCTCTCGAACCCGAAAATTTCAGGAAGTTGCATCTGAGCTTAGTTTACCTCCGCAACCAGTCTTGACGAGATGGATAACCTGGATATCAGCAGCTATATATTATGCTAACAACCTTGAAAAAATCAGTCAGGTGATCGATGCTCTTCCAGAAAATGAAGCGGCTTCAATTCGTGAAGTGAAAAAACTCCTGTGCTATTCAATTTTATTTTTGCACTTTATGGTGCATTGCCAGAGACAATTACAATTATAGCATCCATGAAAATCTACGAGGAATCTATGCAGAAGATGATGGAAGTGCCAGGAGAAAAGGTATCAGCTGTTGCGGAAAAGTGCAAAAGGGTAGTGAGTGCAAATGAGGACTTGAAATGCTGTTACCGAAATGAGTCCAGCTACATTAACTTGTTTTATGTATGCTCCAATAACTTGTGTCGAAGTAGAAAGATAATTTTCTACTATGAAAAACATTCTCTCTGACAGACGACTTTCAATGAATGTTGAGAACTTTAAAAAAAACACCTTGTAGTTATGTGCAATCAAGACGGAGAAAATTGAAATGCTCTTCCAAATGTAGATTTTAATATTTTTCCGGAAATTATAGATAAAAGTAAGCGACTTCCAAATGTGCCTTTTTTCGGTTTATTTTGCCTTTTTTCATTTTTAGTGCCTATTTTCCACATTATAAATGCCTTTTTGCCTGCCTATTTTAACGAAAATAAATGCCTGAACTTCCGGGCTATAATTATCATATTCGCAACCTTCAGTATGTCACTTTGTCACATGGTACCGCTACTCTCTCCCACGTATCAACATCAAATGCTACGTACAACCAAGATTATCCCCAGGATATCTAGAAGAGTTCACATCTCTACAGACTAGAAACTCTCTACAATTCATGAAGCGATCATACAGGCCTCCATCTCATCAAGCCAACTTTAAGAATGTCCATCAACCAGAGAAGAGTTAATAATACTGGTTATACTGTCCTTCTTATTGTTATTATTAGTCTTGTTACATGTGTATGTGAACAATTATTTTTTTCATTTTCATGTTGATCATTCTCACATAAAATGATTTTTTTCTGTATTCAAGGTTTTTCAACTAAGCAAATAAATATCTTGGAAATGAAGACGAATTGACTTCCACTTGGGAATTACTCTTCACAGTGTATGTGGTGTTCTAATAAATTAATTTATCCAGTTGGAAGATAATTTACAATTCCCATTAAAATACAATTATGTTGAAAGCCTGGAAACCTGATGCCTCTAAATATAAGTTGCACAACTCATACCTTGATACCAAATGGCTCCTCTGATGGCCATCTTGAGCAGAGGGTTGATCATGGCATTCCACAGCTGGGACGCACTGTTTTGATTTCGGGGCGTACTGAAATAGGCGATGATAAATGATGTATGACTCTTAATATTAAACATGCTCAGACAAAAGGTACAATACACTACAAATTTTGGACATCATCTTGTCAATTGTTAACAAATTTAGGTTTGAAATTTAAAATGGGCTTGGACAATGTGAATATTGCGCGACCCATTAATTTTCTTAATAATTTCCGTTGTGGAATTAACGAAATACGAATAACTTGTCTACATTTGGAGTGAGCAATGAAAGCAGATTGGACAAACTTCACAGGAATGTATATATTCATCACTCTACATATAGTTCATTCTTGAATTGATGCCGTTTCATTCTCTCCGTACACAGAATTTTCTGTTTGTGCGATGACATAGTTTACTCCATTTGATTTTGTTGGTATGTTTTGTTTGATTTGTTCGTACGTTACATAACTGATAAGAGATGTAGCATAAGATTCATTTCCTTTTTACCCTAAAGTTATTCAGCTACGCTGGGTCATAGGCAGCACCAGGATATGACAGTTAAGAGTCCACGTGGAGTGCGGGCTGATGCATTTATACTATTGAAAAATACAGTGTCTTATTATGTTATTACTATCATTATTTTTTCCTGTTTACATTAGGGTTACACTTACGCTTGCGTCATTGATTTTTCATATTCTATACCAATACGGAGGACCTTCTTGTCCTACATTTATTAAAGACATGTTAATAGTTATTTATATATTATATGTTAATAATGTATGAGTAATATATACCTATATATATTTTGAAGTAATAATAATTTCGTCCTTAATTCACATGAACAACTAACTATATGAAACAATAAGAAAATTACTATTTAAAATAGATAGTTTTAATTAAAAAAAATAAAAAGAATAGTGATATTACAAAGAGGTTAATGGAGACTGTATTGCACTTTGGACATGTGAATCGTTACTTGGTGAACAAGTATCTCGATTAAGATACCCTGTTATGCTCATACTTTTTATGTTATAATGTCGCTATTTTTGGCTGGAATTGCGATTTTCTTCTTTCATATTATTGTTAACACATATATTTCACCGTAAGGACTTTTTTCAAGTCTTGTTCTTCCATAAAGAGGCGGGAAAATGGCGGCTTTTTTGTGGCGGCTTCCTCTGAAAAAAAAAAACAACATTGTGACCGACAAAGGCCAGAATTTTTGATCCACTACAAGTCGTGTTCTATTGCTCATATGATAATAGTGCAATATTATTTATTGTTCAAAACATACCTGCAATCATTTCCATGTGTATTTTGACACTGTCCTGTACTTTGTTGTCCAGCGGTGGAGGGGGATTTTTTCCAGAAATTTTGGAATTTTCCGGTTCCTCCCCTCCCCCCGCATCCATATATACACTCAATGTGCAAAAATTGTATGTAGTCCGAATCTATGGTTCATTCCGCGTATAACTACGAGTATATATTATTCGTCTGTCTACGGCAATTAGGCTCCGATTTACAGTCATGTTTAAAAAACTCTGCATTTTGGTCAAAATTGGCCCGGGTACGCGAAGCTTACCTGGCGAAAGAGGGTCGGGTATCTAAAGGTTAAGTCTTGTGATCACAGATTAGTTTATTGGAATAGTACTAAAGTAAACGTGGTTCCATATATGTACAATTATTATTTTTGCTAATATTACTATTGAGATGAACACTGGGGGCGCGGATAGGGGCGAATCTAAATACAAAGGGTTGCGCAAGAATCCTTTTGCAGCCCCCTGGCTCGCCTAAGCCTATCCGACATATGGATACACTGTTTAACCAGCATGGCTAAAGGATGAAGCCCTCACCCTTCCACATGCCGCGAGGCTCCGCACACTTCCAGCGCCTCTGGGGAGCTCCAAGCCTCGATGCGAGTGCCTCCCCAGTTGGTCTCCAGCAGTCCTATGGGCCTCTGCAGCTGGTCGTACAAGCGACGGCCATAGAGGAAGCACAGGGCTGAGAATCCGGGTAACGAGTCTGCAGAGAGAAAGAACATTACTTATGTGCAAATTGGCCGAAAGATGAAAGACACTTCATTTCAATGCGATGCCAATGGCATTAAGGCCCCACTGACCTTTCGTCGGCCAGCCAAGCTGCTATCTAAAATCCCTCTCTTTTTTAAAAAGAGCTATGATATTGCATGTTCTGAACAATTGGCAAGTTTTGGATTCCTTCTAGAGCATTCAAGTGATTTTTTTGTGTGCTTTGCTTTCGCTGATGTCTAGATATGTGTGATGGAAAATTATCCATGGGTAGCTACGAAACTACTGTATATCCCTAAATGTAGAGAGCAGCGAAAACAGACTGCATAAGGATTGATGTGAATGCTTTAGAAGGAATTCTAAGCAGAAATAGCTTTTCCGAATTTGAAATATCATCGCAGGTTTTCGAGAGGAGAGGATGTTCGAAAACGACGTCGCTGGTGTCAGCCAAAGGTTCAGTGAAGGCAAGATTTCAATGAATCTGTACTGACTCGAAGGGTACGTGATAAAAATGAACAAATTGCATTAAATTATTATAGAAAATTAAGTTATGTCTATTAGAATCATCTGATTCTAAAATGATTGTTGTTACAAAACCTTAGTTTTGAGCAACGATCAGAATTGTAACCACGACGTACAAAAATGTAATGTAACAACTTAATCTTTGCGCTCTCTGCTATATAGAAACAACTTATATCATGCCCTTCCAACAAAATTCTCCAAAATAAATGTGCAAATATAACATCCTTAACGCAATGTATCTAAACCAAGAAATCACAAAATGGATATCGTTCGATGATGAGTTTCCGGTAAGCTCTCGCACTTAAATACATTAGGGTAAAGGGTGAATAAGTCATCATTATTCAAAAATAATAACAAAAATATATACGAAAAAAATGTTCGAGAAGCCAAATCTGTTAATGCCGTGGACTTTCATCATTACATAATACACAGACTGTTATACTTCTAGCGCTGTGGGTGGTAATTGTTGAGTAGGGGATGGGGTGCTTCCTAGAAACTTAAAGACAGTTGGGGGATGAGACACGAGATGCACGTATAATTGGTATAATTAGTTTTCCTCCACAATATCCCACTCAATTCGAGCACAGTATGCTACATAACTAAGTCTTAGAAATATTATTAGTACTGACAATGTTGATAGCAAGACGATAAATCAACTTGAAGAAGAAAGGTTCCGGGAGGGAAGGTTGGTGATGGACTGAACATGCTGAGAGGTATAGTATGAAAAGTAGTAATGGGTATAGTATGCGCTAGCTAGTACAACACTACATAGAAAATGCTGTGACAATCATAAACTGACAATATTTTGGCATATGCAAGTAGTAGAACCTGTTGTCATCTTCAGCCAAGATTCAAAACTAGAAAATAATCTCTTTATGTCTCTTTTCATTTATTTACAAATTGCAGATCATTTGAACATTGTGGTGTGTTTGATTTTTTCATGCAGGTGTATGGATACACTTGGAAAGGGAAGGGAAGTTGTCTTTAGAAGATTATTCTTTGTGAACTTTCAGTCGACATACTTTTCTCTTCTTCTGTAGTAGCTTTATAGTCCACCATGGACTATCAAATCCTCAGCCATGTATTCCTCCACGGAGTCTAGTTATGAATTTCTTCGAATGTCATCTAACCTTTTTTCTATCATGAAGTTTTATAAATTTCAGCTTCTTACACAATGAGCTCTTGGACAGTTGAAAAATGTTTCGTAGCGATATCATTTTTGCTAATTTAAATTCTTTCACTACTTATAGTTTTAAAAGCTTGTAGAGTCCATGGGTATACCTTGCTCTCCAAATGCTGTTCTCCTTCAATAGGCCGTATATTATCCCCAGAAATTTATTTTCAAAAGATTCCACAAATAGATGTTTCCCCCTATAGTTAGCTACCAGGATTTCAAGCCATACTTCAGTACTGGTCTTATTATAATGTCTTACAGGATTTAACTTTCGCCTTCCTAGTTATGTACAGGGATTGTAGTTGCTATAAGGCCAAAAATATCTCCTATTGGCAATATATATTCCATGCTTTAGCTTACGTATTGAACTGATTACCCTTCGAAGTACTACCCTCTATATAGGGGATGTTACGTATACTTTTTCTGAGATATTTCCGTATCTTCCCGATGGTGTAGTGCTAACGTCGTTGCCTTGTAATCAGTAGGTCCCTGGTTTGATATACATAGTGGTTCGGATCCCACTTTAAATTCTAGGTCCATTCTCGATTAGCCTAACTGTGGATAAAGTGGACTCAAAAAAATTCTAAAAAAAAATAACTTAGATATTTCCATATCCATGCTCTTTCTTGTGCGTTGATTGCCAATCCCATATTATTGACTACAGAAGTTGTATCACGTAAAGCGTTGAATGTGCTTTATTCGTATATCATCCTCATCGGACAGGAGTTCTATTGACTTATCCTGTGATGTATTTCTTGTTTCTAATTTTTATGATTACCTTGAGAGCCGTAGCAGACGAGAACAGTAACCCTCTGGGCACAAGGTTTTTGAAAGCCCTCTTTTCAAATGTGCAGCGATGTTCGAAAAAACCTATAACGACAACTAACCACGGTAGTTGGGTGTTTCTTTGTGAGTAGCATATTAACACTGCAGTTGCCACGTGGAAAGTAACTCCTGTCATTGATCACGTGGATCACTATTGTAATCCATAGAATATTATTGTTCTTACTCATTATTGTTCAAAATTTCTCTAATTTTATATCAAGACAGTTCTTTTTTAAGTATTCTGGTTAAGAGAGGGAGGAAATTCTAAATCTAGTACATTACATTTGAATGTGATGAAACAAAACAAAAATACATATCTTAGAATCTTAAGTTTTGTTATTTTCTTTTCCAAGATATGCTTATATACACGTAATTATATACGTGGAAATGCTACGTATCCGAAAACACTCCCGTCAATGGTCGTGCGGATCACTATTGTGGCCCATTGAAATATGAGTTGTAATAATAAGTCAACAATAGATAAATTTTAAATAAGGGCTGAACCAACATAGTCTCTGGACTGTTCCAGGCAATCAGACTGGGAGTCAAGGTCAATGTTGCCAAACTGCTGCAGCAGGGGAAATTATACGAGTGAATTACTATTGTGATCGATCTATGCGGCCACTGAAATGTTAAATCCTTAAGGTAAATCTTCACTTACACGCTGTGGGTAAGTGTGTGCATTTATGGAATTGTAATAAATTAAAGCATGAAGATATAGTAATATTGACTCACTATCAGTCGGGGCTGTCCAAGGTATCGAAATAGAGTCGAGGTCTTCAAGCAGAGTTTCTGAAAATTTACGTGCCACGTTCATGATTCGAACGTTGGTGTAAGACAAGCCGTCGGAAATCTCTTCGCTCGAGTTGTAGATCTGTGAATGAACAAATGTGTTAGTTTTTATATGTATGATTAGGGTTCAAGTTACCAAGTATCGGGAAGGCTGTGATTTTTTTTTCAATGTATATACATATGCTGGAAATGTGTTGACAGTTAGATTATAAAGCGTATTTCATTTTACAGTTAGGTTAGAAAGCAAAATGGCTGACTTATTGAGCAATCGACGTTCCACACTCGACAACTTAGAATAAAGAAGAAATGATTCAATGTACACTCACCAGGAGATAATACTGGGGTCCTTTCCTTCAGTCATCTCTGGCACTTTTTAATACAAAAGAAATTACTGTAGTTATACCGAATTATGTTGGTGAATTCCAAGCTTAATCGTCTATTTGTCAGATTTTTTTTTTTAAGTAGAATCACCACTCAACTTCAACAGCCCAGACAGGAAACTATAAAAAGTTCCTGTCCTGTAATGACAATCGGCCACCATTTGTAACTTATAATATGTGAGGTATTTTGGTGAAAGCCTTTTCCAGAGTTTTGAAGAGCGAATATCGTATCAGGCGTGATACGAACCCGGGACCCCTGGCGTCAGAGCTCAATAGACTAATCACTTCGCCAAGGGGCCCGGCTGAAGCGTTGAAAGTAACTTGTTACAAGTACAGTCCCTGCCAAAAGTTTAAGATCACCAACTTTTTTCATATAAATGAATCCTGACCGAAAGTTTTTGGTACAAATATGGAGTGAAATTGTATGGAAGTAATATAGTGTGTGAGGCATATACGTCTTTTAGTTCTTGAGATACGAAAGTGGAAAATCAAATATCCAGCATTTTGAAGTACAAATGAATGTGTATACACATAACCGACGTCGTTATGACAGCATTGAATTTCGCAAAATAAAAAAAAATACAGCGAAAACTGAGAGGTCTTCAGATAACAATATCTTCCTTAGCGACTGTGCTGGAGTGAACACATTTTATCAGTCATTAGTTGAAATGTGTGTCAATAGATGCCGCAGAAAGACATATCTCGAGTAGCAGCATTTTGCAAGTCCAAACCGGTTTTTGTTACGCTTGATAATAAACAGGCTGTTTGAATCACAAGCTACATGATAATGGGGAAAAAATCTGTGGCCGTGAAATGGCAAATTATCGGTATGTATACATGTACAGATGCAATAGGATTCATAGAGAACTTGCAGTCGAATTGAATGTGAATAAAACATGTGTGGCGAACACAATAAACAAATTCACGCAGCAAGGTACAGTGGTTGATAAACCACGCTCTGGCCGTCCCAGGGTAACGTCTGTACGCAAGGACCGGATTATCTCTGAAGTATGGAATGAGATTACGCCCCAAGGATGCCAGAAATTGGTCCGCAGCATGAGAAAACGTTTGCAAATGCTTGAAACGTAAAGGTGGACCTATTGACTATTAACATTTCACACTTCATTCATCTAATTTCAGGAGAAATGTTTGTCTCCAAGTATATTTTCAAAGTTTAGACTTATTGATTTTGCAAATTGTACCTTTAGATGCATGTATTAGTTATAATTGCATTAATATGCCCTTACACTTTCTTGATCTTGATGCACCTTTCAATAACCTTACATAATAATTCCAATTTTGTATTAAAGTGTTTATTTCATGAAAAACACTCGCATATGTTCTTTTTCTGTTTGTCTGAAAAACACATGACAAGGTGGTCTTAAACTTTTTGGGAGGGAGACTGTATATTACACCGGCGACCTTCAGTGGATCCCTAAACTGCGCTGACACGGGAATTGACAGGAGATCATATAAAATAAAGTAAAGACAGCGTTATGCAAAAAGTACTTTAACGACAAGACTAAACTGGCTTAACGGCTTTAACGATCGGAAATTTGAATCCTCTTTAAATAGATCGCGATAACAGATTTCGCTCTCGGTTGTAGTCCGAAAGTTATAGAGTAATCAGTGGTTGTCTCCAAGTTATAGATTGAATATCGGTGCTACTCAAGAGTTTGAAGCGGGAAGTTACGCTCCCTAAAGACGTTTCATTTCAGGACCGTGCCTTATCTACCAAATCAGCGGAGACAATAATCTCTACAGAAATCTACAGGTAAACGAACATCCTTTCTATTGTTATCATGATCCCGCCTTGTCCACGCAATAGAAGTGTTAAATGTTGAATATCGCTCGTGTTTTTCCTTATTACACAGGGTGAGTCCCGTTACATATAAAAGGTACCTCTCGTAGAGGCGAGTGGCTTTAGGCTGGGACAGCCTAGATTCGATCCCTAACAACCCGGTAGAGGTTTTATACGATATAATGCTTGGTCTATATTATTTATTTATTTACTTCTTCTTTTGGATGACGAAATTAAGGCACAAACCTTTTCTTACACTTAACCATCTCTACTTCATGTTACAAATTTAGTTGAAATATCTAACAGTTTGCGAAATATAAAACATCAAAATACCAAAGAAAATAAAAAACACAAAAAGAGAAATACACACAAAAAGAAAGAAAAAAAAACAAAAAAGAAAAAAACACAAAAAGACAAAACACAAAAATGCACATGCTGTAAGAAACGTAAAAAATGCACGTACAGCATGAACACACACATAACAAAAATACTTAAAATACAGAAAAATCGGTCGGTGTTTGTCCTACAAATTTAGATCAAGAAAGGTTTCATTTTATTGTCTTTCCTTGTTTTCAGTACTGGTAAGTTGCCTACAGAAGATGCTTTCTTAATTTTGATTTGAAATTGCCGAGAGAAGAAGAGTTTCTTATGCCATTGGGGAGCTTGTTCCACGCTCTGGTGGCAGTGACCGTGAAGGAATTTCCGTAAAACGCTGTCTTGTGGGAGGGGATGCTGAGCAGGGAGTTGTTTCGTGAACGGGTAGCAAAGGTGTGTGCTGTGCGGAGGGGTTGAAATCGTGAAAATAGGTAAAGGGGTTCTCTTGAATACACTATTTTGTAGAGCGCTGTAAGAGCGTGGAAGCGACGGCGTGTTGAAAGGTCGAACCAGCCTAGGTCTTTGAAAGCCGGGGTAAGGTGGTCAAAATATTTGATGTTATAAATAAATTATACACAAATGTATTTTGTATTCGCTGTAGACGTCTGCAGCACTTATCGAAGTGAATTCTACCTAAGATCTTCTGTCGTAGATTATTTATTTCAGAACAAATAGAATACTTACTGTATATCTCTATTGTACTCAGAACAGATTTTCGAATTGGGACTTGCAAAACAAAAGCTTTACACAGTGACGGCGATTGGGTTCCAAATTGGGCGAGGAGGGGGACAAGATGCCAAAACTAGGGGGTTCAAGGACAGTTAACTTTCCCTTGGTACATAAGCAGGGTTGCAACACGTCTGGAATACCTGGAAAACAGGGAAATATCAGGGAATTTTGCGGATGGTCTGGAATTTACATGCATTTTGGAGCCTGCAAGAGAAAAAGTTGCAAAATGAACAAGTTGTTTACTTATGATTCTCAGTCTCGTGCAAAATTATGGTTCCTTCGAATTTCTGTAATATATTTTCATTTTTATAATACTAGATAATAACAAAGAATAACAAAGGAAAACTTGTAGTCCAGATATCTGATTGATCACTAAAGTACATTGACAAATGATCAGAATTAGGTTGGTGGAGATGAGGTTATCGTCTATTATTTTATAGATAGATTGTTGGTATTTGCTATAGAATTCATATATGAAAGAAAATCTCTCCAGTTGCCGTGTACTTATAGACGTAAGGAAAAAGAACAGCATTTTCTACGACACTATAAATCCGCCAGAAAATGAAAAATTGTTTATGGTTTATGAACTTTTTCTCTTGTTTTTATATTGTGGAGATCTGTTATGGTGAAATAATGTACCTCTGTTACCTTAGCCTGATTGTTTCACCCGGCACATTTGATGCCGATTTTAATTTTACATTTTACTCTTCGAATTTTCACTTGTCTTGTGTGTGTAGAATGAAACTTGCTAAAAGAGAGTTGTGAATGTGAATATTCATAATAATTAAAAGATTATATATTTAATTGAAAAACACAAGGCTCAAGAGCAAAAATCATGATGATAAACATGTCTGGAAACTTTAATTTTTGGACTGGAAAACCTAGAAATGTCAGGGAATTTCATAATAAAAAAATCGTAGCAACCCTGATAAGGTTTAGCATAGTGCGGGAGCTTAATCGCCTACTGCATCTACAATATCAGAAACAGGGTTGGCATGTTTAAACCAAAAGTGTTTTAAACAACTTGTTTTAAAAGTTTAAAACACATGGCTTTGTTTTCTTCACAAATGTTTAAAATATTTAAAACAAATAGTTTTAAACATGTTATTTCAGACTTGTTTGAACACATTTTGATACTTGATGTTTGATAGTTTGTAGTTATTTGCTTGTAGGGGTGTGCGGGACAGAATTTTTTGTGTCTGGACGGGAAATGTTGTAAATCCCGACATTCGGGACGGGAAATGTTCGAAATTTCCGGTGATCTGGAAATCTGGAATTCTACACGTCATTTTCACATTAAGTGATTGTTTTGGCATTTCTGGAATAAAAAATAACAGTTTCCGATAAGTTCCAGAGACTTGCAATGCAGAAAACGTCGAGAATTAACGACTTTTTAAAATGACCATTCGGTATTTCCCAACTGCTAGGGATCCCGAAGAGTCGAGAAGTCATTTCCGGAAGACGGGAACCGGACGGGAATTTTTTTTCCCGATCCCGATCCCGACTTTTATGGAAGTAGTGTAAAATACTATAGGATGAGCACAAAAATCATACAAATGAAGAGCTCATATGATTAAACAGATTGATTTGGCTATACTTAAAACAATGTCAAGATGTCTATATGAATCAATTGGCCAAGTGTGCACACAGTTAAATCTAAAGAATCTTGAGCCCTAGTGTACAAATGAAGAATTGCACAGTGTACAAATGAAGAGCTCATATGATTAACCAGATTGATTTGGCTATACTTAAAACAATGTCAAGATGTCTATATGAATCAATTGGCAAAGTGTGCACACAGTTAAATCTAAAGAATCTTGAGCCCTAGTGTACAAATGAAGAATTGCACAGTGTACAAATGAAGAGCTCATATGATTAAACAGATTGATTTGGCTATACTTAAAACAATGTCAAGATGTCTATATGAATCAATTGGCCAAGTGTGCACACAGTTAAATCTAAAGAATCTTGAGCCCTAGTGTACAAATGAAGAATTACAGTGTACAAATGAAGAAAACTAAACAGATTGATTTGGCCATGTATGCAAAAGCTGAATCTGTGAGATTGTTGTTTGTAAGCCTGCTAAAGATATCTAATACAATACAGGATTACCTTGGACAAAGGCAGGCTGCAAATTGAACTGTTACCTGTTTTCTTCCTAATCTTTGATCAGTTTTATGCCCGGGGCAGTAATTACTTAGCTCAGAAATACATTAGTCTGTCAGACAGTTTCGATCGGGAAGATTGATGCATTGCTTGACCTGGTAATAAATTATGCAGGCTTGGGCGCTTTCATATTCCATTATTGCTGGCACGCATCGGAGATAATCTACACAGAAAAAAATAAGCTGAAAGGGGGCATTATTGATATTTCTGTGCAATTCTAGGGAAAATTCCCTTTGCATGATAGCATGCAGGCCTGACACATGCCATTGACTCCAATTCACTGGAAGGGCATGAAACTTTAATTGATATTTCTGTGTAATAGGGGAAATTCTTACTAAAAGGACATTACTCCTTTGCATGACAGCATGCAGACCTGGCTCCAATCCTAGAAGTCTTTGCTCTGAAATTTTTTAAATTTTTTAAATTTTAGATTTTCTAAATGCCTGAAGTATATCAGCTAAGAGAGTCACATCAAGTTTTAAATATGCCTTATGATAATCACCAAATGTCTGGCATTTTAAGTTGCTCCACATCAACTGGGCATGGTGATAATCATCATCAGTAATTCCAGATGCCCTGAGTTTACTGTAGAATGCTTGTTGTGGTGGCAGAGAACACTCATCAAATTTAGAAAAATCTGTAACATAGTCATATGGGTATACACCCTTCCGCCTAATTACTTTCAGGTCCTGATTTGGAAACAAAGCACATGTGATTTTGAATTGATCATCAGATAATTGATTGGCCAGAGTAGCCAGGCTAGCCGACAGAATTCTGTATGAATCAAGAAATCTTAAGTGAATGGGAACACCATTAACGTTAATTATCTTGCTAATAGCTATATATTTCTCATCATTTTCTGCTAAATTATTTAAATTCTGCTTGTCAAACCCCTCGTACCTGATCAGATGATGAAAATCATAATTCGATGCACCATGGCAAAATATAGGGACACATTTTGGCCTCTGGATCTTAATATTACAGCTATTACACACGGCCATTTTGAATTTACCATCTGTATGAGAATGGTGATGCACCTTGATATTTGTATCTGAAAATTCAGAATCACATACCGGGCATTTTTCTGCATTGTTGAAATCTTCAATCTGATCCTCTGTTAAAGGCAACATAGGTTTTGATTTTAATAAGGCATTAGATGCTATGTCATGGCATTCATTTTCTATTCTATGTGCAAATTCTTTGATGGCATCTGGTCCCATGTATAAATATTCTTCACTAACAACACCATCCTGTACAACCACATAATAAAAACTAGAAGGCTCATGTAACTGGAATGATGTAATTGAAGATTCATCAGGATCTGGGCTGCATAATGCAAGGGGTTTGAGGTTTGATTCAAAATCACAGACTATATATGCTGGGTGTTCCAACAAGGCTTCAAATTTTTTGAATTTGGCATTTTCACTTGGATTAGGCATCACCCTATGAACAGGTTTATGGTTGCCACAGTATTTTAAATGTTCAATTAACTTGTTTTTAGCAATTTCTGCATTTTGTTCCCGAACCCCATTTATTATTTTTTGACCATCAAATACAGTCAAACATCTTCTACACAACTTGAATATTGTATTAGATTTGTCTAGTTGTTTTCTGACTAAAGCTTCAAGACTGTGTATCAGAGTGTAATGATATGTGCCATCCTCTTCAATTAAGAGCAGATCAATCGGAACAGCAGAATCATCATCAAGTGTACTGATTCTGAGAGGATCTATCAAGCAATTGCCACGGCCAGTAGAACAAATAAAAACGTTAATAGATAATTGTTTACCATTGATATCCCTGGCCTTTTTTTTTTTTCAAATTTATCAATATTCTGAACAGACATTGGATATTCTAAGCCCTCCATAGCATCATCAAAATTGTGTTCATATTGTTTATAATAAGTTATTCTCTGAGGATTCCTTAAAACTGGATACAAAGCAGCTAAAATACACCACAGAAAACATTTCTCATCGTTATTTTCTATGTTAACCACGGCTTTCTTGTTTTTGATATTGGCAGGTAATGGCAGATATGTAGAACCATGTAATGGGCTGAATTCCGAAATATTAATATATAACTTGTGTGGAGATCCACATAGGCTCCATCCTGATTCTTTTGCAGCAAATTCAGAGTGTTTAATATTCAATTGATCTATCAAACTGCTTATTATTTTGTCTGAATTTGTATTTGAATATATAGCTACAGTTTCTGTTATGTGGTGCTGTGTAAATTTTGTGCCATTTGGTTTCTTATATTGTGTAAACAATTTGAGGGACAGCTTATAAGAGCCATTTTGTGCATTTAGAATTGCCTGCACATCAGGATTTATACTGTTCAAAAAATTCTTAATGTCACATCTTGGCTCTGATACAAAACTGTAATCCCTAAGTTGGCCAGCAAAACTGCTATAGCGTGGCTGCTTTGCTGCTCTAGCATTAACAGGTGTTTCAAGCTTCCTTTTCAGACCAGATGTAGATGGCTGTGAGGGCAATGTTGATGACTGTACATAACAAGTACACGTATGCCTATTGTAATATGCTTTGCTTAATATTTTATGGCATCTTGGGCACAATTTAGTAGCCTTTCTGCATTTCTTAGGATCACAATTATGCCGGTGCCTAGCCCAATTAGAACTAGATATATTTTTATTGCATTGATTACAATATTTCAAGTTTGGCATTTTTATTGTTTATTTATATAAAATTTCTTGGTCAAAAAAAAACAGAACTATGGATAGTAAGCCAAAACAATTATAACAGCAGTTAGTGGCTGAGCTGGTGCTTTTATACCCAGACAACAGCAATAACTAGGCTCTGGTGATCCTCAATATAGAGTAGTTTTGCTCTATTATGCTGTTGTATAACACACTTTACCAGGTATCAAACCCGGGAGCTATCAGCTGGATATCATCTAAATACAGTCAAAGTTGGACTTTGGACATGCAGTGAATATTCTCAAAGTCTCACGTGTGGGGATATTATTCTGCCACATGTATTTCAATCTCACACACTCTACCAGGCCTCAAACCCGGGAGCCTCTTGATTACAAGGCAATAATACCAACACTATGCCATCAGGGAGGCCCACACACTCTACCAGGTATCAGACCCGGGAGCTCTTGATTACAAGGCAGCAATATTAACACTTCACCATAGGGAGGTCTCAAACCCGGGAGCCTTTGATTACAAGGCATATAAGCCATGGGGCTATGCCCACGCTCTACTGAGTATCAGACCCAGGAGCTATGAGCTGGATATCAGCTAATACAGTCAAAGTTGGACTTTGGACTTGCAGTGAATATTCTCAAAGTCTCACGTGTGTATATATTATTTCAGAGCAAAGACTTCTAGGATTGGAGCCAGGTCTGCATGCTGTCATGCAAAGGAGTAATGTCCTTTTAGTAAGAATTTCCCCTATTACACAGAAATATCAATTAAAGTTTCATGCCCTTCCAGTGAATTGGAGTCAATGGCATGTGTCAGGCCTGCATGCTATCATGCAAAGGGAATTTTCCCTAGAATTGCACAGAAATATCAATAATGCCCCCTTTCAGCTTATTTTTTTCTGTGTAGATTATCTCCGATGCGTGCCAGCAATAATGGAATATGAAAGCGCCCAAGCCTGCATAATTTATTACCAGGTCAAGCAATGCATCAATCTTCCCGATCGAAACTGTCTGACAGACTAATGTATTTCTGAGCTAAGTAATTACTGCCCCGGGCATAAAACTGATCAAAGATTAGGAAGAAAACAGGTAACAGTTCAATTTGCAGCCTGCCTTTGTCCAAGGTAATCCTGTATTGTATTAGATATCTTTAGCAGGCTTACAAACAACAATCTCACAGATTCAGCTCTTGCATACATGGCCAAATCAATCTGTTGAGGTTTCTTCATTTGTACACTGTAATTCTTCATTTGTACACTAGGGCTCAAGATTCTTTAGATTTAACTGTGTGCATACTTGGCCAATTGATTCATATAAACATCTTGACATTGTTTTAAGTATAGCCAAATCAATCTGTTTAATCATATGAGCTCTTCATTTGTATGATTTTTGTGCTCATCCCATAGTATTTTACACTACTTATGGATCCCACACACCCATATTTGCTTGGTTTGTATCTATGCTTTTTCATTCAGTGCGTGTCATTTTGTTTACTGTCATACAAATCTGTTATGTGGCTGAAAATGTATATTGAATTAACAAAGAAACATATTCATGATGAATACTCGTGGGTCACTTTTAAAACACCTTTCTATGTTCTTTTTGCAGGTGTTTAAAATATTTTTGAAATTGAATACTACATGGATGAAACCGTTTTGTTCCTCTCCTAATACACTGCAAAATGTGCACATTATTGTTAATGTCAAAATTTAGTATTATTTGCATTGACGATAAAAAAATATTTTAAAAAAACACCAGCTACCACGTGGACTCAGTGGGACCTGGCAACTGTGGGTTAGTTGAAGCTTCTCGAACAGCCTACATGCGAGATTTTAGACTAACCTAAATGGTATTGTAAGAAGTTAGTTAACTGTTTCCTTTGTAATAGGAACACAGTCCATCCTTCGATGATTAATAGATTCCTTATTAATCATTATTCTTAGAAAATAAGTCTTCTTGGCATTATGTTTTAAACATTTTATTAGTTTTGAAAAATGGTTTTTCCGTTCTTGTTTAAAACACTTTTTAAAACATGTTTAGAACAAAGAAACTGTTTGTTTTGTTTCCTTTAAAAGAAACATAAATTTCGCCAAGCCTGATCAGAAACAAGATTTATCCGTGTACTTACGCTGTTCATGTTAAACTCCATGTTACTTTGTCCGCTGCACAACCACACGTCTCCATAGAGCACATCCTGCAATTCAACGCTTTCGCCCTGAAAGACAGTCACATGTTTTCATACTTCTCACAAAATCGAAATTGATCTTCAGCGTTATTGTATCAGCAAATCTTCAAACCATGTACGTACACATATATCCTTAATCGCACTTAAGGTACTGTTATTTCTAGGACTGAGCCGATACCAGATACTTTTCCACCATCTTGGTCTTTCACATCTCACGTGGTCCGCCAAAATGACACTTTCGCGGAGTCAAATTATCCTGGAAATTATGAACAATTCTAACTTTCTTCATATTTTGCACCAATTCTGCGCGAAAATCTGGATTTTGTGATACGTCACATCTACTTCAGGTGTTCCCAAACTATTTCATTTGCTCATAGTGTTTAAAGATTTTTCTGTGGCCCAAGTCAAAATGTAGGCAACGATCAGTGTGGTTAGTTTGTTTACCTTAAGTTAAAACATTAAGAAATATTTTACATGTAAAAAGTACTAAATAAGTACATATTTAGAACAATTATATAATTAATTGAATTTGCCACGTGTAGACTAACAAGTAAGTGTTATTTCAATGAAAATATTGGAATATTTTGCTGAGCCCCTGTAAACCAGCGACGCACACTTTGGTAACCACTGATCTACTTTAACATTCTGATGTAGTTCTTGAATACTGTAAAGCAAATATCTTGGTAAATTGATGCAAATTGTATAATACTTATCCCACCAATATTGGTCGATATTTTGAACCACTTTTAATTATTACAATTATTAAACATCGTTATCGGTGGGAATCGGGAAGGGTATAGGTATCTGTTCAGAGTGATATCGGCTCAGCCCTAGTTGTTTCTGCCTTTATATAATTACCAAAAATACCAAATACACAGAAATGCACCATACGTATATTATATAACTCTAGAGAAATTCCACCAACTTTATGTTCGAAAATAACATTCTTATTTTCCTATTACCAGGGTGCGAAATCCTGGGGTAACGGGAGGATTTCCCCAGCAACAACCATGTTGGCCTCAAAAATCCCCTCCACCAAAAATTTCCGGGGGGGGGTTAGTTTCTGTTATAACAAACAAAAGATAAGCAATTACTTTCAATTTGAAATATACTTTACTAAGAATAATATCGAAAACACACACAAATTAGTGTAGTTGTGAGTATTGAATGCATTCTCTCTCAAGAGATCATTAACAAATCTACATCAAGACGCGCAATTAAAGTAAAAGAAGAATGCAAGAAAATAATAACTATGAAAGCTAATTGAATTACATTAACATAAAGCACAAACTAAACAAAAACTTACACAGAATAAAACCACTTCGACTATTTCATATTTTTTTAACATCTTTAAAAAGTTACTAAAGGAATTAGTTAGCTGCTTTGCAATATCTGATATGTATGAAAGTAACATATTAATTTCCTTCATGTAATTAATAATAATAATAATAATAATAATAATAATATATTTTAATTGAGTATTTCATTTTTACTTTTAATAATACACATATGTGGTGAGGAGGTTTGTAGATTAAGAACTTTCTCCCCCACCAGGTTTCAATGATTTCGCACCCTATTACTCATTACTCATGAACTACAAACAAATAAACTTACCTGTTACCGGCTCGGTGTGTAAACCACCTTAAGAGGTTGACTTTCTAACTCGCCACAGAAGTTTCCGGGTTCGAGTCCCGGTTTGGGCATGGATATTCTTTGTGCCTGTACCTTCATCAATTTCTTCAAACCAAAACTCATCCTCATCGTCGCGATTAGCCAAAAAGTCGAAGAAAAGCGACTCTAATAAAGAAAATACAAATGAACGTACCGTTGAATCCTGAACTGCAGTAAGTGTGTAGGGTCCCCCTTGATCATGAGGATCTAATTGAACGCTCCACACACCATTACCTAGTAAATAATAACAAAATAACATTAAGTAATTGGCTAGTATTCTTTAAAATACGTAAGTTTATAATTAATACTGAGTTAAATAAGGTCACGAATGAACTTGGTTTCTTAGTCTAATGTAATATATATATATATATATATACAGGGTGTTTCTAAAGGTCGTTTACAACGCTTGGGAGGTGATTCCTCACACGAAAACAAGCAAAAAGTCTAAGTTCCATTTTTACGACTGAGGCTTCGTTTCCGAGATAGGAGCCTCGCAAAAGGTGACAAAGTGAACGTCACACCTGACTGGGACGAATACTATAACAGATAGAGAGGCGGTTCCAAGGGAATCATAAAGGAATCGTATGTGCTCAGTCCGGAAGTCACTATGAAAAGTTCACTGCACGCATGCGCAATGGAGTCCTCAAAGGAATTGGGGATTTCCAGCAAGAACAATACATGGAAAGGGTATGTAACGCAGCAAGAAGGACCGTGACAATGAGAAATGCGTTCAAGACAACACATCCCGACCTCAAACATCAAAACATGAGCACCGAACACAAAATCCGAAAAGTTGAGCACGGTTGCATACCCCAGTTACACGCGAGGAATGAACGAATCATGTCATGTGGCATACGAGAGACACATTACTCCACCAGGAGGAGGGAAAGAAAAACACAATATCAGATGATTGCGACAACGTGTATTTTTACACGCGACAACTACGTAATATCCCCCCCCCCCCACACACACACAACAAACAGCAAATGCTACAATGTCTTATGCACAGACAGTGCGTGTCACTGTACACCAACTGAAGATGTCACTTTCAAACACACAAAGGGGGTGGGGAGCAATACCAAAAGTGTTCGCATGCGATCATTGTGACGTAAAAGAGACCAGTTTTGGAAGCGCTGCACAGGCAAGTCTGGCTCTCGTAGTCTACGTTTGACTTTCATGACTGCTGTTCCCGCGAGTGGAGCTCGAAGGGTTGGTTCTCTCCGGCAGTCGTTCCAGTCGTGTTACATGTGCTGGGATATGATCAGCAGTTCGCTCTAGGTTGTCATACGCATTGAAGAGTACTAGTGTGTTGTATTGAAAGAAGTTGACGTGGTGGAGTGGGCAAGTCAAGTATCGCTACAATTGGTCTGTGGTGTTCGTACGGTGATACGACCAATTTGTGCAGTGTGCCAGTGTTAAACAAAAACGATACTTTGCAGTTCCAGCTCCCTATTACACAGATGGCTGCGTATACGACCCAGCAGCTAGCAGACATGCATCTCATGTATGGGGAGGCACGTGGTAATAACCGTAAGGCAAGGCGTCTTTATGGAGAACGCTTTCCACATAGACGTTTACCGTCTCACACCTTCTTTCAGGTAGTGGACAGTCGACTGCGTAAAACAGGGTCAGTGTTACCACCGCGGCAAGAAGTTGGAAGACCCCGAAGTGTACGCACACATCAGTTTACAGAAGATGTGTTAACATCGGTCGCAGAACATCCTGGCACCAGTACGCGAGTGCTTGCTCGGGCACGAAACACGTCTCATGTGAATGTTTGGCGAGTGTTGTCAGAGGAAGGAATGCACCCTTTTAAACTGCAGAAAGTACAAGAACTGTTACCTCGTGACTTTCGCCCTCGTATGGAGTTTTGCCAATGGTTGTTGCATCAGCTGGACACAAACCCTCACTTCGGGGCAAACGTATTGTGGACAGATGAAGCCATTTTCACCAGGATGGATGTCTTCAATAGTAGAAACAGTCATGTATGGAACTTTGACAACCCACATGCACTTTTTGTGGCCCATCACCAGCACAGGTTTTCAGTGAATGTGTGGTGCGGGATAGTACATGATCATTTAATTGGACCATACATTCTCCCTGTTCGCCTGAATGGTCGCACGTATCATGCATTTCTTAGTCAGGTTCTGCCTGAACTGTTGGAGACCGTACCTTTGGCACTGCGGCAAGAAAGGTGGTACCAACAAGATGGGGCACCAGCTCATTTCGATCGTAATGTACGACATTTCCTGCATGACGTGTTTCGCAATAGGTTCATTGGTAGGGATGAGCCTGTGTCTTGGCCACCGAGGTTGCCAGATCTCAACCCTCTCAATTTTTTCTTATGGGGAGAAATGAAAACCCTCGTATACGAAACACCTGTCACATCAGCTGAGGACCTCGTTGCTCGCATCAACGTCGCCGCCGCGACTGTACAGATCGACCACAAGGAAAAAAACCTTGAGACGAAAAGTCCCCGCGGAGCTTTCCCTTCTTCCCTCCACCTCGGGCCATAAGGAAGCATGGTCCACTCTCCCCCTCCTCTACTCGCGGGAGTACGGTGCACAGGAGTCGCGGGTCTGCGCAGGTTGTTTTGCTTGTGGTTCCACTATAGCAGATACACCTGGCTTGTTTGCTCGTACTCGACAATCCTTGATTCGTCGCTGTCATCTCTGCGTAGAAGTAAACGGCAGACATTTTGAAAACCGTCTGTGATTATTGCCCTCGGCAAATCTCAGTGAGAACACTCTTGGTATTGCTCCCCACCCCCATTGTGTGGTGAAAGTGACATCTTCAGTTGGTGTACAGTGACAGGGACTGTCTGTGCGTAAGATATTGTAGCATTTGTTGTTTGTTGTGTGTGTGTGTGGGGTGATATTACGTAGTTGTCGCGTGTAAAAATACACGTTGTCGCAATCATCTGATATTGTGTTTTTCTTTCCCTCCTCCTGGTGGAGTAATGTGTCTCTCGTATGCCACATGACATGATTCGTTCATTCCTCGCGTGTAACTGGGGTATGCAACCGTGCTCAACTTTTCGGATTTTGTGTTCGGTGCTCATGTTTTGATGTTTGAGGTCGGGATGTGTTGTCTTGAACGCATTTCTCATTGTCACGGTCCTTCTTGCTGCGTTACATACCCTTTCCATGTATTGTTCTTGCTGGAAATCCCCAATTCCTTTGAGGACTCCATTGCGCATGCGTGCAGTGAACTTTTCATAGTGACTTCCGGACTGAGCACATACGATTCCTTTATGATTCCCTTGGAACCGCCTCTCTATCTGTTATAGTATTCGTCCCAGTCAGGTGTGACGTTCACTTTGTCACCTTTTGCGAGGCTCCTATCTCGGAAACGAAGCCTCAGTCGTAAAAATGGAACTTAGACTTTTTGCTTGTTTTCGTGTGAGGAATCACCTCCCAAGCGTTGTAAACGACCTTTAGAAACACCCTGTATATATATATATATATAAAGGTTTAAAATTAGCTTCCTCAGCCATCAGCGGAGATTTTCAACCTCCAAATCAAATTCATATCTACCCGTAACCAGTGTGCGAATTATCGAAGGGGGGTGCTGGGGATTCCCCACCACAAAAAATGTTATCCCCAGCAGATGTTTTTCAATCCCTGCCAAGGACTCTTATCCCCGCCAAAGAAAATGAAATTGAAAGTATATAGTATACCATTTCTTAACTATGGAATAGACACCACTAAAAAATCGTCCGGGAAAACACTTAGTTAACCTTTAAAACAATTGCATCCTATTTGAAGTTCTATTTTTAGATATCCCATTCTTTATTTGTTTACCTTGCGTTGCAGGGGTATTTACTTATCCCAATCTTCTATTAGAGAGGAAAATAATGAATTATAAGTGTAGTGTAAAATAAAACTAATTTTATTTACATATTCACTATAATATTAATTTAACTCAAAACGTGATTATAAACAACACTTTTAGTTTCACCTCCAGGAGCAAGAATAAATAAATTGAACGGCTTTGGGAATGTCACTATTCATCTTAGCGACCCCGAAAGCTATGGATTCCACACTAATATCGGTCGTTTTCGATTATTTTTATATGCCACCCCTTCCCACCCCCACCCCTAGGAGTGAGAGGGGTGTCTTACCCCCACAGTATTTCTTTCCAGATTGTAAGTCATATGTGTACCAAGTTTGGTTGAAATTGCTCCAGGCGTTCGAGAGTTATGCCGGAACAATCATACATACATATATACACACATACATACATTTTTATATACAGGGTGAGTCAAAATTATGTGAACAATCTTTTCTATAACGAAAACTCTGAGCGTTCACATAATTTTGACTCAGCCTGTATATAGAAGATGATTGTCGTCGTGTGCAAAAAACTCTCAAACTAACGCTGATGCTCTGTACATTGTCAAATGAACTGCAAGAGTCTACCGCCGTGGCAGAAAGAACTCATTTCGCCAGCTTTCTTCGTTATCAATATTTTTAGCAACATGCCTCATTGAGTTGATTGATAGAGTGATTGATATTTGTTCAAGTATTCTCGGCCTTACCAGTTTAATATATACTTTTGTGTATGGGTTAGGGTGTTTTTAGGATGTACATATACGGTTTCTAAATGATATCATAACATTTAATGTATTTAGTAGGTACTTAAGAACTGTAAGGCAATATTACAGTTTTCTAACTGGTTGCATATACAAATTTGCATACCTGAAAAAACACTACCCCCCCTGAAATGAAATACAAATACGGCACCTCCTAAAAACTAAAAAGCTTAATTTGCACACTGTCATGACCCTTTATGAATGTGGTGGGGTAAAATTTCGTTCTGCCATTTTGAAGAATTTTGGCTCTCGTATATCGTATTTATTACCCCATAGGCTAAGCATTTTATCAAAAAGTAATTGAACATCTTCATGAATGACATTTTATCATTGTAGAAATTCACAAACTGTCATGTCGTACATGTACTTGCTATTTCTTAAACTTATGTTTATCTACATATACACCCTGTAAGAAGTTAAATAGAGAAATGGCAGTATAAGACCCACTTCCATTCAACTAGTAACTACTTATATAAAATAACCACGACCGTTTTTAAGGTACGATGCAAGTGTAACATTTTCCCACGGTTTTAATATTTAACTTGTCCATATTGTCAGGGAAGCATTTGTTTCAAGGCACATGTTTTCGTTACTAGTTACTTGGAAAACGTAAATATGTTATAGTTACTGATTTCAAAAAGTAACTAGTTACAGTTAACGTTACTCGAAACAGTAACTGTTACTTCTATTTGCGTTACAAGTAACTCCTTACTTTCAAGAGCTGGCGATTGATTACTTTAGTCGATTTAGATAAATTTTAAGGAAATGTGCCGACCTTCGTGGCGGAGTGGTTAGCACAGGGAGCCCAGGTTCGAATCCCGACCTGGCCGTGGATGTTCTTCAATTCCATCATATCATCACTCAACTTCATTTTAGCGATTAGCCAAAGTGACAGAAAAGCGAAGTAAAATAAAACAAATCAATCCTCGAAGAAAGGTAATATTGTAGGATGCATACTTAATGCCGCGGCAGCTCAGTCGTTAGGACGTCTGACTACCATGAGAGAGACCCGGGTTCGATCCTCTGCGGGGCAGAACCGGGATTTTTCCCACCTGTTCAAGCGGCTCCGGCGCCCACCCAGCGTCGTATAAAGTGGGTACCTGAAGGAAAGTCTGGGGGGTAAGGGCGACCAGGGGCGTGGTGCTGATCACATCACCCCCACCTTCGGTCGTGATCAAGAAAGTGTCGGGCCCTAACCCCAAACTCCCTATACGCCTACTTGGCGTGGTGCATAACACAGGGGAGCACTTTAACATTTACCTTTTTTGCATACTTAACTTTTTAGAACGAAAACGTATAAACTTCGCTCGTTTGTATCACCACCTGCGCAAAAAAATGCTTCTTAATATTCTAAGAATCTGATATATTCCTTAAAGCCTTGCTACCAAAAGTTTCAGAAATAAGTGTTGCTGGTTTCGTCCTGTTTGTTAATATTATAATAGCTATTTCACACTTTGGGTACACAATATTTATTTATTTATTTTTCGCTTTTCTGCCACTTTTGGCTAATCGCGATGGTGGAGATGAGTGATATGTTGAAATTGATTAAGAGACACTCACAAAGAACGTCTGGGTTTTGAACCCGGGACTCCTGCCATGGTGTCGTACCTGGTGATGTGCCAACCACTTCGCCGCGGAAGTCGGCACACATACTAATATCAAAGCACTATTTGTCACCAAGCTGTACTGTAAATCCAATGACTCTCACAATGTTTATGTAAAACAGAAATCAAATATACGAGTAACGTTTTCTGCTCAGTGGCAATGCTAAAGGGGCCAGGGGACACAAGCCCTTTCCGAAAAATCCGTTTGCCTCCACGTGTGCCCTTCCTCCCGCTGTTGAGAAAACCGTCCATCTGTTACTGATTACTAGGGAACGGAACTTTATGTGCTAAAAAACTCAGAAATATTTATTTTTTATGTGTCATAAATGTTGAAAATATGTGATAAAAACAGGAAAATATGTGACAAAAATAAAAACATTTGGTAACAAAAACAAACTATAACATGCATTTTAAACACCTGAAATTAGTTTCTAAATGATTACCTCTTAGCGAGCTATTTTTTGGAAGAGTTGCAGTGGATCACCATAGTTCTTTCCAAATTCTCCATTGTAAATCTGTGACGATTATCTCTAAAAAGCATCTTATATTGTGAGAAAGATGGCTCCACGTCACAAGAAACAATTCTTGCATATTTGAAGCACGAAATGTCACTAACGCTGAAGTTTTCCAAAGCTTCCTCTTCCTCTACTTCACCTCCTTCCAAAACACATGCAATTTGGCACAATGTTTAAAAACCTTGGTTTTTTTTTCAAAAATTCTGTACATTTAGACATTTAGATCCAGTGAGTTCTTTCAGTTTCGTTTCTACTATACGGACTTCACCAATGGAAGCTGCCAAAGTGTTCGCGGACGATTCAAGCTTTCATATGGAATTAGAGAGAATGGACAGGTTTGTTGAGATGTATGCCAATTCGACTTTTAAGGAGGGCTCCATCAACAGTTCTTGCAGAATTCTTCTTTGTCGAGATCATTTACAACAGATACAATTTTTTTCAAAGTTCTGGGCATAACATCTGCATCGCGTAACTACAGGTGTAGGGGGAAGGAGAACCTCAGGACATTTTTGTTTAAAAATGTCTATTCTTCTAGGCGACTTGATAAAAACTTTCTTCCCATTTGAAACCAGTTTATCGACATTGGGATAAAGAGCTCTTATCTTTTCACATATTCTACGCAACGCATGCGCCACACATGTAACGTGCACCATTTTGGGGTAGCTAACGGCAAGACCACTGCATGTAAGCTGCAGCATCTGTCAAGAGAAGAACATTGTCAAATTTTATGTCTTCTGGCCACAATAGCTGCATTGCTTCATTAAAAAGCCTTGCTATCGTTACGTGTAGCCAGCCCCAGCTACTTACAGCTATTTTCTCCCGATAGGATCGTAGGCGAGGTGCCAGAAGTCTTCCAGCGAGCGTTTTCAAAGACAAAACAAACCTAGCACTCTCGATATGAAAGAGGTGCGGAGAATAAACATTTTTCCTTGGAGGATTTCGAGGTAGATGAAGTCAACGAGCGATTTTATGTATTTAAAATGAAAATTCGCAAAATATGTATTTACATACGGAAAACTGGAAAATATGTGTTTTTATGTAAAATAAAATTTGCTGTGTTGACATATAATGCTATGATAAGAATTTTGGCAAAAATGAGGGTCTCTATCTTATCGCAGAAAAAACATTTATTTACCTAAAGTTCCTTTCCCTACTGATTACATTCAACTCTTCTCACTTGCAATCCCTCTTGAGTGATAGTTACATTAATGTAAAATCTACGTTTATGTTGCAGTGAAAGAATAATGTAAATTGCATTTGATACTTACTGTCGACCTGTCCCTGATTCTCTGCTCCATCTATGCTAACGGTGACGGTGGCACCGGGATCACCATAGCCCCAGACATTGGCTGACTTTGGAGCCATCTGGAGGACCATGCTGGAAGCATAGGAGGAAGCCAGACTAAAGGCAGCTGAAAGAAATGAAGAGAATATAGTGTTGGTTGATGTAACATTTCTATCTCCTGACCTGAGACAAATGGTGAATACGAACATTGACATAGTAGACATTTACATGGTAGTATCGATATTTGGGGATGATTATTCAATCCGTCCACTCCGAAATATCTTCGAAGTAGTAATGCAAAAATATAGCACAATGCATGTAACATTAGCTTTGATTGAGGCTTTGTTATATTTCCAATATTTCAATTTCTTGCGTAGAAGTAGAATTATTGTTGTTATGAAAAGGTGTTGAAATGATAAACTTTTTAAAAAAGTGTTTTCTGAGGATTTTTCTCCACACAGGATGATGACGATGGTGATGCTATCGGGTGTAGAATCTCGTGTTATGAAAAAGTTTGAGGACCAGACGATTATGAATTTTTATATCTATGAGTTCTGCATGTGCAGAAATCGCACGCAATAGTGTTTTCGTACCATTTTACATATTTTACCTTTTGGTATTTCCTTGTCATAACATTAGTTCAATATGCTGACCAAGGCAGAATTTATTTCATTTTAAAACATAAACTAAACGTTACGTTTCAACCTTCTGGCAAGGTCTTCTTCAGACTGTGAACCAAATACAAGTAAAATAAGGTACAAAACAGGAAGATATATATATATATATACACAAAAATCAATCCCCTCCAGACACACTCCTCTTTCTCACTTAAGAGAGAGAGAGAGAAATACGATATTTAAGCACACGAGAGAAACAGGACATGACATAGAGTGGGATGAGGCTGAGCAGATAGAAAGATAAACAACTTTCTAATAATCCTGTTTTGTACCTTATTTCATTTGTGTTTGGTAGAAAAAGAAGAAGACGTTACTAGATGGTTGAAACGTATCTTTTAGTTTATGTTTTAAAATAAAATAAATTCTGCCTTGGTCAGAATATTGAGTTTTGGGTTATCATGTAAACAAGGCTTAATGTTGTTATAACGTTAGTGTCCAATATTAGGAAAAAATCAAGTTTTAAACATGAATATTTATCGTTCTCTGTATAACTGCATTATTACTAAATAACCATCAAAAACAATTAACACTTTCATTTTTGAAGCACTAACGACAATCACAACGTCAGATATTTAAAATGGGCTTGATGTTAAGCATTTCTCTTACAGTAACTTGCAGTGGCGGCGATTGGGTTCAAAAACCAGGGGGACAAGGTGCGAAAATTGGGTGGGGCAAAGATAGTATATTTCCTTTGTAGATAAGGTTTAGCATAGTGCGGGGGCAAAAGTTACGAAAACCGGGGGGCAACTGCCCCCTTACCCTCCTAATCGCCGCCACTGGTAGAAAGAAAATGCAAAATAATCGTTGGACATAATATCAAAACTAAAATTGAAAGTGAGTATATAAGTGGGGTCCCTGCGTCTTAATTCTGAGGCAATGGGGATTTTATACTGATTTTAACACGAGAAATGGGTGTTTCAGAATGGAACTTAAAGTAATGTATCTACTGTGGATTTCTTTCAGAAATAAAATATCAAATTTTTATAATACCACTAGATTTGGTATATTTTCTTTCACTTTCTCATCATTTCTGGGGAGAGGAATTAGTTACTGAGATGTTGCCTCCTTTATAAATTTAGGTAAAAATGGCAAAGGAAAAAATGGCAACGGAATAAATGGCAAAGTCAAAATGGCAAGCGGAAAAAATAGCTAAAGGAAAAATGGCAACGGTAGAAATGGCGAAAATAAAAATGGTAAATACAATATATTATGATTTTACATGGAAATTGAGAAATTATATGTTTTGCATTTCGCAGTTTGAAATTAAAAGTAAATATATTTTCGGTGTCTTTTAAAACAAATTTGTCTTTTAAGGGATACATTTTATTTGATGTTTAGAAAATAATTATAATGCCGTGTATTTCTATATTTATTCTGGCAGATGTTACTGCCGCTATAGAATCACATGTTATTAAAAGGTAACCTTTGTAAATAATTTGAAGCTTCTGTGATTCATGAAACTTAAAGGGGGTGCAGCATAGCATGGGTTTTCATCTTGACTGAAAACAAGTTTACGGCTTGTGCACACCCAGGGCCGTATCAAGGTTTGTGGAGGCCCCTGGGCAAAATGTTTTGTGGGGGCCTCCCATTTTTTATTATTTTTTACTAGGAGCTACATTAGCTCAATATGTTAACCACAAATTTTCAGCAGTTGAAATGGTAAACTTGATTTTAGAATAATCCGTAGTCATTCACAATCGAACATATCGTAGATAGGTTTGCAGGGAGAATAGCGCAGAAAAATAAAGTTACAGGATGAAAATTGGAGCGCTATAACAGCAGTAAAATTCTGCGTCTAAATGTCTACAGTATATTATGAAGAGCGAACACCGTAACTACAATATATGGTAAATACTAAGGGTGTTCAGACGGAAACAGAGAACTGAGCAGTAGACTGTATTTACGTACATAATTTATTATAAATTATATTATTTACAATTAAGAGTAAACATGTCACTACATATGGACGGTCCATCTACTGGACAATTACCGACAGGTTCATTGTGGAAATTAGTAACTACACTTTCATCAAGAAAATTCCCAAAGGCTTAACACTTATAGTAGACACACTTTCCTTGCCCTTTTCGCCGAAAATTCATGTACTATATCATCGAAGTCCAATTCACGACGATGTTCATGTTTAATGCCCAATACACAAAGATTGGATAAGCTACCCTGTCCCATGGCAGCACGAAGCCTGTTTACTGCGGAACGGATCCTTACATGCAATATTATCTTAATCGTATCTGAGAATTGATTGTTTGAATAAGTGTGCCTTATTTCCACACCACAGCCAAATCAATCCATGGTATAAAGTATACAGAGCTTCAGATATCTACAAACAGATCGACTGAGAGCTGTGCTACAGTTGGATCCAGAAGAGTGTAGACATGAGACAATATTGAAGTTCTTTTGATCTTTAAAATACAATTTCTTATGAAATTTTTTACAAGCATAGCCAGCTGGTTAATTTGTTTTTTTTTGGTAGAGGCCCTTCACAGCTTCCTTTTGGTGGGGGCCCCGGGGAAATTGCCCCAGTTGGCCATAGGTTAATCCGGCCCTGTGCACACCTGCTGACCAATCACACGTGTTTGATACTAGCAGAACTTGAAGCCAGCCCTTATGTACCCCCTCGCACTAATTTGTGTCACTGATTTCTCACAGAGACGAACTTGTTTACTTTTTCAAAATCAAAATTGTTAAATCTCGGAATTCTAAAATCAAATTTATTGAAACAAAATCATGTGCGTTCCTACGACCATAATCATCCACCTGATTACGATGCTGTAATGATAGCCAAGCAGGCAAGTATCCTGCAATTCCTTTCGGGGTGGGGGGGGGGGGTTTGCTGAACACCATTTTTAAAGGGGTATAGATGGAATTTCATAATTGTATGTTTAAGGTCAGTGGTGGCAATTGGGTTTCAAAAGGGGGAAGGAGCGATACAAGGAAAGTTCACTTTCTCTTGGCAGACAAGGCTTAGCATTAAGGGGCCATAGTATGGACTCAAAATGGAGAGCAACTATTCCCTAATTCGTCGCCAATGTTTATGGCTGTCATTTTAATCAGAATGTGAAATCGGAACATATTTTACCACTCGACTCCTCTCTTTCCATTCATTAACATTGTGCTGGAACCATCTCAGTATGTGTGTTTGCCCATTCTTCTCATCAGGCATCAAAAGATCTATGTATTAGAAGTGTTTTTAAGAAGCTGTTATCAGTGACCTGCGGTGACGTCGACACTTGAGTAGCAATCAGTGGCTTGCCCAAGGGAGGTTAGTGGGGTCATAACCCCATTTTATCCAGTATTCCTTAAAATAAAAAATATCAAAGACAGGAAAAGATGGCAAAATGAGGACTGACTACCAAAAATAGTATGTGTAACCCCTCTCACACCCGAAAATCCTGGGAACCCCACTCTTTATCTCGGACATATCTTTAAAAATCAACTCACGAGAAGTTTTTATCATTTCGTATTGGAGACTGAAGTAAGATGCAGGTTTGGATATTATCCTCCATGGTGCTGTCGCCTGCCTTCGCACCTAACCTTAACAAAGCCCTAATTTTCCATCCTTGTGAATTGGATCTTCAAGACTTAGGAAGATTTCAGACCGAAGGGATAGGCGATACATCTAGTTTGGAATGAGCCAATCAGCAGCAACGTTTCACACCATAGCGACAAAAAAGGCCGCATAAACCTACTTTCCACTTGTGAAATCCTCAGCGACACTTGGTAGGACACTGTCATCGTCACCTCGAAGTGACAGTTCTTGTTGGCCATAGAAGAAAAAAATCTCCCTAACCGGTGGGGGTGCTCTTCAGTTTTCTTCTTTCTCCTTTATTTTCCGTGCTTGTTCACTTTACAGGCAACATCTTACGATTTGATATACACAGGACATGTACTATGTAGACATTTTAACGAAAAATCAGTCGAAGTCAAGGGTGTTCGGTGGCCCAGTTGGTAGAGCAAGCAATTTTCTTTAAAATGTCTACATATGCAACATCTTCTTGCTTTCTCTTCTCAACATTCATAAAATTTTTGGCTGTCTCTTTATGGTAGTTAAGTGCTTGAGTGTGTGTCGAACCCAGTAGGATTAAACATTCTCCGTCTTGCCTAGATAATTATTTCACTCCTTAAATTATCGTCACATTATTTTATTTCACACTGCAAGAAACCAAAAACCTCCTTTCATCTAGTGTAAACCGAAAACGTTCGGGCGACTCGAACCCTTAAGCCCCCCTTGGATACGTACTTGTAGCCAAGTGTCCTAATGATATGAAGATTCGAAATCAACATCCGTGCAATCCAAGTGAACCTACAATACTAGAAGATTTGATTTTGGACGGCATATATTGTCTCATACAATATACTTGACAATTTCCAAAGAAGAAAACTAGGATAATTTATACTGACAGTGCTAACAAAAGAATTGCAGGATTTCTTACGAGGAGTAGCACATAACCTAAATTTGGAATGTATGTAAAGTGACGATATCGAAGGTGAATAAATATTGTTAGCTAATTACAGTAAAAGGTGAGGAAAACCAAGGTGAATAAATATTGTCCTGATTAAATACAGTATTGTAAAGTGACGAAATCAAATGTGAATAAATATTGATTTTGTTAAACACAGCATCAATATTTTTCTTCTTTACAATTTCCATATGAATTATTTATATCAATTAATTATCATTTGCTTTTGCTTTCTGTTTGTGATTTCTACTTTCGACATTTTTCCATTTGCAATTTTCACTTTGCCAATTTGCTGCGTTTACAATTTTTTCCGTTTGCCATTTTTACTTGGCCAGTTTTTCCGTTACCATTTTCTTTGCCATTTTTGCCTTATTTACATAAAATAGTGTCAATGTTTTTAAGTTATTAAGTTGAACTTTCCTCTTTCATTTTCGAGAACATCAGTTCTGTGTCTCTTATAATGAGGCTCACTCAATATTACACGAAAGAGACCAAATCATGGATGCATTTAAAATCACTTTAGAACAGTAACTGGGAAGAACTGTATTTGGTAAACTGTTTACACTTACCTCTAGATTGTTTGTCCGTTTGACCGGCAGAGGCCACCACCACTGCAATAGTCAATAGCAACACTGTGTTCTCCTTCATCTGGAATAGAAGATAACAGTCATTATTTTTCTGGCACTAGAAACTGCTGTTTAAACCACCTTCGAATTTGCACCAATATAATACAGTAATAATAATAATAATAATAATAATAATAAATAATCACGAACATTTTGTTTCCTTTGTCCACTTTTTTTATATTAGTATTCATGTAGAGTTAGTCCTGGACTGTGGCCGTGCGGCCTAAAGCCTGACGAGCAATGTGACCGTGCGGCCTAAAGCCTGACGAGCACTGTGGCCGTGCGGCCTAAAGCCTGACGAGCACTGTGGCCGTGCGACCTAAAGCCTGACGAGCACTGTGACCGTGCGGCCTAAAGCCTGACGAGCACTGTGGCCGTGCGGCATAAAGCCTGACGAGCACTGTGGCCGTGCGGCCTAAAGCCTGACGAGCACTGTGGCCGTGCGGCCTAAAGCCTGACGAGCACTGTGACCGTGCGGCCTAAAGCCTGACGAGCACTGTGGCCGTGCGACCTAAAGCCTGACGAGCACTGTGGGCGTGCGGCATAAAGCTTGACGCACACTGAGACGCCGGAAGCGCGGCAACAGATCAGAACAGATTCGCTTCCGGCCCTCAAGTTAACTCGCAGACTTCTATCCGGAAATTCCGTGCTTCTGTTCCGCACGTTCCCCTGTAGTGGGCGTTACACCATTTGATTTCAATAGAAGCAGACGACAGAAGTTCTGTTGCCGGATTTTTCCATGTTTCTCCGCGTCTCAGTGTGCGAACGCTTACTACAGGGGAACGTGGGGAAACGAAGCACGGAATTTCCGGCTAGATTTCTGCGCTTTATCTTGAGAGTTATCGCCAAGTGAGACGCCGGAAGCGAAACTATTCTGTTCTGTTGCCGCGCTTCCGGCGTCTCAGTGCCCGCCATGCTTTAAGGCGTCTTGCTTTGGGCTCGCACTACGGGACGCGCGCAGGTTGGAGTCTCCTGGGGGAAGCGTAACAAATTTTCTCCTGAGATTTCGGCATCTGTATGGGACCGGTGGCCACCCACCATCGCACAGTGACCCGTGGAAGGATGGAACCATAAATTGAATAGTTTTGTCGGACGAGCGCATCCCAGAATCAAGGACCTGATTACTCTTCTCAAAACGGGAGCGGAAAAGAACGAGATCCAGATCATGCGAGCAGAATTGAATTTGGAAGGTGTCAAGAGAAAGCGAAGGTAAGCAAATATAAACATATCATATATATACATGTCTACACATACATGTATATATACATAGTCATATATATATGAAATATCCAGAAATTTCTTCAAACAGCATTTAATTAATGATATCGATTCTCAATTGCAGCTGCTGAGTTTGCTGAGTTGCTGTTTTAAGTCCACTTTATGCACAGTAAGGCTAATCGGGACTGGACCTACAGTTTAAAGTGAGATCCGAACCACTTGTACCTCCAGCGGGTATCGAACCCGGGACCCCTTGATTACAAGGCAAAATTCTCAATTGCAGATACATACAATTGGATGATAGAATTTCGCGTACAATGAGCGAATATCAAGAGACTGGCAACATTGATAAACTTCTGAAGACGATCATCCATGTTATCAACTTTTAAACCGAAGTGCAGGCAGATACAACTGGACGACAGGATTTCCCGTACAAGGAGCAAATTTCAAGAAGATTTGCAATATAGATCAAGATGATGTAATTGAATTTCAAAGAATATAAGTGCTGTTATTAACATAAGAAATAGTATTTTTGTAATTTCTTTTTCACCTGTTATTATGTCAGTCCCTTTGTTTTTCTCTATCAACTCTTCATTCTTTCAAAAAGCCAATAGGCTATACGCAAATGATACTCAGCAGTTATAAACGAAAGCGTCCCGCCCCTCACAGTCGTCTCTCTCTCTCCCCGCCTGTAAGCAGCTGAGACTGTAACCAAATGATACGACACCGGTTTGAATGCGAGATCCTTAGACGTATTTTCCCGGCGAAGCTTTTCAGTTTATCACCTATTATTCCTGTCGCTACTTTCTTCAAAACTGATAATCTGCTTTTGAGATTGCATAGAGTGAAGATAAAGCAAATACAAACACCACATTTTTTTTAAAAAAGTCAACTGAAATTATTTTTAAGAAAATTATATTCTTTTCAGCAACAGTTTTCATATCCTTAAAATACTTTGCTGCAGCACCGCGACACATCAACACTAAAGGTCTTAACACAATCTTTTAAAGTTTATAGAATCTGACACGAATGAAACAAATGATTAATCTGATAATTTCTGTCTTCATCAGATTTTTCAAGAATAATGTTTCGTGGATTTCTATGACACACCATCTCCATTAACCCGCAAGGACACGTGAATGGGTAAAAATGACCCAAAAGATTTTGAAATATTTATTTCATCTTTACCAATGAGTGTGCTTGAGGCGATCCTTCTCAGTCCCTTTCCAGTAAACACTTTCGAATGTCAAGAGACCTTGAATCAGCTATGAGGCTTCGCTAGTTGCCCTCACAGGGCCATAGAAACATCACCTTGCAAATTTCACCCATACGTGCCCTCCTGCGTTTCAGCTTGCATGATCTTTTCTCTCATTTTTATCAATCGTCAGATACAATAAAGATATTCCAAATTAATACAATTAGTATAACCAATAAAGATATTGTTAATCAAATGCTTTAATGTAATTATAACTCGGAGTTACGAAGTAATTTTGCGTCTGGGAATATTTACACACCAGAGTCTTTGGGGAAAATTTTAGGAAGGGTGTTCATGAAGGTTTTGGAAGGTGTTAGGGGTTGTTGAGGACGGGGACGTTCGAATAAATTTCTGTTACACGACACTACTTCTATATGTATTAAGTATCAGCTGACAGCGAAATAGGAGACGACCTATTCCCCTAGCGCGCGTACACGTGACCACGTTTGATTCAGGGTTGCCAGCTGACCCATTAACAACGGAGCACACGGTCACAAATAAGCTAAATTTGTCAAAAATAGCAAAAATGATGTCAGTTACATAATTCGTTGACATTCTCGTGTTCAAGGTATGTATCTAGAAAGGAATAAAATATGTAATTAAATACAAATCCTAGCTCTATGTAAATTTTAATTAAACATTATACAATAGATGTTGACGTGAAACACTGCATTAATATTTTCGTAATTGGTAATGTGCGCTATGCCATAAAGAGAGTTGTCGAGTGGTATAGCACTTCCGTAAAATCTTTTGTAAAACCCAAAAGTCCTCTTTTTTAAACCTTGTCATCTGGTAATCCTAAAAATATCGGATGAGAGAAAAAACACCATTCATGTTGGGTGATGTTTTATTTGAACTAAATTACAATTCTCCAGAGACCAAAGATGGCTTTGTGGCCCAGCGCGTTAAGTCTTGACTTTCGATCTCGCCATCCAAGTTCGCGGATTGAAATCCCGCTCTCAACATGGTGTTCTTTGTGAGTGTCTCTTCATCAACTTCATCCTCGTCGTCGCGACAGCCAAAAGTGACAGAAATGCAACGCTACATTACAAAATTTAAAGCAGAAAGCTACACCTATTTTCAAATTTGCAAATTATCATTTCAGAAGATCTATTCTGTACGTCTTGTGCAGAATACTCACCTTGGTAAATCACTCGAATAGTTTCAAATGACAGATCTTTCGATCTTTTTATACTGTTTTCTCCATAAATATAATCGTTGACCTGAAGATAACAACAAGATTACATTCATTGTTTCCATAGAAGGACTTTATTCGGCTGAAGTTAATCAGTATGTTGACTATTTTCTTCATTTCAAATAACATAAACAGTGTCTAAAAATAAAGTTTCAGGAAGCGACCGGTTATCCTAAACATTGAAATGGTCATTCGACACAAACAGAAATTGAATTACAACGCTTTTTTACAATATCTCAGGGTCACTGGCGTACGCAAAGGGGCTGAAGGGGCTACAGCCTTATGCGAAATGTTAAAAAATCAACATTTTAAAATAAAAAACAATAAAAACGCGGGAAAAACCAGTGCCCCATAAAATGACCCTCAATGGCCATTTTTGAGAGTGGTACTTTCTAAATATACGAAATATTGTGTATACCGACCTCTACAAAGAGGCCAGGGGTGACAACTTATGGATAACATTGGGTCCTTACAAGTTAAAAGATTTTAAATTCTCCATGTATTATGATATTAATGCACACCATACTCGCTAGTTTACGTCTGTTATTTATTGATTTCAATACGCAAATATATAAGATAACAAATATAATAATAATAATAATAATAATAATAACGAAAAATTATTAGGTGCGCTATAAGTCCCCACGGACTCCTTAAGTTGGCACCACTGAGAGTATGAACCTATAAAATTTCAGCCTCTCCCGAAAAATAAATCCGAGTACGCCAGTGTTTACTGAACTAATATTTCGACCGTTTGTTGGTTGTAAATTATTCCATGTGAAATAAGAATTTGACAAATGAATTAACATAGGACAAAAAAGGAGGCATGATCTCTCAAAGTACAGTAAAACCTCGTTAATCCGGACTAATGGGGGGGGGAATTGACCGGTTTAATGAAAGTCCGGATTAACTTAAATAACCTAAAAGAACAGTAGAAAGTGCATTAAAACTCCGTTTATAGCAACAACACATGTTTATAATGGTGTATTTAAAGGGCATAGGCTTAAATACACCATACAGTACAGTACAAAGTCTGCGGGAAATAGAAGAATTCCATCAGTGGTTGACTGCCTTTTCTTTGGGAAGTTCTCTTGTTGACTTCAAGCAACATTTAAAACCTTGCATTCTGCTTTTATTTTTTGCCTCTTGCCTATCCGGATTAACGAGGTTTTACTGTATCATGAATAATACAAAAGATAAAATATAAAACAAAAGTGGCTCCTCTCTGATTTCTTTAATTTTGATCTAAACAGGTTGTATTGTTTAGTCTACAAGATAAGTTGACTGAGATTTTTTAAGATATTTGAAGAAGAAAACATACTCTTCATGGAAATGTCGCAATGTAACACGTGACAAAAATCTTATAACGATTTCTACCGAAGAGTGCCAGCCTTTTAACACACCCACTTCTGTCCACCTCCTGCTTAGTTTTATTGTGTAGAAGTTTATCTTATTGCTCGCTCTTAGTTAAAAGATATAGTCGGAATCAATGCCTATGATTCAACTTCAGTTGTCAAGTATAGATTTATCAAGAGCTCTATATCACGTGCCTGCTTGAACAACTGTGTGCGTGTCATTGTTGCGTGTATTGATTCGCAGTTCTAGCGATTCCTGCTACAATATATTTTCTCAAAAGTCAAAACCCTCTGAATAAAAAGAAGGCTTGTTTGTATGTATACATCTAACTGCCAGAATACAACAGTGGATTAAATTCCACAAACTGATAAATATTTGTGGAGAGTTTTTTTATTAATACGAGGGGTGTCCCATAAGTAGCGAGCCTAACCTAGAAGGGAATAGGATGGGACCACAATAGCAACCCATTTTTCTACGTAGTCTGCCTGCAGATCCACACACATTTGCCAATGCTTCTGCAGTGCTTTTATCCCAGTCTCATAAAAGCTTTCCTCAAGGCTTGCAAAATAGTCACCCACAGGACTGATGAAGTCATAATCACACTGATAATGAACAGCGCCCAAAGCTTTTTTCAGGTTAGGGAAGAGATGAGAGTCTGATAGAGCAAGATCGGGTGAATAAGGGGAATGTTCCAACAATTCCAACCTACAATCATGCATGGTTGCCATCGCAACAAGCGATGTGTGAATACGTGCATTGTCGTGATGCAGAATCACACCTTTAGAGAGATTTCCCCGTCGCTTAGTCTTCAAAACACCCCGTAAGACAGTCCCAGAAGACTGTCGTCATTACTTTCCCAGCAGAGGGACCGGACTTTAAGTTCTTTGGAGGGGGTCCACTGTTTTGATGCCTGTTTTGGCTCCGGTACATAGTAATGAGCACAGTTTTCGTCAACAGTCACAAGCCGTTCAACAAATCCGTCTGGATTGGCCTGGAGCAGCTCAAGATTTCGTTCCGAGATCATGCGTCTTGTCAACTTTTGTTCACTTGTCAGAAGTTTTGGAACCCAAGGCGCAGAAACCCTTTTCATCCCCAACTGGTCATGCACAATGCGCTGCATTGTTGATTTTGACATCTTCAGTTCCTCTGCAATATATCGCACAGTCATACGCCTGTCTGCAAGAATAATCTTGTGCACTTTCTCTACATTTTCTTGTTCCACCATCTCCACTGGCCTGACTAGGCGAGGATCATCTTCCACATTCACTCTCTCGTCTACCCATCTCTTCACTGTGACACATGATGGAGCATCCTTTCCTAATGTTGTCACCATATCCTCATGGATTTTCTTGGGACTCAACCTCTTTTTCAACAGATACTTGATCACTGCTCGTATCTCTTCTCTCTTAATTTTTCTGACGTTACGCACTTAGCACACTTTCAGCTCCTGCAGAGAAGAATAAGATGGTTAGAATTGGACACCGGTTTTCATATACACTTACAAAGAATTGCTATATCAAACCCCAACATTATTTTCAGATTGAACTATGGGAACCTTAACAGGCTCGCTACTTATGGGACACCCTTCGTACGTTGGTTTTCTCAAATCCCATTATCTATTACACGAAACTTTAACGCAAATAAGAGGCAATCTTTAGAAATGCAGAGCTCATCATTGCTGTAACCACTGAGCCACCGAAGCCTGTTGCTTCTTGAAATACTGATGACGTCAGTAGCCATGTCTCTCCTAGCGTGTCACAGTCAGAGGTTCGAATCCAGACTAAGCAATTTTTAAGAATGTCTTCTTGTTGTTCAGTCGTAATAGATTTTATAAATCTAATGATGTTAAAATCTGCAATGTGTTCGTAAAGTGCCTCACCATATGGCAAATCACAGTATTCGTTCATGTCAATTTAAACACAGGTCTGTATATAGGCAGAATCTCGGGTTGAGGAGCACGCGGAGAACATAATCTGGAGCTATGACATACCGATCACCAATCTGCACGCTGTGCTATTTGGGTTGATACCCTCAGAATGCACAGTCAACGGATTCAAATCCGGCTAGGTCGGAGTCCATTCAACGGTTCCACTGCAGATTTTATACAGATTTTTATTCAGCGGAGTAAAGATGTAAGTGAAATGTGGCAACGCCGCACACAGTGATGTCCATTGAACCTTGGAAACTGCGGGCTGGCACTGCGTGTCGATGGGTGCGGTGTTGCCACGTTGCATGCACATCTTTAATCCGTTTAATAAGAATCTGTATAATATTGGTTCCGCAATGTGAATTGACAATGATAATGGATTTTAAAAACAGATGCAAAGAGCTTCAAAACAATATCAGTATTGTATTAGCAGGACTACCCAATACTAACAGAAAGTTATTTCGCAAAATTGATAAGAACGGTTTTTTGATAAATTCTCAAAAATCTGAAAATTGAGAATTGTTTTAAAACCTTTCAGCCTGAACAGTACTAAAATTTCATGACGATCAGATCAACAGTTAGGTGACGGTATGTTTGTTTGATTCATGAGACTAGCTGGAGAATTCTGAGATGGAAACACTGACATTAAAATGTTTTCAAAGCATTCACATTTATAACAAAAAAAATGTATTTACATTGTGTACACAAGTACGTATATCTATATATCAACATTGTTTATACCTTTCTTTAGTAAAAGTGCAAAAATTGCTTGGGGTCAGTCGTTTACTTTCTGGTTTTCTATTTCTTGGATACTGCAAAGTTACTATTTGTCCTCACAACCTTTGATAACACCTCACAAAGGTATTCTGTACTCTTCTTTCTTACATGATTACCTCCGGACCCTGTGGCTGAGTGGTTAGCACATCGTGCTGCGACGCCAAAGGTCCCGGGTTCGAATCCCGCTCGGGCTTCGTTGTTTGTGAATGTCCATGGACGCGGAGGATCCTGGGAACTACACCATTGTCTACCACACATGGCGGGCTGGCCAAGTGTGCGGTGACAACCACCGACTGGTGTTGGCGTCGAGTGTTGAGTGGTCAGAGGACGATTGGCCGTTTATCAGCAAGATTTGAATGCAGATTAATTGGTTTCAGACATTGGTGTACGCAGGACTTTTTTTTGGTAGGACGATATATACTTACAATGAGATATTGCGTATATTTAGGACTTTCCATTCTCAAAAATGAAAATCGGAGAGTCATTATAAGGAGTTTGCATTTACTAATGTATATTTTCCTGAGTTATTTAATGCTTTCCTTTGAAATTATTGATTTTCTCAAAATTTCGATGAGGAAGGGGGGTCGTAGCCCCATCAACCGCATCTCTGAATACGCCAGTGGTTTCAGATATCCTTGGTGAATAAGAAATAGCCAACCTATTTGATTTAAATATTAGACATGTTACAGTGAATACTTTAGTGAATATAAAAAGGAAGTGTCTACCGATAAAGTTCGTAATGTATCACACCTTTTTTTAAAAGTAACTTATTTATTTTTTAAAAAATTGAGCAGCTTGATGGAATTGATTGATTGATTTTTATTGATTCATTTAATTTATTTTAGTTACTTTCTTCCATTTTGGGCTAATCGCTTCAATGAGAAGGAGTGATGACAGGATGACATGGGTGTAGGGACACTCACAAGGAACACTAATGCCCAGGCTGAGATTCGAACCCAGGACCTCTGGGGGTGGTAGTGCACTGTGATAACCACTTCACAACGGAGGTTGGCTCGATATAATTGAGAATTTCCTATTTTGTGGCATAATACGGCCATATCGTATCCAAAATACTGAAGGTGAGCGTTCTGATTTTTCAGTTCCATCTGCAACCTTACTACTGCCAGTGTGATCCTTTGATCCAGTGGAAAAAGTCAAAATTTTCACCGGTTGTAATTCTCTCTCAATAATTCTGCTTATCTCCATATTTGGCTGTTACTCCATTCATTGGTGTCAGTATCTTCTACACGCCAGTTGTCGCCATCAAGCCAAATATTGTATGGCTAGATAGTGAGCACATCATCTTCCAAGGAAGAATCATTTTCTTCAAATATATCTGCGATGCCTTCTACTCTAAGTGTAAATCAGCGTAAAGTAAATATTTAGGTGCACGTGTACTTGCCATTTATGTTATCAGAGAATTTACAAAAAAAACACATTACTTTCAACGTAGGGTCTTCCTTATATTATTCTTCATGTTACATTTCGCTTCGGCTATATGGGAACGAATATACAAATAGGTAAAATAAACCCGTATGTTTCATGAGGAGAATTATTTTTTCGATGTTAAAACACTCTACTCAGTTATCCGCACTGCCCCTATTCAGGTGCATCGCGAATCATCATATTTATTTATTTCGCTTTATTTTCCATGGCAAAGCTAAGGCTGTGGGACACTTTTCTACCACTTAATCATGGTTACATCTACATATCTCATTGATTTAATAATTATATACACAAAGAATAAAACTAATAAGTAATAGGGAAATAAAAATAAACACACACAAAAAAAGTTTACACAAAATAATCTAAACCTAGACAAAGACATACATGAGCACACATACACACGACATTGAGTTGTGAAAAAAGTTTATTTGATTGACAGATTATTATTGTTTTATTTTCTTATTTTTGGACCTAACAGCTTTTAATCCGCTTTTTGTCCATTATAATATGCATATAAGACATACATAATTGCTTTACATAACAAATATTAGTCTTTCTCCCCCTATTTCACAGATATTAGATTCAAGAAAGAAAAACATTCTCCTTTACAATTGTATGTTACACTTTGTTAAAAATGTTAACAGACTATAACCCATTTGAACATCCGGATTGACAACAAAACTTGTCAAATTTATTGGAAGCTGAACTTCTAAATTATATAAAGTTTCCCTATTATATTTTGGACATTCCAGTATTATATGTTGCGCGTCTGCACTTTCCCAACCACATTCACATCTCTTATTGTTCGTTATTCCAATTCTGAATAAATGTTGCCTAGTACATATATGACCCGATCTTAGTCTGTTAATGAATACAATTACATTTCTTGTACCACTGACATGATGAAACCAGGTATGTGGGTCTTGAATTCGGCAAATGATCTGTATGATTTTCCAACTGTTACAAGTTCATTTCGACACCAATCAAATCCTTAAAATTTTCTTCTTTACGCTAGGCAGAAGATCAGTATAGTATAATATTAAGTCCGTAATATTTGGAACACACACTGCTTTCTTTGCACACTCATCAACATGGGAATTGCGTGTAATATTACTACGTGCTTTAACCCAAGTAAACTCGATGGTTTTTCCAGCATTGTGTATTGTTTGAACTAATTGAATACAATTAATAATATAATTTGTAAAGATTCTTGTAAGAGGATTGAAGCTCCTGTAATACACTTTGGTAGTCACCCAATATTAAGAACTTCGTCGAATTTAATTTTTGGATAAAGCTTTATAAATTGCATGTTTCTGCAGTAAATATTGAACTGCCTTGTGGAAGACGAAACAATGATTCTATTTTCTGTTGTGGGTCATACACTGCACATCCAACTTCTGTCTCACTTTTAGATCCATCTGTGTATATGAAATAAAAACTTTTCCATTGATTAAAATATTCCGATATGTGCGAATACCGAGGGAAATTAATATTATCCAGAGACTGCTGAGGATAATCTAATGAAAAAGTAGGTCTTGAACGCATCTGCAAGACATCCTGGTATTCTTAAAAGTGATATTATCCGCAATTCCTTTTAACTGACCCAAACACTTGGATACAACGTAATCACATTGTCGTAAACAATGAGGCTCTGTCTTTGTCGTTGCTTAGTTAAATCTAAAGACGATTATTCTTATAGCAAAGAAATATGTCCATTTTTAGTGTCTTGGATGAAGATATACTATTTTCAAAAGAGGTAATACATTTTTTCTAACATGTTTAATGTCGAAGTGACAAGCGACACGAATATCTCCAGCAAGTAAATATTAGGTCAAATGCTTAGTACTGTATATTTTAAAATATTTGCCACTTATGTATTTTTGGTAGTGTCGCGTGTCATTTGTCGCTTAAGTCTAAAAGCTCCCTGTTCGAGTGACACGCATGCGCAGTGAGTGCTATTTTTATATATAGATTCCTTTGTGAATACGATATCTAACTCAAATTTATAGATCTCTAGCTAACAGTTTTACACCTTGGACGGTGTGGTCATATATTGCATTTGATAGAAGTAGTCTATGGTTGGGACTTTTGTAGTTAGCAGACGTTAAATGGTTTTCCCTGCATTACGAACTCTCCAAATTCTGCACCTGTTTTCACATCTCTGCCTAAAGTATATTTTACAGATTATGAAAGAGACACTCATCGATTACTTGAGTTCCATCTTTCAGGTAAAATCTTCGTAACACACTCTGAGCTTTAGTAAGGGCAGGGATGAAGTGTAAGCAAGCCGACAATATTTTGATAAGGATATCTTCCATAAATTTAGAGCTTGACCTGAAATTTTAGTGAAAGCTCTATAGAAGTGATTCAAAAGTCTCTTAACACCCGCTATAGAATGTAAAGGAGTTAGGCTGGTTACAAATGGTGTTGATAGAAACAGGTTAGGCCCCAATTAAGCGTTGGTACATGCAATTCCTGCAGAAAAGTTGCATTGCAGAAGGAAAGATCCTCATGTTCGGTGGAGGCAGTGGGTGGAGTTCGACAAGTCTTCCAGCGCAGTCCCAGGAACTCGATCCAAAGGCGAGCCGTGAGTTGGAAATGCCTCACTCTACAGGATGGGATGTGCTTTTAAGCGTTTGCAACAGAAGGCTTGCAAGGTAAAACTTGTGCACGGACTCACTGAACAAGACAAAGGACTTCGTTCAGTGTGAACTTGCAGGAATAATCAAACACTCATGCCCGTTTGCACCAACGTCGATTTACTCGCGAGTAAGAGTAAACTCAGAGTTAACCCACGAATCGACTGACTATCTGTTGCACCAACAGAAACGCCGAGTAAGCTGGGAGTAAAAGGAGGGTAAACTTTACCCTCCGAGATCCGGGAGTAAAAGTAGAGTTAACCGGGGCCTCCGAGATGCATATATAAGGGCCTCACACCAGCTTCCGTGACGTCACAGGATTAGTCAAGTACTGTCCATTTACAATATTTAACAAAGTGTATTATAAGAGTAGAATATTTATTTTTCTGACTGAATCGTCCTTTCTTATTCGTTCAGTACGTTCCTATCACATCAAGAACATTTTAAATGTTATGTGGCTTTAGAAACTACGTAAAGAACATTCATAAAAGTAAAATCCAATATTTACCGTTCTGCATAATGTATCTTTATTTTCCAAATTACCAATTGGAAATAGGCGATAGAGAAAAAAATTTATCCTACAACTGAAACTTACTCTAAGTTCGTAATAATTATTATCGTTAATATATAATTACTATTGATTTGCTGTGGAATAAACACTTACGATTCAAGTTATGCATGCAAGATAATTTTGTAAAAGTTTGCGTACAGATCGTTGAGGAAAGAGCTTGTAAAGTTGGAATTTCGTATTAAATAAACTTTCCAACATTCATCTATCTCCATACGTGGAGATAGATGAATATATCGAAATTTACTACAAACATCACTGTAAAGCTACTTACTATATTGCAAGTTGCAACAATACATCAACATTTATTCACAAAAATATGTTTCCTCATATTTATCACTTGCTTGGAATTTTTTCGTGCCAGCAGCTTGTTACTGTTTACAACAGATAGCAATTTCCCGTTACCTCCATCCTTTCTATTATTTTCCGTCATTCAGCCACGCTACGAGTAAAACCACAGATTCTCGAAACAAGGTAACCAATCACGTGCTTCCATCTGTATGACGTTTAGGCACTTATTTGAGGCTAGCTACTATCCTAGAGTAAGGCCGACTTTAGACGAAAGCATTTCCTAGCAGAAATGCTATGTAAATGCTTCCAAAAATCTCATAGCAGATAGTAGGCTACTTTACACGGCAGCATTTCATGTAACTTTTCGGCTAACTTTTGCGATTACAATGTATAACATACACAGCACAAAAGGCACGTTGAGTTACACCGTCTATGCTGAGTGCACGCTGTCTACAATTGAAGCAACTAAAATATTCTTCCATAAGTGTACAGTAAACGTTGTAAAGTATGTATTTAAGCAGTGCCATTGCTTTTGTACCTAATAACGGTTTATACGAAACGTTATTCCTCTCTGTTCAATAGTTATCGGGTTCTAAAAATGCGAAGTGATACATTGTTTACATCTCACTCGGCCGCCATTACACCTGCACTCGTGACCTAGAGGCAGTGATGTGCCGTAGACTATAAGTTTACGTCTACATGCATTGTCTGCGCGTAATCTACACGAAGATTACTGACTTATAGTTTACATAGTCTACTGTAGACAATGCAAACAACAGGGAAGAAGGAAATCCCAGTGGTCTTTGAAATATAAAACATTTCTTTCTACTAACATGTCGTTAATCTGGGCCTATAACCAACTTAAGACCAAAGTTATCGAATTTTCACTAACGAGGAAAAAAGGGACTACCGGAAGAAAAACAAATGACAGCCATAGTGAAAACTGATATTATTTTTTTACACTGCCAAACATATTTTTTGTCTTATTACTGCTTAGGAAAGTGCATGTGTTAAAGCAGATTTTTCCACGTGTGAAATGGTGGAAATAGAATTAAATCAAATCTTGTCATTCTACGGACATTGCATTTTTTTGGGTATGTCGCGACAAGTTTATTTTGCAGTTCAATTAATACGTAGTGAATTGGTTGAACGTAAATAAATACTTACAACACTTATTTCTGGACAGTGGAATACTTCACGCTCTCTATGTCCACCTTCTGATGCCGTTTGCTGCTACTAGAACGATGCGCGTGCCTTGCACGGAGAACGCCGAGCGCCATGTTGTCTACGTTGATTACGTAGATTGCATAGTTTACATAGTCTACATTGTCTACACGTAGAATGTAGGCAATCGTTGTTTACGCGTAGACGCACATCACTGCCTAGAGGTCGCTTCTGATTGGTTATGCTACGAAAAATGCTACGTAGGACGGGTTCTATCCTTGAGAAATGCCATGAAATATGCCATGGCATCTGAAATGCCATAAGATTTCTGACTTTACACGGGAGCATTTTGGCCATGTCACAACTGTTAAGAAAAATCCTGAGGAAAATGCTTTCCTTTAAAGCGGGCTTAGAGCCGGGGTTTCGTGACTGACGCGATCTGATGTGCCTTTCAGATTGGTGCAATGGAAAATCATCCTGACCCGAGGGTTACCATGACCCGTGGATTTTCAAACCCCCGAGTTTGTGCAAAATTGTTGCAAACGGGCATCAGTCACGCAGGTCGCATTAAAATAAACCTGTAAACTTGCAACGTACAAGCAAAACTTGGAGAGATTTTCTTACATTTGCGGCAGAAAGCATGTTCATGCCACTTCGTGGGGATGAACATAATTGTTTTGAAATGGGTACATTCTTTTTCTGACACCCTGTATATGAAACTATTGTATCAATTATAATGAGTTCCAAGCATTCCAAGTGACCGTTGCAGGTGTATGGGTCAGTGTCTCAGCAGGTCGAACGACGTAGAAACACTGCAGGAAGACATCTTTGGACTAACGACGAAGGAGAGGGTCATGCTGGAGAACTGCTGGAAGCGGCTGAGCAAGAACCCGAAGGCGTCCAACAAGCTTTTCTATGAGTGAGTACACAAAAGCATAGGGTTTTCTAAGAAGCCTAGGGCGTCGTCGTCTTGTAATCATAGCGTCCCGGTTTCGATACCCGGTGGAGGCACATAGTGGTTCGGATCCCACTTTAAGCTGTACGTCCAGTCCCGATTAGCCATACTGTGCACAAAGTGGACTTAAAACATCACATCAATCATTCAATCTGACAGGCATAGGGTTACCAGACAGGATTGTTAAAGGGCCAGGATTTTTAAATAAATTCAATTCCGTTCCAGGAGAAAGTCATCAAGCGTAAATGGGTTCTGGACCGTAAAGAACCTTTTTATTTTTATAAGCATTTCAATTCGGTCCAGGGACCTATTTTCTGGCTCAATTTAAATACGATCCCAGGAACCTTTTTTTTAATTATACAAAACGCAACTTGGATCGAATTTAAAATGTGCGAGAAAAAAGGTTCCCGTCCTGTTACGGAACCAAATAGAACCTATTAGAATGTGTATGGATTTCTGGATCCTTAACAATCCCAGGGTTGTTAGTTTCCAGGAATTGTAAATAAATTCAATTCCCCTCCGGAAGAGATAATCATCAAGTGTAAATGGGTTTTAGGTCGTAAAGAACCTTTTTATCTGTAAAGTATTTCAATTCGGTCCAGGAACATTTTTCCGGATAAATTTAAATTAGATCCAAGAACCTTTTTCAATGTAACAATACGCAACTTGGACCGAATTTAAATTGTGCGAGAAAAAAGGTTCCGGTACTGCAGCGGAACCCATTAGAAATCATTCTGGACTTTTAACAGCCTTATTACCAGACGTCCTCTATTTCCCGGACATGTCCATTTTAGCCTCATGTCCGACGTCCGGGAGGAATTTGAAAGAATATCATAAATGTCCTGCATTGTGAACGTCGCATAATTTTTACTAAGAAATTAAGCTACATGTTTCATTCCAACAGAGAAATTACAGAGAAATATAATGCAAGTTACAAGTCTATAGACTTCACTCTGAAACTCAATACTGAAATTTAGTTTTATCAGTGGCGGCGATTGGGTTCCAAATCCGGGGGGGGCAAAGACAGTATATTTTATTCCGGCTCGTGACATTAGCATAGTGCGGGGGCGAAACAGAATATGTGACCCTTGTCATCTGATAACTAACTTTGGACAAAAACAGGTTCATAACGTTCCCATAAGTGTTCTGGTGTTCTTCCCTATTGAAAAAACTCTGTAAAAAGTACCTTCTTCCATAAGCAAGGATGAAAAAAACTGTTTATTTAACAAATCCAAGTAGCCCTAGGCATTTAAGGTTCCGTTGATGGAAAATTGACTAACCAATCGTGTTCCACACAGCACGCCACACCATTAACTTACCAACACTAACCATTCAGCTTTGATCTGTCGAAAATGGGTTATCAGATAAAAATCATCGAATATTCTGTTTATAAACTTCCTTATGAACATAAACATTAACCTTGTCACTGTGAAGGACTTTTAATTCAATGGAAGCGTCACACTGTAAATTGTTCGCGACAACCATTCATAATGCACAGCTCTTCATGGATGTATCCGATTAAAATAATGTGCAATGGCATGCGAACGTCTCTCCATAGACGTCACTTTGATCTCGATGCATTACCGAAGCGCTAAACAAATTTTAAGGCATTTTTCTAACACCTCGAAAAGGAGCAAATTTGTACAAGAATTCAGTCATAACTTTTTACTGGTTAAAGATACTTCGAAAAAACCTTCACCATTGCATTTCTCGTAAAATTCTAGCCCATTTTGATATGTCGCACGACCCCCTTCCCATTTAAAAGTCTGAAGTTGAATTCAAGATGGCGGACATCAAGATGGCCGCCGACCGTGTGGGTGGCTTCAATGTAGTCCCCCCTTGGCCTGATAACGATTGGTCATCACCATTTCCATGTTGCGCGCTGCAGTGGCCTTGTACTAGGGGTGTTAAGCCACCCTGTAGTAAGAATTGTATAGTTTAGTTTTGATTACAAGTTAGGAAATTTTTTAAATCCTTAAAAGAAATCATTATATTTTTACACTGAAAATGTGTCAATTTTACATTATTTTGCTAACGTGTTCTAGTAATACGTATAATTTATTGAAAATATTTTGTACCCTACATTTTGGGACAATACGTCCTACTTTTCGCTCATAGAGATCTGGTAAGTCTCCACAATCCGAAATAGGACCAGTGTTGTGCCGTAAACCAATGGTTCTTAACCTGTGGTCCTCATATCTCCTACGGACTTGTCCTCCTTGGGAGTCCGCTAAGGCTTGAAGAATATTAACGAGGTTGTACACTGCCACAAATATAACTGTTAATTGAAGAGCTAGGGTGTAAAACATGGTAAGTGACATTTTGGTGAATTTTGAGTTACAAAGTAAAATGTGCCATCCCTAAATTTTCGAGTGAAGCCTTCTGAAATCGGTAAACACAACACGAAAACAATTTATCTACAGTATAGCTTCTAATAACTTTTTGTTAATGAACTCAGAAATGAGCAAAATGTCACTTACCATATTTTACACCGAGCCCTTTAATTATTAACTAAATCGGTTTAAAAATTAATGTATTCCACGGTTTGCTGGAGAAAAAACATGGCAATCTTCGTTGCAACTTTCATTAATATTAGAGATGGTTATAATTCCAACCTTCTTAATGTAAAATCTACTATGTATATACTTGTCAGTTAATACAGGGTCCGGCAACAATATATGACGGATAAAGACATAAAAGCATTCAGTTGTGTGAATTGCCAGGAAGGATTGTCTTGTATTCTTTAATACAGACATATCTGCCATTTATAAAAGTGGCAATATGTAGGTCCAGAGAATGGTGTCGCCAAAAGGGTGACCATATTTGCAGATGCACTCCTTGAGTCTGTCGGAAACGTTGCAGTGCAGACCTATAATCATTGCTGGGGGGTATGGAGTGATTTTCTCGTCGAATCGCTTCTTTCAGCAACTGTTCGGGGTTTCTCAATGTAAACCTTGGTCTTGAGGTAGCCCCAAAGGAAGACATCGCAGACGGAGAGATCTGTCGATCGCGGTGGCCGAGAAATTTTGCAACAGCAGGAAATGACATTGCTGTTGACAACTGCAACTGAAGTCTTCGCTATATGGGATGTTGCGTCATCTTGTTGGAACAACACTCGTGGTTCTCGTGCAAGGAAATTGCGTCACATCGACACGTGGCAATCTGAATGAACATTACGGACTGTCTTCCTTATATGGTCGCAAGTGCAATGTCTAAGTAGGACCATTCGCAAGCGTCAGCACGAAACGTGGTGACAGCAAAATCATAGCTGCTAATGACTCACTATGTGCATTGGAGAACGATGGGAAGTAAATGTACTGGTGATGCAGAGAGCAACCTGCTATGAACTGTATATGGTACACTTCAAAAAATGGACATCATCGATATTCACAAAAGATTCAAAACACACCTTTAACTTGCACCATGAGCGCCGAATGAAAAATAACTCGCCACAGTGATCACAAAAGTTTGCGCCAGCAAGATCAAAGGCGAACTCCTTGTTGTAAAGTGTCCAAGACCATCAGCTTACAGAATGCATAGTTTGTTTTCATACACGCTTTGTTTTGATGTCAACACTACTACATGTGCATTCGACTACGTCTCGTAGCCGCACGTCCAACTCACATTCGGATACCTCCCGTTGAGCCCCCTGTTGTCTATAGCAGCTAATATCGCACATTCGCGGTATACGTCGTGTGGGACTTCGAACGCTGTCAACACTATTGTGCGATAGCGACCCTGTAAGTCAAATAAGTCCCTTGTGAGTATTTACTACAAATTCGTTTAAAAAAAACAACCGACCGATGCATAGAATGTCACTGCTCCATGGTAAATGAAATGGAAAAGGTACGAGCATGCAGCAACGCCATCTACCCTCCATCCTAAGTACTAGCGGATATGAAACCAACAGATAAGTTTGCCGGACCCTATTAAGACATACAACCTTAGTGACAATGCAGTTCGACCAGTCACAAATATAGGAGTGCGTTGTGAAAGAAGGAGAACACATGCATATGCTGAACATATTTTATTCAGCAGGCTACATGGAACAAAGGAAAACATAAATTTCCGCTGCAACGCAGCAATGTATGGTGTCCACACAAAATAAAACATTTTCGTCCATCTACACGTGACATTGAAGTTCGACCACTGTTAGAGGGGATCCTGTTTACCATGGTGTGACGCCACCCCGTCGGCGAATAACTGTGACAATGCGTCGGGGCATGCTGCGGACGAGTCGTTCAAGGTATTCCACATCGATGCGGTGCCATTCCTACTGCAGGCAGGCGATAAGAGCAGCCACTGTCGTGGGTCCCCTCTGTTGCACACGTCGCTTAAGAACACGCCACACATTCTCAATGGGCGAGAGGTCGGGACTCGATGGTGGCCATGGAAGAGTTCGCACGTGATGGCGAGTCAACCATCCTCTTGTCAGCCGCGCTGTATGAGGCCTGGCATTGTCGTGTTGAAAGATGAGACGCCGCCTGTGGAACGGGTGCCTTCGCACTGTGGGAAGATGCCGCTCCAGTATCCGTGTATAGGCGTGTGCATTCACAATGCCCTCACAGACGTGTAGTGGGCCAACCCCAGATGCCGTCATGTATCCCCATACCATCACTGGCGCAGGTTTCTGTACCCGACGTACATAACATTTTGCTTCATTTTGTTCCTCCTTCCGACAAATGACTGTTTTCCGTATTTTCCCGTACACAACATTGAAAATGGATTCGTCCGTCCACAAAACCCTGTTCCACTGCCGAAATGTCCATCCCCGGTACATTCGTGCCCACCGTAGTCGATTGCCTTCGTTCAACATCGAAAGGAAGGGTTTACGTTTCGCCTTGTACACTCGGTAACCGCATCGCTGTAGGTAACGGCGAATGATTCTGGTTGACACTTCAATGTGAAAGCATTCTCGAGTCCACAGTCGTAATTCGGCCACAGAAACATGATTGTTGGTCTGGATATAGCGCCTAAATATCCGTAGGTCACGCACGCTCAGCAGGCTTTTTCGACCGGGGGCCTTACCTGGCTCTGTAGTACGTATTTTGGTGGTGTTTGATGATGCAGTGGACGGTTGACTTGGGTAAGTTCAGTTGGCGCCCTATTTCCCGTTCACTGAGTCCATCCCGTTGCAACTCCACCACTCTTCTCCTCACGGTGTTGTCAATAGGTTTGCCCCTGGCCATGCTGATGATGCACTGCGGTTCCTCGGTCCACAGCACGCGCTTATATACGGCGGACTCCCTTATCGTGTCCGTGACGTGACGCCACTATCTGGAATTTTTCGTATGGGTCTGGTGCCTGGTCGAAGTTCAATGTCACGCGTATAGTTCCCCGTTTTCCTTCTTTACGTGACCTTGGGTGCAACATGCTGGGATCACGATTCTTGCCTGCTCACACGCCTCCTCTTACACACATGCGTCACTTCTGCGGGTCACCCATTCCACCGCCTATGCCTCTGTGAATTTAATCACGTATTCCTTTCTGGTCGAACTTCATTGTCACCAAGGTTGTAGTTAGTAGAAGGAGTTCGCATGTTCCTTATTTTGCTCTACAACTGCATGAAGGAACAACACGACGGAGACTCATTACTTTTGGAATGACCCTCGTATTACCTGTCCCAAAATTCACCGCCTTTGGTGAAGAAAATGTTAATAATATGAGCGTTTAGAAACACGAATTCAGCTGGGTAAAAGTTCAATTTTCAAATACAGGACAATTGAAGCCATATACTCACAGAACAGAGCAGAACATATTACTACTTAAATAAGGGACTGTCCCTTAAAATTCGAAACTCCTGGCAAAATTGCTCCGGCGACGCCACTGGTGACAGTTCCTAGTTGCATTTATGAGCACGCTGTACAGAGTGGTCACAAAGTGGGCGTACGCCCCTTTATTTTCAACACTACGATGGTTTTGATTGAATCCTTGATATGGACACATACCTGGTGGTTTAGGAGTCTGGAACATCGGTATGGAGACCGTCATTTCCGTAGCACAGCCGAATTCTGTGTAAGATTCTGTCGCACTTCGCGTTGCAAGTGTGTAATTAGTCATTACCTAAATAAGACATTTTCTGGGCAAGAGTTTCTTAAGATTACCAGCTCCCTTAACCTAACTTCCAAGAAGTACTGACCTCGTATCTGAGGGTTCATCAATGACAGAGTGAAATAACAGGTATCACACAACACCAGAGTTACGAGAAGCTGTGGAAGATGCCTTCACGTACGTGACTTCGTATTAATCTTCGAAAAAACATCTGCCAGAGCATGGCGCAGAATTCGGCTACGAAAATGACGGTCTCCAAACCGATGAACTAACTAACTCTCTAGCCTTCTCAAACCCGAAGGTTTATGGCTGCATCAACACAAGCCTTCTATTTATCCCTACCCTGGACAAAATCAATCCAATCTTTTCCATCATTACCGCTTTTCTTTAGGTTCATCTCAACGTTATCCCTCCTTTTTCGTCTTGGCCTTCCTACAGGTCTCTTACAATTAGGTTTCCCGACAAGAATGCTGTAATCTCCTCTTTCCTCTCCCATTCGTGCCACATGGCCTGCCCACCTAAGTCTTTAATCATTCTAATACGAGTAATACCTGGAAATGAACACAGTTCTAAATTATATAACATTTTTTACTCACCTGTCTCCTCATCCCTTTCAAATACTCTTAATCTCGTATATGTTCCTCTTTCAATGTAAGGGACCAATGCTACAGGCACAATTACTGTCTTGTATATTTTAACTTATAGTTTCTTAGATATTATACGAGAAGATAATAGTTTATGAAGAGAGTTTAGGTATGTACATATTATATAGGGATGTGACGATCCCATCGCCCAGTGGCTTGTTCACAGCAGTTAGTCAACCAACAGAGTGAAATGGTCAAATGTTTTCTCTGTTGGGATTTACAGAGCTATCCTGCCATGGCCATATGAGCGTCGCACATTTGGCAGAGGTGGGGTAAGATCAATGGACTACTATGTGGTCCTCCCAGCTAGATCCGAGGGATCCGCTGGCCAATGACAGATGCAGTCCTCCATTGGGGATAAGGCGTAGAGCTGACAATTCTGCACTGTAAAGAAGATATGTCAAGAATGAACAATACGAGGCCATGGATGTTCCCAAGGTAAAATATTCCGGAGGTAAAATAGTCTCTCTTTCGGATCTCTGGGCAGGGACTACTTTGGGAGGTCCCTAGACTAAGGATAGGATGTACAGTAGGAAACCGATGTACTGGACTCTTAAACCATCAGGTGGGATTTCATCCCTTCCAAGAAACTTGGCCTCAAAAATCCACACCACCAAAAAATTACGGGGGGGGGGGGGAGTTTTTGTTATTGAAACAAGTGACAAGGAAATAGTTCTAACAGATCTACACCAACACCAACATATGCACAATACAGAAATGGAAGTATGAAATGTAATTTCTTTCTACAACCAATTATACTTCATACATATATTTGTCTTGCATTGTTGTTTTACTTTTATTGTGCATACAGTAAAACCTCGTTAAACCGGACTAATGGGGGGTATAAGTTGACCGGTTTAACTGAAATAACCTAAAAGAACAGTAGAAAGTTCACTAAAACTCCGTGTATAGCAACAAAACACTATATTATGGTGTATTAAAAGGGCATAGGCCTAAATACACTGTACAGTACAGTAAAATGTAAAGCAATACTGTACATACAATGCAGTACGTACATATACGTATACCCATATTACAATGATGTACCCGACGGGTGCTTTTAGTCCGGCTTATCGGTGTCCGGATTAACGAGGTATACACAATAAAATTATTTCAGCTAATTTGTAATTTATTGACATCATTAATAAGTTAGTATAGGAATTAGTTTGTTACTTTATAAATATCTGATATATATTAAAGTAACACATGGATTCCTTATTTAATAATAATGTATTTTTCAATATTTAGTAATTTTATATTTAATAACATTATATATATCCGCTCGCGCGTGCATTTAGATTAATATCTTTCTCTCCCCTAACCAGTCTTCAATCTTCAATGATTACTCACCCTGTATATGTCCATATCAAGAATTTCACTAAAACCATCGTAATGTCCAAAATAAAGGGGGTACGTCCACTTTGTTACCACCCCTTACAACATTATTAGTTGAGTAAATGAAAATCCATTGAACTGTTGAAGGTTCGTCCTGAAGTACCCGCACTACCAACCGTTATTCCCGGGCATGACCGACGTCCCCGTGAGGTTCGTGGAGCAGAACAAGGCGCTGCAGAAGCACTCAGCGCATACGGTGGAGGTCATCATGTACCTCATCAACAACTTGGCCAACACAGACGCCGTCGTCGCTAGAGCCATAAGGATAGGCACCAACCACGCCAAGTTCGGGCTCACCTCGGAGGACTTCGTGGTGAGTATTTCTATGATTGGTCGATTTTCTGAATCCGTAGGATAATAGTAACGATCATAACTGGTTGTTTTATTATACAGCGTGTCCACAAATTATTGGATGATTTTATAATACGAGGCGTGTCCGGAAAGAAAGATTATAATGACTAGTATTCATTCATAAAAATGTATTTGACAACACGTCCACTACAGATTATTTAGTGTTACATGAGTTATTTTTCCACAAAATTTCCGCCATTGTCCAAACACTTGTTAAGTCTAGGTACTAGCTTCTGTATTCCACAATCATAGAAATCTTCCGCCGGCTGCTGGAAACACATTTGAACTTCGTTCTTGATCTCTTCATCGTCCTGCAAGTGTTGACCTGCAGATGTTTCTTAAGGTGAAGAAACAAGTGGAAGTCGCTTGTATTTTGGTACCCAGCACGCACACAATTTCCTGTACCCTAATGTTTGCGTCAAAACTTCATGAAGCGTTGTCTTACTTTAAGACACCGATTTGCACGAATTGTCTCCTCAATGTGATGCAGAAGTTCGTCGGTGATCACAGACGACCTACCGCTCTTTTGTTTGTCATCAACGTTGGTCCTGCTGCAGTGAATTCACGGCACCACTTCGTTACATGTTGGCGACTCATAATATTTCCATACACGGGAGTATCCAATAGGCACTCGCCAATTGCATGGTGGAAACATATAACGGAGCCATTGTCAGTACGTGTTACTAGAACTATACTCCAGATAACAATGACGAACGGCCGCGAGACGAAAGCGGAAGGATGAAGGTCAAAGCCAGTGTTTCCAACTTACGCACTAAAACATCACCTTTTGGCCTATACGGACTGTAACCTTTATTTCCTGACACTCCTCGTACTACAGTTTCACTAATATTGAACAGACAGACATGGTATTACCACCATGTTAAAGAGGAATGTTTGTAGTTTTGTACTGACCTTCAATGCATTCTATGTGTGCCCTACGTGTGACATGGCAGATGCCCAGGGAGTACTCACATTCTCGCCAAACCCTCTCAAGCATGCAAGGTGTTTATGCACCTTTACAATTCTGACAGTGTCTGTGGAAGTTGACGAACGGAAACATTCTCTTTGATGAATTCCCACAGAAAGATATCGCTAACTGTGAGGTTCGGTGACAGAGAGAAACGCCATCGGAGACGTCACACACATGCTTGAGAACTGGTGTACTGCCTGGACATCTGCCGCACGTTGGGAACACATCAAATGCATTTGAGGTCTGCGTAAAACTTCAAATATTCCTCTTTCAAATTATGCTATCGTGTATTTCTGTTCATTATTGGTGAAAATATAGACTTACAAAATCGACTAATAATAATTTATGGACACAGTGTACTTCACTCTTTTTTTTGCGTTTGACTAATTGTGAAGATGGAGCCGAAAAGTGATAATATGAAATTGAAGAATTCCACCGAATAATGCTGTATGGCACATTTCAGCGAATGCGAGAACAACGGATACAATCTGTTGTTTGTTACTGGACTATAGTAGAAACAACATAAAACATTATGCAAACACAGTAGCAATCTTTGGGCAACATCCGACCTTATGACTGACTAGCTTGTAGCCTGTAGAAGGAGAGCCTCAGCGTGATTTCACTGGTAACTCAGCACATTCCCAAAAGTGCCATACAGCATTATTCGGTGGAATGCTTCAATTGATGATAGAACAATCATATACACACATGGTTGATTGATTTGATTTTTTGTATTTCGCTTCTTCACTTTTGGCTAATTTGTGAAGATGGGATGAGTGATGATATGATTAAATTGATAAATGCACACTAGCAAACATCCATGCCCAGGCAGGGATTCGGTCCTGGGACCCCTGGCGTCGTAGCACTATGTGCTAACCACTCCGCCACGGGGGCCGGCGTATAAACAAGTGCATTGTCAATAGAAGGCAAATACTAAACTCGATGCTAATTTCTTTTCCAGACCCTGTTCGATACATTGATTATCGAGATGCGGGAGAGACTCGGCGAACAATTCACGGAGAGACTGGAGGTCGCCTGGAACACCTTCTTCTCCAGTCTCCTCATCTGGGTGGACCAGGGGCTGCATAGGGAACGCAGAAGTAGCGTCCTCACGTGATCTGTCCGGTAGAGTGCTCCTCCCCTCCACCTTTACGCCGACGTTTGTCTTGTATTTTGAAGTGCAATAAAACAGTCCAGAATGGAAACAATATATTTGTCAGTGGGGTATATGGGGTTAAAATACTGGACTATAGCACCATATCATAGTGTTCGAATAGACAAAAATTTGCTGGTGGGGATGTTTGTTTGGCCCACATCTTGAAATATTTATGTACGAGAATAAATATAAACTTTTACCTACCTATTTTCAAGATTTGAAATTCGTGGCCTAAACGTTGGTGCAGTGGTAACGTCGTTGCCTTGAAACTAAGGGGTCCCAAGTTCGATACATGGTGGTTCGTATACTACATTAACTGTAGATCCGATCCCCATTAGCCTATCTGTGCATAAAAGGGACATAAAACAAAAATTAACAACGATTTGGAGCTTATCCACATACGTAAGCCGAATAGACAGCTTGTTAATTATGTCGCTCATGTCAGTTCACTACACAACACAGCACATATCATTCACAAAAATACAATCCACTCACTACTGTATTCACACGCTGCCTCTAAATAAATTCCACGCACCAAGGAACCCTCAAAGACCACTGGACGTGATCTAGACTAGAATATCTTCGTCATTTCGGTATTTTTTAGATTCACTCATAAACCATTCGCTCTCAGCCAAAATTTTCTCCTCCCCACTGTAACTCCAGTTGTTTGAAGGTCAATGAACCTCTTTTCAACTCGTCTGCAAGCGTTCAATGATGTTCTTGCCTCTGCCATATGTAACACTTTCCCCTTGCCTGTGATAATTTGGCTTCAAAATACCCCGTTCCTGGGAAAATTACATGCTGGGAATAATGGGTTTGCAATATTGACCCAGATTGTTGAGGAAGTTCAGAGGATAAATTTCCCGCCTTATGCAAACCTTTTCCCTCTCCTTCAACAGTTTGGCTCCACAATTCCTCGTTGCTGGGGAAATTACATGCTGTAAAAATAGGTTTACAACATTGATCGCGTGATCCTTGTGGTAGCTCTGTCACTAGCCCGTCACCCCCTGGAGCTGCCCACCAGCCGCCTCGCGAATTTAAAGAAAGCGGGCAATGTTTCCAACTCCTAGGAAATCAAGGCACCAACTCCAAAGAAATCAAGTTCATCTTCTTATTGAAATCAACACTTTTATGCACATTTTCTGATATATATATTTTTTCTGTATTTTGGTCACTGAGTCTGGGCTTCGCAGATAGTCTAGATAGCCCTAAATATACGCCCCTGGTATGTGTGAAATGTACGACATGACTCTAAGGCTATGTTAAATCAACAAGAAAATGAAGGCAGCTTGAAGTAAATCATGAAGGTGTAATAATTGAAGAAAGCGACTGAATCTTTACTTCGTAAATTGCAGATGATACCACCCACACCTGTACGCTGACCTTGGTACTGGACGCGTCAGTGCTTCAGTATTCAGATAACTGGTGTCCAGTTTGTACATCATTGTGAAGTGTTAAGGTGTTAACATGTGTTTTAGATTGTTTGTTTTACTTTGTTTTGCTTTAGTTTACATATTGCTGGTGCTTTTCTGCAGTCTAATAATGCCATGCTATAAGTACAAAGATAAACAACGAATTTTTATGTACGACACTTACGTCATTATGAATGCTTGTAGGGAAGTTATAAGGCGCTTTGCAGCAGAATTCCCAGCTGTTCCTGTTTCACACACAGACAATTTTCGAAAACTTGTGAATAAATTTAGGCACACAAGGTATGTTCTTCATAAGAAGCAAAGGGTAAAACGACATGTGCTTAATGAGGGGAAACTAGGAAACATTGGAGCACGATTGGAACATACTAATAAAAAATCCCTCTGGCGCCTTGCACAAGAAATAAACATTTCCATGACGTCTGCATGGCGAGCTAGTAAGCATTTAAACCTGAAGCCATACATCAGAAGAATTGATAGAAAATATCAGGAGAGATATTGAAGGAATTTTGGAAATTGAACTAACATGTATTAGTGAAAATTTCCTAAACAGATGTCGTAAATGTGTGGATGCAGGAGGACATCATTTCCAACACCTCTTGTAACAAGGTACGTGCCCATTTTAATTGTAACTGTCGATGCAATTGTACGAGTTTACATAGCTAGCTGTTACAGTTACGCGTATGTTGCATCCTGTATGCCGGCAAACGCACTCCTACTGCCCGGCGCTCTTACCGCCGCTCCACGGGCGAATCGACCACTGAATAAATTTACCAGATCCAACTGAAATTATATGTAATGGTCAAAATTAAAACACATGGAAATATGCAGTCATCTCGCTGTGCACACTGCATAGTTGGTGGCGCAAAGGTGATTACGTGTGATGATGGTGGTGAAGATGATGAAATCCACTATTCACCTATTGATCTGAAAGACCTACGGCCACGGTGTCTAGTGTACGTACGCATTAAGAAGAAGGGCCAGAAGTTGGACCAGTACCAGTGATGTATTCTCACCACAAGAAACATAGTTGTTCCGAAAGGCCTCGCTTATAGTAAAATATTCTGAAAAATACTAGGAGAGTCAAATGAAACCTTAAAAGTTTATTAAAAATCGTAGGACAGACTGTATGCAGCTCAAATATACATGAGGTACCAACTGTTATTTAGAAAACGACCTCAAGGCAGCCACACTAATCAAGTGAACTTCCAAATGCCATTTTTATAATTTTAAAGATGGAGCCTCCTATACACACTTGCATCACTATAGAGTGTTTCGTGCCCTCTGTCAACCTAAAACTTACAGAAATTTCTCGGCAAATGAAGATTCAATATATCTATGCATGCTTACCACACCAGCCAGTTTACTAATGCAGTAGAAAGTTCGACAACGACCTGAGATCGCAGGCAGGTGGTTGGAAAGGCAGTGGTTCATAAGTGGACCCCCAAAAGCTTATTCTTCTTAAGGTATACAGACACTAACTCAAACTAAAAATAGATGTAGATCAGCAATAGGTATGTGCTAAAATGCAGAAAACTTGTGCAACCGTACATACATAAATCTACTAGATAAGGAACAAAAACAAATTAAGGAATTTCATTTGACTCTTCCTTGTATATTAGTTAAGGTTCTGAATGGTTCACCCAGGAAAATCTTCACATATTCCTTTTTGACGCATCAGAGAGTTATTAGAAATAAGAAAACAATAAGACACTGTTGGCAGGAAAATCACACAAGGATTCATTTGAGTATTCCAGGACTAAAGGCTCTACTTTTCTTCACGATGAGAAAAAACAGGTTAAACGTACGTCTGCAATACATAGAGGCTACATCTCACCATGAACAAGTACTTTTTAATGTACACAATCCAGTATTATTTTTAGCTACCACATCTGTCGGTATAATGCACTATTTGCAGCAACTATTACTGCATGTTATGCTATGTGACTCAGCCATCATGAGTCCATTCACTGCCTGTCATTTTACTGCTTCCTTGTTTCGATTATAACACCATTAAGCCTTGTTTCCATGATATGAAAAACTCAATATCCTGACAAAGGCAGATACTCATTTTATTTTAAAACATAAACTAAACGTAACGTTTCAACATTCTAGAAAGGTCTTCTTCAGACTTTGTACCAAGTACAAATGAAACAAGGTACAAAACAGGAAGATATATATACACAAAAATCACTCCCCTCCAGACACAAGATTATTAGAAACTTGTTTCTGAAACATTCCAGCAGGTGGCCTTCTTTTGTCAACTGTACTTTCAACTGACAGGCGGTTTAGCTAATCATTTCCTTTCATCTGGAAAGTGGCTGGACTCTTTATCTCACTCTCATTTTCCTTTCTTTCTTCATTCCTCTTCCTTCTTCTCTCCTCTTTAGCTATTGTCCTTTCCACTGTTTCTAACACCTTCTTCCATTCTTTGTTTATCTTGAGTCCACCATTCCAGTTCATTGTGTCATCTTCTCCTTTCTTTTCTATTTCCTTGGCCTCCTTCCATTTTCTCACTAGTACTCTCTTCTTCCTTCCTATTTGCTTAGCCTCATCCCACTCTATGCCATGTCCTGTTTCTCTCGTGTGTTTAAAGGACTGAATATAGGCTCTATCCTAAGTCCAGCACTGGCTGAATTGGTTATGAATGAATTGGAAAAGAAAGTGGTCGAAAAAGGAGGTGACAAAGTAATTCTGTTTTGCAGATATGTGGACGATTGTTTTTGATTATGGAAGGGAACGAAGAGGCAGTTCGACATGTTTGCCAAAGAAATACAAGATGAAGAAATAGGGATATTGTTGGAACTCGAAATAGAAGAAGAAGACAAGATGTCGCGTAAGAAATAACACACTTTCGCCACGGATCGACGAAGCTTTTAAACGTAAAAGGAACTCCTCGTTGTTGTGCATACATCTTGGTGTGGTAGTTCGGGGCGCAAGCTAGGCCTATGTGATCATAGCTACGCCGATAGCCATGCATTGAGTTTATGCGTTTCAGTTGAGTCAATTCATCGACAAAGCGAAATCCTCGCCTTCGTCTCAAGTATATTCGCATTATAATTGTCATAAATAAAGGATAAAACATTTTAGTTTATCTACTGCAGCAATGTGGTTTTATTTTTCTGTGCTATGAAATATTGTCTTTGCCTAACACTATCCCTGTACCTGAGAGGAATCTGTGTACTTCACCGAGTCTCATCGTTCACCGCTGAGTATTATTAAGTTATTATTAATAAATATAATAATACGTTTAATAGATAAATAATACTTGAAAGTAGTATAATTGATGCTATAATGAGCGCACTTATAGCGTAGAAAAGAAGAGGTCATTTGATTAAACAGCCCGATTTGCCTACACTTAAAATTATGTCAAGATGCCCATATTCCCCAATTCTTCAAGTGTGATATGCTCTTAATCCCAAGAATCTTGAATCCTAGTGTAGAAAAGAAGAGTTCATATGCCCCGATTTGCCCACACTTAAAATTATGTCAAGTACCCATATGATTTTATTGTTTATAGTGTGTTATTCTGTCAAAATCCCAAGAATCTTGAATTCTAGTGTAGAAAAGAAGAACTCCCCTCAGACAGATTTGAGCATGTGTGTAAAAGCTACATCTCTCAGTTTGTTGTCCATAAACTTGTCAAAAATATGCCCCTTCTTGATATTGTTTTGGCTACACTTAAAACTAGGGCCAAAATGCTCATAAGATCTTTTGCTTACACAATAATATAATGTAATATATGCTTAAATACTTGTTGCTGTTATGTTAATATGTTACCTGGAATATGCTCAATATTTTAATTGGACACCAGCCTCAACTTGCATATCTAGTACTAAGACAATGCATTGTGCAAAAATCTTCTAGAATTGTTCTGTGACTCTCTCATTTCTTACATCATAAACATATGATTTTTCACCTATGAGAATAACACTACATATGGTGTCATCAGGGAGTGTATCGTGGAATTCACAGATAATTTTAATGTTTGTCCTGTCATTAACCACAACTTGTTTCCTTTTTGAAGTGTTGATGACAAACATGGGTCTCTGTGCTTTGAATTCATCTGGTGTGTAATACATGTCAGTATTGCCAGTAGTGACCCTTTTGTATGCTGTAAATGCTTCATATAATTTAAGGAAATCATCCTTGGACATGTCTAAATTATAATTTTCTCTAGGGAATACCTCATTTCTGCCATTTTTAAGATATATGTTCTTGATGTTGCAGTTATCAAATCTACTTGAATTTTTTCCTGATTATTGTGTCTTCCAGTCTGAAACAGTACCACCACAAAATCCGGCATGTCATATTGTATACTGGAGAATGAATTTGTAGCATCAAACTCATAATAAGTACCAGTGGCAGGCTTCTGTACACATTGATATGTATAAAATTGTAAAGGTACTTGTGGATTTTTTATTATATCTGCTTTGTATTTAAGAGCATAACTGGCTTCATATTCAACAACTGGGATTCTTAGCTCCATAGTCTGAATAATGCACTTGCCCTCATCAGGTAGGGTATTAGGCAAAGCTTCCCCTGTAGAGTTTAAGGTGCTGTACCTCATCAAAGCATTATTATCATTGGCAGCTCTTCTAAATGTGATTCTTAAACCACCCTTCCACATAATATTTTGTAATCTGAGAAGAATCCTGGCAACAGGCGCATAGGAAACAGCACTGTGTGGCTCTTGGATAATATTTTATCACCAGCCTCAAATCCACCTATTTTGTAGTAACAAGCCTCTGTTTTGGATAATTTTAATGTGGCCAAAACTGTGGAGGTAATGCCGGGATAATCTACTCTGTTTATAACAACACCATATTTTCTGATCTCAATTTCAGAGAACAGATGTGGCACAAAATTGTCCACCAATCTTATATTTGAATTTGCCGGATAATCTGTTCCATCGAGCTTTACAACATCAAATTTGATGTATAGATCTGCTCTGTGGGGGTGTATAAAGCCATCCCCTACATCAAGATCAACCTCAATCTCTGTGTTGGGTTGATTTAAATTTGCAAATGTCCTCCTGTTTGGAGGGAATGATTGTAGCTCATAACTCTCAATATTTTCCATTTTTTTTGTATGTATTTTTATTTAAATTTTAATCTCTATGATTGCAGTTGTTGTGGCTCCAGCAAAATCAACTAATTCTTCTTTTTCATTAGTGACCATCAATTCAATATAATCTATTCTATTATGGCACACAGGAAAATATAATGTTGGGGATGGAGTGTAGATGATGGGCTCCATAAATTCAGAATTAGGTTTAAATGTTGCAATGATGCCAGTTTGTTTGTGAGTGCCTATGCCATTTGATTTGGTGATCATACCCTCAGCCACATTACAGTGAATATTTAGAGTCTCTATGGCTAAGAATTTAGGTATATTAATAGCAGTGTGTTTGATGGCTGGTTCAAGTTTTGTGTTGTTCTCAAAGCCTAACAGCTCTCCTATAGTACCCAGATCCACTGTTTCTGTAGCAGATACAATCTCTACTCTGTGAGTGACAGAATTTTGACTTAACACTATACCTCTGGGTAATTGAGCATTTAGAGTGGACAGATTATATTGCCCTGGGGTGATGACAATTTTTTGATCCCCTACTGCAATTTTGTTGTTGTGGTGTGTAATATTAGGGATCAAGTACATGCCATAAAATGCTCTGAGAGCTATTGTTTTGGGATACACTATATCATCATGCAATTTGAGTTTCAATATTGAAATTTGGCTGGTGAGATGGAATACCCCCATGATGTTTTAAATACCACAAGGCTTTTTGAAAATCTTCAATTGATGGTTTATTTATTTGAGACATATATCTAAGAACAGATAAACACAAATGTCCACAATTAACATCTTTGAAGATTTGAACACTGGCATTATTGTAATAAAGATTAGCTGATTTTAGATATTTTATTAAATTTTCAGGTGGAACACCTCCAAATGAATCAAACACAAATGCCTCATCTTTTAAATATTTAAGTTAACAAATCCAGTGAGTGCCCTGATTTTTGTACTTATCCAAATTAACAATGCCACACTCTTTGTTGAGTGGTTGTTCTGGTAAAGAATCAGACATGTACACACCTCTAAAATTTTTGATGCCCAGTGGCTTGATTAAAGCTTCAATATCTTGGTTTGTAAGCGGCTCTTGTTTTTTTAAAACTTATTTATGGCTCTCTTAACACCTTTGCCTTGTTTCTCCATGGCCAGGTTATGGCGCTTCAATTCATCTAATTCTGCCCTATTCTTCTTGGCATCTATTACTGTTTTTGCTATGGCAGCTGATCCCCCAGCCAAGCTCCTAACAGCCCCAAGTGCTGCTAAGATGGCTGGGATAGTAAATATGAAACCCCCCACATGTGATTTTTTTCTAGATTGTTGTAATTTTTTTAATTGGGGGGTACTAAGCAACAATTTCATACCATGGCCCTTTGCAAGACAAGATTTTTTTTTCTTCCGCTGCTTTTTGGTTAAAAGACTATCAATAGTTTTAAGAGATTTAAGACCTGCATAAGGTATTTGATACATAACACCCTTGGCCTTCATTCTAGGTTTATTATATATATATATATATTCACAGCCCCCACCCCAGTTTTTGTTTGGTGTTCATAGCTATGGTGGTCCCCAATGCTGCTATTCTCTCACTTAAAGAAGCATCTTTGCTTACAAATCTACCAAATGCAGCCTCTTCTAATTTTTTGTCTGCAACATGTCTCTTGTCAAGATCAGAATGTGTGTTGTATGCTATGTCATGGTCTCTACAAGCAGCATCTAGGGGATTAACACCAGGATCACCTCTGTTTAATCTATGCTCCAATTTTGTACCGGGACCACAATACTGATAGGCTGGAATATGTAGTTCAAATGGCAGCTTGTTTATAATGTCATTAACCAACCCCCGACCCTCAGAAATATTCCAAAATTTAGGTGGTAGAGTATTAATAATTTTTATAAGATATCCAATCCCCTTAGTGTCATTCACTATAAAATTAGACAATTTTGTGCTTATCATGTCCATAATTAAAACCTTTTCATTGTAAAAATTGTGGTTGCCAGCATTTTCCTCCCCAGCTATCACCAATAACCTATCTACAAGTTTCCTGACATCATCAACCCACACAAATTCTTTAGGCAGGGTGTTGTATTGTTTGATTCCACTGCCTGTCTTAATTTGTGACCATATGGGCTTGATAAAATTGTTGTATATTGCTCCACAGCTAGACTTGACTCTCTTTTGTGTGGGATCATTGTTCTGGTATAGAGCATCTGATTTTATTAATATTTCTTTGTAGTGCTCATAATCTTGATCTGTATAGCTGCCAGGTCTCTTCCTAGTCATCAGTTCCCACAACCCAGGTGTGCCGGGATATTTAACAAAACCACCTTTTTCTCCAAGATGAGATTCTGAATATACAATCAGATCATCTCCCATAAATGTTACTCTGAAATTGCCAATTCTATGTATGATGCTACCATCACGCTCTGTGTCAGCATATAAGCCAAAAACCTCATCTTTGTTGTCTTTAGAGGTGCTTAAATATTTTTGAGCAAGAAGACCCAATTCAATAGGATCCTGAGTAGCTTCAATTCTTCGAGGAGCAACAGGACTAGGTGTATGAATACTGGAAAGTGGGGTGATTGGATAATCTAATATGTTCCTTGCAGCTACAGGTACAAGCTCTGTGATCAAATTTTGATTTTGCTCTGTAACAGTTTTGATATTTTTACCTAATTCACTAATAGCATCAATAATAGGCTGTTCTGTTTGTTTGTGTTGGTCATAAATTCCTCGGTTCTCTGATTTCCATTCCTTAAATCTTTTTACAAGATAATCTCTTAATTTAAGATCATCAATGATTGGCCTTTTCATGGTTATTTATATATGTTTCAATGTCTAGAAAATTGTTGATTTTATTTCTGTATTTGCCACTACTTGGTTTTCTTGTCATATCAATTGTGACAAACCCATAACTGTCCTGGTTCCAGCACCTACTGCAAAACTTGGAAAAATCATTGTAGCTCAAGTCCCCACCTACATATTCATCATGTATGTGTTTGAGGTTGGTATGATCTTGATGAAACACACATAAAAAATTTCTGTTGTCTCGGATCAGCTGCTTCGGTATTTTAGAAATAGTCTGTGCCAGGTAGAAGCAATCAATGTTTTTGTGTCGGCCCTGTGTAAAGAAATTTCTAACCTTGTTTTGATTATCCAGTATAATGTCATCAAACACAACAACAGAGTTATCAAGACATTCATGGAGTGGCTTAACATCTGGTTCAAAAGTGGCAATATCCAATCCATCATATAGCTTCATCAGCTGCTGATATTTTAATTGTTCCAAGCTCTTAGAGAAGACATACAAGTGCCTATTTTTCCAGTCTAACCAGTTGGGTGCCAATAAAAAATTATCAATCATTAGTGTAGTTTTACCACAATCCGATGGCCCAACCATAAGACATCTAATATTTTCAGGCAGCAACTTGCCATTTCTCTTAATCTGCTGTTCAGGTTCTGGCAGCCTTTTTATAACATCCCAGGTGCTCATATTACCACTTTGTCTGCATTGATTCAGCTGTGTTCTGGAAGTCCTAGCCATTTGACAAATAACTTGTTGCCTTTTCTGCGGATGATTTTTTCTATGAGATATGTGTCAGGCTGTTTAGTTTTGTTGAGTTCTTCTTCATAGAATCTGCCTTTGAGAATTTCTCCTCGATGATCTTTTATTATATATGTGTTAAGGGTCCCAGGTTTAATTTGAACCACTGTAAATAATTCAGTGCTCCAGTTTCTTGTAAAGCCTCTTTTGAATAAGTGCTTATATTTGCTGATTCTTACTTGATCACCCACCTTGTATTTGGCTTTTCTTGTTGTTGGCTGGTATCTAGGATAATAAACAGTCCTGATCAATTTTTGCTCATCAGATGAAGTTACTTCAGAGGGTTTCATGTTGATTGTGGAATGGACCAAGTTGTTATATTTATGTAGAAGTTCTGGAAGAATATTAAGCCATTTATAATTACCTTGAAGTGTAAATTGTTTATACATAAGATTTTTTAGAGTGTTGTTGAATCTCTCTACAATTGAGGCCTTGAGATCACTGTAACTCGAATAATGTTGTATTGACTGGCTTTTAATAAATTGTTGGAACACAGAATTATAAAATTCTTTGCCATTATCTGTTTGCAAATAGCGCGGTGATCTTCCACTCTGATTGATGATTGTCCTGAAGGCTTCTGTAACACATTTTCCAGTCTTGGATTTGAGTGGCACAGCCCAGGCAAATTTTGAAAATGTGTCTATTACAGTGAGTAGATACTTGTAGCCCTTGTTGATTTTGTCTAAGTTTTTCAGCTGTCCACTAGCCATCTCAATCAAGTCGCTCTACCATAAATCATCTATGCCTTTTGTGACTACTGGCAGTCTCTTATAATTATGTCTGGCTTGTCTGTGTAATTCATCAACAATAATTTGTCTAGACATAATATGAAAACAAGAATATTGCAACTATGGGGTGTTCAGCAGCTGATACTACAGGATTTTCTAAATATAATTTGTCTCCTATTTGTATATGAAATTCCAGAGAGCCATCATCTTCAGCATAAGATGTTTCTAGTGTATTGGGATCTGTAAAATCCTCTAACTCTACACTGGTGATTTTTTGTTTGTTGTCAGCATTTGTTATTGATAAGGTGGGGTAGTGGTGTGCCTGTGGTTGAAGCCAATATTTGATCTTGATTGGTCTCAGTGTGCCCCCAACAAAAACCTGGTAATAAAATTGTGCAGGGGACAGCATATATATTTTGCCACCTGCTGTAAATGGTGAATTATATTCTTTGTTGGGGATGCTGTACAATTCAAAAATTACTGTATGTTTAGGATTCTCGATTATGCCTGTTATTTCTTTTTCTGCTGTAAGCAATTTGCTTGTTACAGATTCAAGGTGCTCATTGATGGTCCTAACAACATCATCATGGCCTGGATTGATTTTTATGTCCACAACAAGTTTCTTGTATTGTTGCACAATCTCTTGAAGCTGGGTGGCAAAAACAGACAGAGCATTTGCTTGATTGGATTCCATGGTCCCTAGCTGTTGCTTGATATTAGCTACAATATGTTGCAAATTTTCAACAACTGCCAATTTTGAATTTTGAGCAGTAAGATCATGGACCTGTCTTCTGATATCCTCAAACAGGGCATGCAGTTCATTAATATGTTGATTGGTTGGTAGAGTGGCCACTGTCTGAGTAAGTTGTTTGATCTCTGTCTGGATATTTTTGATATCTTCTGATTTCAATATGCGATTCACAGCTCTCTTAATATTTTTAAGTTCCTGTGATGTAGGCAGATTTGATACAGTATTTTGCAAAGATTCAAGTGCCAATTTCACATTATTTAATTCAGAAGCATCAGCCACACTTTGCATAGCATCTTGGAGCAGGGCTATATCTGCCTGAGTGGGTGTTGATTGTTGTAAAATTTCAAGTTTTGTTTGGATATCATCGATCAAGTGATGAAAATGAGATAGCTCAGATTCAGTGTTGAGGTTTTCAAGCTTTGTGATCTGTTGCTGGACACTGACAAGTGTGTCTACAATACCAGGCAGGCGGGATTCTAGAGATTCTTGGACATTTGTCAAATCACTTTGCACTGCTGCTATTGTACCCTCAAGATGGGTTATGGTACTTTGAATTTTTCCAAAATCTTCATATGTTTCAAGTTGCAGCTTAATGTTGGCAACACTCCGAGTTATTGCACTCAAAGCATCAGAAGATGGCAAGTTGTTCATAAAATTTTCAAGTGTCTCAATTTTTTCTTTAACCTCGGCTATGGCATTGTTCAGAGGGTCCAGATTAGGTATCTGGAGTGATTGAATGTGTTCCTTTAGAGTGGAAATCACTAGATCAAAATCTTCTTGTGATTTTATGCTTTTGACAATTGTTTGGAGCTGTGTCTGGACATTATTTATCTGCTCTTCCAATTGCTGTTTCAATTGCTCAGAGTTGGTGGTCTGGGTCTTAAATTTGGCTTGAAGAGCTGCTACAGCCTCTTCTAAACTTTGAAAATTATCTAATGTGGCCAAGTCAGTATATTTTTGAAGCAGCAATTTGAGTTCAGAATCAATTTTAAGAAGAGGGTCCATGCATTGTGATTGTAAATTTGTAATTTCTAGTTGAAGACTGGCATTCAGTGTGGTTTGTAAAGCTTGTAAATCACTTCTTAATTTCTTGACTCTGACATCAAGCATCAGAATCTCATCACTGTGATCTTCATGCCTTGTATGGCAAAATATATCATTAGGCATTTTTGTTTTAGTGGTTATTTATTATTGAATATCTAATTCTCAATTCTATAAAAAAAGGTATAAGCTTGTCATAGGATCCAGGGACCTCAATATATAGGCAGTCACCAGCAGAAACAGTATATACAGTGCCAGAAATCATGTTTGAGTGCTTAATTCTATAAATATTTCTCCCTACTGAAATCTTGACATTACCCTCAGGGGTTGTAATAAATTGCAATTGCCCACCTACAGGTAATTGGTAATGATTTAAATTATTGTTAAATATGTACAATGTTTTACCTGTTTTATCATCAACATCTGTAAGTATGCTGTTCAGATGAATAATTAACAAAGCACTTAGTTTAGATATTATATCAGAAGAGGGTTGTGGTGTTGGCAGGTCCATAATAGCCTGTTTTTTGAACCCAAATAAGTTCATAGGGATGTTTATTTATTTCAAATCATGCTCTGTAATTGGGCATTGATATGATTACCACTTTTCAAATCACAATAACCCCATGGTAGAGTATGTATACCACATGATAAAATGCATCTCTTGTCATCATGTGGGTCCAGAGCCACTTTTCTTACAATATTTGTAGTCAACAAGTGATCCACACTCTGAATTCTGGATTCTGATGTTCTGATTGTGCTACATGATTTGAGGCAATTTTTGTAATCTTCAAATTCAAGCTCTTTGTCTACAGTCACTCTGCCAATGCCCTTGGCCTTTTTGGCAATAGCGCCACTACATGTTTCAAAACTGTACATCTTGGCCCTTAACCCAGCAAATGCCACAATAACATCACCAAGTGTCTCATCTTTTAACTTGCCAGGCACCTCTTTGTTGTGGGGTTTAATTTTTGAATGTTCAGTGGTATCAAAATATTTAAACAATTCAGGCTGTGCTATATCTTGATAAACATCTTCTGTTTGAATATCAAGAACAAAACTATCTGTGTCCATGTACATCAGTTTTACACGATCCTTATAAAAAGGCTTCAACACATTATAAAACAATTTTAACATGTGTAATTTGCCCAATTCCAATATCACAGCCCCTACATAAATAGGCTTATCAAACTTAATCTTTGTTTTTTTCATGTTGAAAAGTGCCATATTTTCATCATAAATTCTTCTGTAATTGAAGTTTGGCTTTGCAATCAATTTTTTGCTCCGGCTGGGGTCAGTAATTATTTTAACATCAATATGTTTTCTGACATTTTCTATTGTTTTGCTATACACAGAATTGACCATCAATTTAAACAAGGTCTTATGAAATTGGCTCATTGCAGATGTTCGAAGCTCTGTGTTTGTATCAATATATGGTTTCAACCATCTTGAGTGCCTGAACCTCAAAACTTTTCCAACTTTGGTCACTTGAACACCATGTTTCATCAGGAACTGGAGGTTTTGGTAATATATGACATAATCCTGTTTCGGCTTTAGAGTCATCATCAATTTCTTCTGTTTAGAGCCAGGTGAACACTTAACCTCGGGAATTGGGGGCAGACCAGAAAATGTGTTGTGTAAATCATCAGGAATTGTCAGATCAACCTCTAAGAACAGGACATAGTGACTGTCATCAAAATCCTTAAGATCTTCAATGTTGAAATCTTCAACCCACTCAAGCCCTGCATATGGCAGTTTTTTCATCATAGCATAACCATAGAGGCTATTGGCATCTACATACAGTATATAATTTGATGGCAGTGCTGGATCATAATCAGGAATATACTTGTTATTTGCTCTGGCATATCTCTGAGAACATTGCACCATGCCTCCTCTTATACATTGTTCCATAAACAGATACATATCTTGATCCTGGATCAGATCCAATTGCATTTTAGTGTTTAAAAACATTGCAGACCATGCTAGGCCCGGAGCACTGTAAAAATACATTGGATCCAGTTTATAATTTTGCATGGAAGATTTTCTAAATGCCTGAAGTATATCAGCTAAGAGGGTCACATCAAGTTTTAAATATGCCTTGTGATAATCACCAAATGTCTGGCATTTTAAATTGTTCCACATCAACCGGGCATGGTGATAATCATCATCAGTGATTCCAGATGCTCTGATTTTGCTGTAAAACTCTTGTTGTGGTGGCAGAGAACACTCATCAAATTTAGAAAAATCTGTAACATAATCATATGGATATACACCCTTTCGCCTAATTAATTTCAGGTCCTGATTTGGAAACAAAGCACATGTGATTTTGAATTGATCATCAGATAATTGAGTGGCCAGTGTAGCCAGGCTAGCAGACAGAATTCTGTATGAATCAAGAAATTTTAAGTGAATAGGAACACCATTAACTTTAATTATTTTGCTAATGGCAATATATTTCTCATTATTTTCAGCTAAAATATTTAAATTCTGCTTGTCAAACCCCTCGTACCTGATCAAATGATGAAAATCATAATTGGATGCACCATGGCAAAATATAGGGACAAATTTTGGTCTCTGGATCTTAATATTACAGCTATTACACAGGGCCATTAAGAATTTACCATCTGTATGAGAATAGTGATGCACCATGATATTTGTATCTGAAAATTCAGAATCACATACCGGGCATTTTTCTGCATTGTTGAAATCTTCAATCTGTTTCTCTGTTAAAGGCAACATAGGTTTTGATTTTAATAAGACATTAGATGCTATGTTATGGCACTCATTTTCTATTCTATCTGCAAATTTTATGATGGCATCTGCTCCCATGTATAAATTTTCTTTACTAACAACACCATCCTGTACAAGAACATAATAAAAACTAGAAGGTTCATGTAACTGGTATGATGTACTTGAAGATTCATCAGGATCTGGGCTACAGAATGCAAGAGGTTTGAGATTTGATTCAAAATCACAGACTATATATGCTGGGTGTTCCAACAAGGCTTCAAATTTTTTGAATTTGGTATTTTCACTTGGATTAGGCATCACCATATGAACAGGTTTATGGTTGCCACAGTATTTCAGATGCTCAATTAACTTGTTTTTAGCAATTTCTGCATTTTTTTCACGAACCCCATTTACCATTTTTTGACCATCAAATACAGTTAAACATCTTCGGCACAACTTAAATGTTCTATTAAATTTGTCTAGTTGTGTTCTGACTAAAGCTTCAAGATTTTGTATCAGAGTATAATGGTGTGTATCATCCCCTTCAATTAAGAACAGATCAATCGGAACAGCAGAATCATCATCAAATGTACTGATTCTGAGAGGTGCTATCAAGCAATTGCCACGGCCAGTAGAACAAATAAATACATTAATAGATAATTGTTTACCATTAATATCCCTGGCCTTTTTTTTCGAATTTATCAATATTCTGAACATACATGGATATTCTAAACCCTCCATTGCCTCATCAAAATCATTTTCATGTTGTTTATAAAAAGTTATTCGCTGAGGATCCTTAGAAATTGGATACAAAGCAGCTAAAATACACCACAAAAAGCATTTCTCATCATTATTTTTATATTAACCAAGGCTTGTTTGTTTTTAATATTGGCAGGTAATGGCAAATATGTAGATCCTTGTAATGGGCTGAATTCAGAAATATTAGCATAGAGCTTGTGTGGAGATCCCCATAGGCTCCATCCAGACTCTTTTCCAGCAAATTCAGAGTGTTTAATATTCAATTGATCTATCAAACTGCTTATTATTTTGTCTGAATTTGCATTTGAGTATATAGGTACAGTTCCTGTTATGTGGGGCTGTGTAAATTTTGTGCCATTTGGCTTCTTATATTGTGTAAACAATTTGAGGGACAGCTTATAAGAGCCATTTTGTGCATTTAGAATTGCCTGCACATCAGGATTTATACTGTTCAAAAAATTCTTAATGTCACATCTTGGCTCTGATACAAACCGGTAATCCCTTAATTGGCCATTAAAACTGCTATGGATAGGTGGTGCATAGCGTGGCTGCTTTGCTGCTCTAGCATTAACAGGTGCTTCATGCTTCCTCTTCAAACCAGATGTAGATGGTTGTGGGGGCAATGTTGATGACTGTTCATAACAAATACACTTATGCCATTTGTAATATGCTTTGCTTAATATTTTATGGCATCTTGGACACATTTTTGTAGCCTTTCTGCATTTCTTAGGGTCACAAATATGCCGGTGTCTAGACCAATTAGAACTAGATATATTTTTTTTGCATTGATTGCAATATTTTTGATTTGGCATTTTTGTTGTTTGTTTATATAAAATTTCTTGGTCCAAAAAAACAGAACTATGGACAATATGCCAAAACAATTATAACAGCAGTTAGTGGCTGAGCTGGTGCTTTTATACCCAAACAACAGCAATAACTAGGCTCTGGTGATCCTCAATATAAAATAATTTTGCTCTTTTATGCTGTTGTACAACACACTTTACCAGGTTTCAAACCTCAGCTGTATATCAGCTAGCAGTGAATATTCTCAAAATCTCACGTGTGGAGATATTATTTTGCCACATGTATTTCAATCTTACATATTTTATCAGGCCTCAAACCCAGAGCTCTTGTTTACAAGGCAACAATATTAACAATTTGCCATCAGAGGAGACCTCACATTTTACCAGGACTCAAACCCAGAGCTCTTGTTTACAAGGCAACAATATTAACACTTTGCCATCAGAGGAGACCTCACATTTTACCAGGACTCAAACCCAGAGCTTTTGTTTACAAGGCAACAATATTAACACTTTGCCATCAGGGGAGGACTCACATTTTATCAGGCCTCAAACCCAGAGCTCTTGTTTACAAGGCAATAAGCCATGGGACTATGTCCACATGCAATACACATTGAATATCAGAACCCAGGAGTTATGAGCTCTATATCAGCTAAATACAATTCAAAGTTGGACTTTGAACTGTGCAATGAATATTCTGTAAGTCTCACTCGGGTATATATTATCAGAACAAGGCAAAACCTGAATCGAATTCAGGCTTATATGATAACATGCAAGAGTGAAGTTTTATGCTCTTCCAGTAAATTGGAGTTAATAGCATGATGGAATGGCAATTTTCCCTGAAAGGGCACAGTGTAGATTTTATCTCATGCATGCAAGCATATAAAATCTCCCAGGCGTGCATAATTTATTGCTGGCCGGGACATGAAACTGATCAAAGATTAGAAAAAACATGAAACAAATTTGCTTGCCTGCCCTTGTCCTATTGTATTGATCTGTAAGTTGTAGAGGATGAGAATATAAGCATTTTGCCTTAGTTTTTAAGTGTAGCCAAAACAAAATCAAGAGGGGGCATATTTTTGACAAGTTTATGGACAACAAACTGAGAGATGTAGCTTTTACACACATGGGCAAATCTGTCTGAGGGGAGTTCTTCATTTCTACACTAGAATTCAAGATTCTTGGGATTTTGACAGAATAACACACTATAAACAATAAAATCATATGGGTACTTGACATAATTTTAAGTGTGGGCAAATCGGGGCATATGAACTCTTCTTTTCTACACTAGGATTCAAGATTCTTGGGATTAAGAGCATATCACACTTGAAGAAATGGGGAATAAGGGCATCTTGGCATAATTTTAAGTGTGGGCAAATCGGGCTGTTTAATCAAATGACCTCCTCTTTTCTACGCTATAAGTGCGCTCATTATAGCATCAATTATACTACTCTTGAAATATAATCTAATGAACGTCTCATAGATATATTGATGAAAAGGAAGAGAGGACAAGAAATTAAAACCGCTTGGCATCAGAAGAAGTGTGCAGCATGTGTATTCTGCCACAAAAGAAGTGATGTAAGTGAGGTGACAAAAATAAATTTTATAAAGAATATGGAGGACAGAATCAAGAAAATATGCACGAAAGAATGTTAAAAAAAAGGCAAAATAAATAGCCTATAGAAACAGCTGGAAAAGAATGGCTACGAGAAGGATGATAGTCTGGACATAAACAGAAAAAGGAAAAAAGTGGCAGGGGAGAAGAGGAAGAGAAAGAAAAGGAGAGGTGGTTTGGAATAAGGAGTATGGGGAAGACCATGAATGAGATATGCAAAGTGCCTAGGAAAGCGAGCATTAAAACTTACAGGAAAGGAGGGCGAAGCATCTTAAAAACAGCGAAGAATGCAAACAAGAAAAAGGAAAACAGAGAAGAGGAAGGAAGTGAAGTATAAAGAATGTCAGAGTGTGTACATAGGAGAAATGAAAAAGAGGCTGAAAGACAGGGTGAAACAACATAGGGATGAATACGACTTAAGAGAGAGAGAAATGCGATATTTAAACACACGAGAGAAACAGGACATGACATAGAGTGGGATGAGGCTAAGCAGATAAGAAGGGAGAAGAGAGTACAAGTGAGAAAATGGAAGGAGGCCAACAAAATAGAGAAGAAAGGAGAAGATGACACAATGAACTTGAATGGGGGACTCAAGATAAACAAAGAATGGAAGAAATAGTGGAAAGGACAAGATAGAAAAAAAAGAGAAGAAGGAAGAGGAGTGAAGAAAGATAGGAAAAAGAGAGTGTGATAAAGATTGGTTTGCTGTTTTAAATCCACTTTATGCACAGTAAGGCTAATCGGGACTGGACCTACAGTTTAAAGTGGGATCCGAACCACTTGTGCCTCCACCGGGTATCGAACTGTGTGATAAAGAGTACAACCACCTTCCAGATGAAAGGAAATGTTTAGATAAACCGTCTGTCAGGTGAAAGTACAGTTGTCAAGGGAAAGCCACCTGCTAGAATGTTCCAGAAACAACTTTCTAATAATCTTGTGTCTGGAGGGGAGTGATTTCTGTGTATATATATCTTCCTGTTTTGTACCTTGTTTCATTTGTACTTGGTACAGAGTCTGAAGAAGACCTTTCTAGAAGGTTGAAACATTACGTTTAGTTTATGTTTTAAAATAAAATAAGTTTCTGCCTTCGTCAGCATATTGAGTTTTCATAACATATTTCGATGTCTATTCTGCGCAGTGAGTTATTAAAAAAAAATCCTTCCCGACCAAGACGATTCTGTCCAGCACACTCCTACCAATCGTATAGGAGTTTCCTGTAGCGTGTGCAACGTCTGAATTAATTTAGTGGTGTAAATTGCTGAGGTATCGATGTTTTCTTCATCAAATTTCAAGTTAGTATTTCACATTACTTTAAATATGAACTACCAACTCACTTATACTGTATACATATATTGTGTCAACATTTTCCATATTATATGCATGACTTTCTTAATACCGAGCTTCGTCCGGTCATCCACCTTGAAAAATGTGCCAGTACTATTGATGAATCTTCTGCTCCTGGCATTTTCTCCATAGTGCATTCATTTACAACTTCACACCAGCTGTCACAAGACGTCACATCCACCTACACATTAGATTACATACCTTCGTCTTCTGCTCTTTTTGTGAGTGTTTAACAATACTTGCATGACTCAGCTATCTCACTAGAAAAAAAAGTCATTCTTCTCTGCTGGAAAGACGAAAACATATCCTCTTCTGCACTAGCAAAGGAACAAGTGGAAACGACCACCATTCTGACTAAAGGTTCAACATCATTTTAAAGACGTGATATTGCATCTAAATTACTTTAAATTAAACGTAAGTACTGAGTATTTTCATTTCTCACGAAAATTGAGTTTCTTAGCTGTGACATTAATTAATGAAACAAGAAATTAAAATAAGTAATAAATTCCGGAAAGGCATCTTATATTGATTGAATATCTAGTCTAACACCAAAGAAATCAAACGATGGGATCTCGTCGTCACCTTGTGGGTGACGGCACATAGTGGTTCGGTTCCCACATTAAATTGTAGGTCCTCTCCTGATTAGTCTTACTGTGGATAAAGTGGATTTGAAACATAGAATCAAAATCAAATTCAAAAGATTGAATATGCCAAACAGTAATTTTAGTTTCCTATCATATGGGCACTAAATGAGAGGCACAAGACTTTTTGAAAACAAAATCCTTTAAAGACTACTGAAAAGAGAATAAGACAGGTGTGACTGGACAAAAGTTCAAAAATCTGAACTGCGTAATTTATATTCAACTCCTCATAGTATTTCAATAAGTGAATAAAGAAAACTTCGAATGGCGGGTCATGAGACTCACAGGAGGACCCAGGGCCCACATTGTGAAACCTAATGGTAAGACACTTGTGCGAAAGCCAAACGAAGATGAAAATCTAATACTGTGATGAACGTGATCCACTTTTGAAATAAAAAGTTAAGATTGCATTGATATGGTCCGGTATAGAAACTATTTGAGTGGCTGTGACAATATCACTCTACGTCTAGGAAACTTTCAAAGCTAGTTAACATTCTTCTCTACTGAAAATATTGTTCCGAAATTCTGGATGTCACTTGCCACGATACACACCATGAACGTTTACCACCAAGGTGATTGAGGCCGTGTCCGAAAGATGCGAGACTGTACTTGAAGCAAGCATCCTCCGAATACGGTCTTGGAGTGCGGTCTTAAAGTCGTGGACTGGTAGTGAAAGTCTTTCGAATTGAACTTCAACTGCAGCGCCAAATAGAAGCACTAGATAAAACTGAGGACTTGTTGTTTTTTCCGCGTTTTAAACACTTGTTTTTCACCATAGAAATCACATAACATTTTCAAATGTTCTTATACAGACATCTCGACACGTTAGAAGAACATCAACCAACAACTTGCTGGTCTAATCCTCTGTTGTTGGATTTTCTACCTCCTTGATTTCATACAAATGAACAAGGAGTGCGGAAATCATGTGACCAAGACTGCAACGATCCGTTTTCCGAGCTATGGTCTCGATTCCTTGTGTACTTGACGCTTTCAAACCACACTACGTGACGTCACTTCCGTGAATATCATACTTCAAGTCTGTACTTCGTACCTTTCGGACACAGCCTCAGGTATCCTTTCAGGTATATGGTTCATTCCACAGAAAGTGAGCCTAAATGTCACGACCGTAACAATGAGTAAAAAACAATTATCTTTTCATATATATAGCATGATAGAAGTAATCAAGCATATCATGTAGTACTAACGGCAGAGGCGTATTCTGGGCGCATGCGATGCATGCGGCGCATGCGTCAATTGTGGGAATAGCATTATGACTTTCTTTCAATTCAGATCCAAGAAATGTAATATAAGCTTAGTTGAGCGCTCTCGTGTAAAATAAATGCTTCTCCTATATGAAAAAAATATAATGTAGAAATACTCATTAATGTCGTCGCAGAGCAAGCTGTCGGATGGACCGCATCAGCTAAGGAAGATTTTAACGTGGGCAAGCGCTGCTCGCGTGCTTCTTCCCTCCCCTCTCCACTGGTTGCATGCGATGAGGTGACAGCTACAGAGAAGAGAATGCTTGTTGTTTCGTTGAACAAAGATGTGGCAATGATTGATTTTTTTCCTTAGAGGTACAGTGCAATGCACATTTAGTTTAAAGTTTGGTTTATTCTTATTTCTGGGCCTCTTTCAAAGTTCCACATGTCTTAGTGCAGTATAGTCCCGAAATATTTTTAAAAAATGACGGAAAATTAAACAGAGGGTGTGATACAGGATTATTATTATTATTATTATTATTATTATTATTATTATTATTATTTGACTTTGTAAAGCTAAAGAATGAGTTGATTGCTCTCTATTCTTCCTCCTAGTTTGAAAATATACCTGTACAGTGGGATCTATGAGTATTACCGTACAAATTGTCCATGACTATTTACATTAATTTTTCTCTTACATCCTGTGTGTTTTTAAACGATGGATTTTTATGTATGCTGGTGGGGAATTTGTCAACAGCTTGTTGTGAGTTTTCTCTTCATTCTTGAAGCTCTTATTGGGTGAAATAAAGTGCACGAACATGGTGATGGACAATTTGCACGGTAATACTCATGGATCCCACTGTACATGAACTAGTACCATATATGAACACAAACAATATTCATAACATTATGAGTGAAACTTACAAGTTGGCTACACTCATTTTGTCAATACCAGCTTCAACTGCATCAGGGTAACGATCTTTTTCAGCATTAATATTTTAATAATTATATTACAGCAACTTAATCCCGAAAGATTAAATGAGCTTTGAATATTATCCATTGAAATAGAGCTGTACTGTATTTGTATTTGTGTATAGCATGTCCTTAATGAAAATCCAGGATTCGCCACTGACTAACGGTCAGGAGTAGGAGCAGAATCCCGATTCTGCAACATCAAATGATGAATTTTCATTAAATGATGAACAGGAAGTGAAGCTACCGGAATTGAGCGTGGCCGGAAGTAACGTGGTCAGAAGTAACGTCACCGAAAGTAGGCGTGGTCGGAAGTGACTTCACTCAGACAGTGTTGCCAACTCATCCCATGAACATTTCACCATAGTATCTTTCACGAGTTAAATTAACCTACAACTAGTGAGTTGGCTACACTTATTCGATTATGTGTGATTGTATGTTGGCAACACTTTTTCGATCATTTACAATCTATTACGAACTAAACTAACCTCATCCACCTACCCACACATAACCTTATAGAGTAAGTTAGCTGTAGTTAAGATATAGCCTTAAATAGTTGACACATTGCCATAGCAACTGAACACACACACACACACACACACACACAGCTTAGCAGAGTATGCCAACTTACATCATGTAAATTGCTGGCAACACTTTTACGAGTTAAGGCACCCTTGCTCCACGCAAATACATTAAAATAACCATGCCTCCCCCTATAAAAAATTCCCCATATGATCTTACACAAGTTAACCTAAATTACATACAACTAGTGATTTAGTAACACTGAGTTGCACCAATGCCATCTATCAGCAATTGCCCAGGACTGAACCCGAGATCACAAGTATGTAAGTCTGCGCTCTAACCACTAGATTACGGTGCTATTTTACACACACACACACACACACACACACATATTATGCCTTATAGGGTATAGCAGCTTTAACCTATTAGATAAGCTAGCAAAACACAACCAGCTGTTGGCAACTTACCTCTATGAATTAAATCAACACCTATGCACCACACAAATTCTAACAAATTCTGATGTTATGCGTTCAAAATGTTAGCATTTTGTTACTAATTAGGATACAAAAATTATTTTCACATACTAGCGGTAAGATTTTCTGTAAAAAGTAGCGATTTGTGTTGGTAACGAAATCGACTGTGCTATTTTTTTTTACCCTGTTAGTGAGTGAAGGGAAAAAAAGGAAAGACATAGGGATACAAAACTAGGAAATAATAATAAATATATAAATAATATATGTTGACGGTTCTCCTGGGTGCTAACACATCTGTTTTTTCCTCTGATTTTTGTCATCAAAATTAGTGTATGGAAAAAAAATCTAAACTGTCTCTCTATAGCAATACAATTATTTTCCATCGCATCTCGAAGATTTGACTCTGTTGCATAACAAAATGTTCAATACCCAGACCTTGGGGGGACGGAAATACAGTTTCCGGTTGTGTCAACTGAAGGGAGAAGAGAATGCAGCATATTCGAAACACATAAATCTGACGTAACTCTTCTGTTGTTCAAAAATTCATGTTTTAGTCCAGACAACACCATTTTGATTTCACCATTTCGCATCAGCCTCCACAGTTTAATCAGGTGAAAGCATCGGTGAACATCGGTGAAAATTCGAATAGCTGAATCGTGCATCAGCATTACACTAGTCTGTGAATTTTGGAAAGTGCGGAAGATGTGGAAAAGTTTCCTCTTGTCTCGCGGCTTGTGGTTAGTTCACATGACTTGCTCCTAGAGCAGCCACAGAGTATTGTGGATTAGGGGTTAAACCTTAATGAAAAGCCTAACAGCCTCTGTTGGCTTGTGAAAGAAGGGTGCATACAGAACACGAAAAAAGAGAGAGGGTTTTGAAAGTTTTTGAGTGTGTTTTTCCATGCCTCTCTCTGGGTTGGTTGTAGTCTTTTTTCCTTTTTCTGTGTGCCGTTATGTTAGCTAGTGTGTGTGTGTGTGCGGGACACACTATTAGACCTATTTTTTCTATCCTACTATGCAATGGATACAGGTTTGATAAAAATCCTATTTGAAAATAAATTGTTAGATGGAGGGATGGAGTTGGAGGGTGTTGATCACAGGAGGGAGAAACAATTATTTTTTTGAGTTTTCTAGGTGTTTTGCAATCAAAGGGTTATGTGTTCGATACCTAGTGGAGGCACATAGTGGTTTGGATCTTATTTTAAACTGTAGACCCAGTCCTGTTTAGCTTCTCTGTGCATAATATTTAGAGAAAAAATAAAATGATCAACAAAATAGCAAAATTCTATTTAATAACTATTATTCCATATAAAATCCTACGTAAGGCGAACAAAATTGCCGACTTGCGATGACTGTGCCAGATATGAACAGACGATAGAGTAAGAGATAGAGAGAGAAGTTAAATGGGATTGGATTTATAGGGTTTTTTTAAAAAAAAGAACTAAATTATTGTGTCTCTTCTGGGTATCAAACCTAGGACTTTTTGATTATAATCCAACCATTGTATATAACACTAAATTGGGTAAATACAAATGTGATGTGATGAGCACTACACGCTGCTGGCTATATAGGTTTGAGCTGTGAGTTGGGGATCCCCATCTTTAATTTGCATATGGCACATGTGCACAGGGGTGAATTTTTCTTTTCGATTTTTTTTGGGGGGGAGAGTTCTCAGGTGGGTGAATAAATATGGGGAGATCTTATCATGCATGTAGCCCAAAGCTGGGGGCCCCATGTGCCATAGGGACCAAGAAACTCAATGTCTTGGAAAACATCTTAAGATATTTTTCTAAATCTTAAGAAAGTCGACTTCCGGTCTGCCAGGATGTCACTTTCGGTCGAAATTTTCTTAAAGAGTAAGAAAATTTTCTTAAAGACATTTTCCAAGAAATGAGTTTCCTCGGTTCCTAATTGAACTAGGGTGGTGATTGTGGGTGCATTGGATAGGATTCGATGAAAGCTACTCTTCGGGCTCTAAACGTCTCGTCTGTCTCCCATAGTTTTGGAATAACGGGCAAAAATTATTTTCTTTGATGAATCGACTTTACCATATTAGTTGCGAACCTGGATCAAAAATTTCAAGAGCAATAGAAAAAAGGGTGAGAACAGCTTTCCAACAAAACTATCGAATAGGGGTGGCATCCCTTATTTCCGAGGTATAGCCAATCGAAATTTCACGATGCTGTTTCCAAGATTCTTCGTAGTTTGGAAACTATGACTTGTAGAGAGTTGGTTTTTGTAATATTTGTTGGGGCTCAACAAGTACTACAAAAGCAGACAGGTTTTGTTGATCAAAATTAATGCTATGACTGGAAAATAAGGCATTTTTATAAAAACTCTGAAACTATGGATTGTATAAGACCAATTTTTGTATTATTTGTTAATATTCGATAATAATTACCCAAAAATAAGATGTTTGAGGAATTGTGGGGGTTCTGTATGTATCATATATATTTATTTGCACCCAATAGTTTCGATATTTTTTCAGCATGTTTAAACAATATTAATATCGTAAAATGGGGCTATTCTGAATGTATTGCAGTAAATATTGTTGAATTATAATAGTACCTGATAGCAGTGTAAAGTATAAGAAAATAGTTCTGTATCTCATGATGCCACCTTCGACGTACCATAAGTTGTTAGACTCATCTGTTGTTTGTTGGTCCAGAAAAAATTCTCAAACCTCTGTTCAGAATTACACTTATTTGGGGGCTATTCCGAACACAAGCATTTTTGTATGTATGCTGTATTGTACTTCACCTAAGGACTATTCAAAATATTTTATCTTACTGATGGGGCTTTTCTGAACATGCTGATATCTCACTTGTGCATCTTTGCTGCATGTTTATTAGTTGGCGAAGGCTAAAAAAAACAGTGTTTTTTTAGGAATGTTTGAAAAAAAAGAACAGGGGTATCTTGTCAATACCAAAATGTTATTGTAAAAATATAAAATATTAGAAGACAACAAGTTAGAACAATTATGTAATAAAAATATGCACATCAGCAAGCAGCTAGTACAAAGTTATAAAAAAAATAAGTTTTTGTTCAGAATAAAAAATCATCGATAGACAAATTGTCTTAGTAAATATATATATATTTTTACACATTTATTGCAATTTAGTTATATTACACGAACAAATCCAGAGCAATGCGAGTAAAAATAATATTTTTGAACAAATAGAAATACAGAAATATTTCATCAACCTATCCATACCAAATTTAGACTATGACAATAAACGCGAGGGATAAATATTTGATACTAATATTATTTTTTTGTATTGAAATATCTAAAATATTGGATTTTTTTTATTTTCTTATTATTATTTTTCTTATTTTCAGAACATATCAATTAAATATTGGAAATTTGGAATCTCCCATCACACTCATACACAACGTTGTGCAATCCACTCGCAAAAAAATACTGGCCATATAAATATCACCTCTCACAAGCTCTCCACAAGCAAACACCCTTTCTAAGAAAAAACAAAAAAACACATAGATATTTTTTGAACACTCTACCAACACAATATCAGATATATAAATAAAACACCCCCAAAACCTATCCACTATGTCTCTTACAAACATTTGCCCTATGTGCGAGAAATTTCGAGCGCTAATTACGCGAGACATTTTCGTACTTGTGTGCCAGGTAAACGTGTGTCGGCCACCAAACCATGTACTGGATGTGGGAAAAACATCACTGTTGGCAACCTGAAAAGGCATCAAAAAACTTGCAAAGCTTTCGGCGCGCCGGTATCGCAACCGTCCACCTCGACCAAGAGAAAAGCCATGGCGACTCCCCTCTACGCGCCACCTTCTGCCAAATGTCTTAAGCCGACGAAGATACCAACGCTGTTCGCTTTCAACTATTTGTTTGGAGGATTTTGTCCTAACATCAGAGCCTTTGTGCGACGTGCGTAACTTCCTGGTGGATGAGCGGTCCAAGATAATTTCCATCCTGAGTAATTCGAACCTTCATAACAATGAGTTTTGTTCCAACATTGAGGGCATTGTTGATAAAATACAATAATAACAAGCAAACAATAGTTTCTAAAATCTCGCCGAGTCCAGTAATGTGCAGCATCATGCAGGACCTGGCCACCCAGGTACTTTGGCTGTTGAAAGAGCATCGAGTTTGACGTCATTGCCCGTTGGTGGTGATTAATGTAACAAATTTTGTAAATCCAATATATATAATTTAATTAATGTGTGTTATAATGTAATCATACCGTGTGTGTCGCCCCTGTCAACACATGCTTTTTCAAGCACAGAACTATTCAATCTGTATTAATCTATGTTAAAATCTTTTCTTTAAAAATGTGTTATTGTTAATGTTACAATGGGTAATGAATTGTTTAACTTAAATCAGAAAAAATGTTGAAACTATGGAAATATAAAACAACTATGTAATAACCAGGGTAAATTGTAAACAACAATATGATATAAAAGAGCTAGACTTTTGTAAGCCTACGGGACATTCTCCTGGTTGCCGAAAGGCTGATGGTTCAGGGGACGTTGGGGAATATCTTGCTTCAATCTTCGGATTGGCTGGTGTACTTGTACTCCATTTGGCAGATATTCTACAAACCCAACTCTGAATAAGGTGTTCTCCTGCATCATCAAAAGACCAGGGTTATAAACTTCGGTATAACTAATAGGTTTAGGCCTACAAGTTATACCGGGTGAATTTTCTGTTTGAAAAAGTGTTTGTATAACATCAGAAGTTTAAATAAATCTTCGAGTAAAAGATCTCAATGATCTTTTATTTCAAACCTACATAGGTGATAAATAAAATGAAATCCTACACCACAGACCTCGCAAGGGTTTGGTCCTACTAACCCTTAGAAGCCTTTGAGAAGTCCGATAAAAGGGTTGTAACCGGACTAAACTAAAAGCCCTAAAGGCAGAAGGTGCGTGTCACGTGGGTCCATTTCGATCTTCAGCCGAGAGATCGGGAGAAGCGTGGCGAGCGGCGCTGACGGAGATGCCGACATTTGCGGCCTGTAATCTCCGCTTATTTTTATGGACATATGCAGACATTTATATAAATATTGCAAGACGAGCTCTAACCTGTGTTACAATTCATCAGCTGTAATTCATCCAAGTTCTGCCCTTATATACACAAAAAAATATGCTTTAGAGACGATGTTAAGAGCCACAGATAATAAAACATTTTAATCATAGTTTTGACCAGTAACGTCCTGCTTAAGTTTATATCCTTGAAAGAGTTTTGTGTCGATGGGGATCGTTTGGAGGTTTCAAATATGCAACACTGTATCATTATTACGCCGTAGACGAAACCGTTAAAAGTCAATGGTGTTCGTGAGCTTCCTTGCAATCCAAAATCTCCGAGCTCGAGTTTTCTGTTCCTTCGCGACTAGATGAAGACAGAGCTGTGAATATAGTGGCGAGCAGATGTAAACCAAGAGAGTGTTAATTTCGTACTGTGCGCAAAAGTATTATTCTTGGTTACTTGCCGTTACTTATTTGTGTTATTGCAGTGTGTGTATGTGTGTTGTCAGTGAGACGATTGGAATGCCAGACGCAAGGTTCACGTTACGAGGGGAGGCTGATAAGTTCTCGGCCCGACCCGGAAGGTCTTTAGCTACAGGCACAAAAGTTTCAGGCTATTCAACGTATTTTCCCCGAAGGTCTACACACTTGGCACTTTGTTGCTCCAACTTCTCTAGCCCCTCCGACAAAAAAAGATTTCTCCTGGTTTGCAAAAAACTGTTCGGCAGCTGCAATAACCTCGCTATCACTTCTAAATTTCTGTCTTTTCAGAACTTTTTCAGTCTAGGAAAGAGATAATAATCAGATGGCGCAAGGTCTGGTGAGTATGGTGGGTGGTCAATGAAATTAGAACGGTCTTCTCCAAGCCGTGTTTCACAGGAGATGAGCGTGTAAAAATCATCAGCACATACAGCCACTGAGCTATTACAATTAAAACCATACAGAGTTTCTATAGTGCAAGAATTACGACCCCCTTACAACGTAAGTAGAGTAAATTTCTATAATTGGGTTTTGCAGAATATTGTAGATGGTATTGTTGATCCACAGTTAATATTTTTTTTCGGATGAGGCATGGTTTCACTTGCGTGGTCATGTTTGTTCACAGAACAATATATACTGGAGCAGTGAAAATCCCCGAATAATACACAAAGTTCAGTTACATGATGCAAAAATTGGTGTGTGGTGTGCTGTAAGTGCAAAAAGAATAATAGGGCCTATATTTTTTTGAAGACACAATAAATTCAGAGATCATTTGCTTGGCACACAAATACCCTCGCCGTTTTTTCAGTTGTTATCCGATAATGAGAGACAATATGGGTATTTTCAACAAGATTTGGCCACAGCCCATACCGCCGCTGATTCTTTGGACGCTATAAGGGAGGTGTTTGATTACAGAATAATTTCTAGAGGTTTATGTCCTTCACGTTCGTCAGATCTTACCATATGTGACTATTATTTGTGTGGGAACTTTAAAAAATAGAGTACCGAAATAACCCTCATAGCATCGACGAACTAAAAGACAATATAAGGCAGAACTTGGAAGAATTAAGGAAGAAGAACTTTTGCGTGTGTATCAAAATTTCATCAAATGATGCCAGGAATATGTGAATGTAGGTGGACATCAGTTTGAGCAACTCTTATAACACAGGTTAGTGCTTGTTTTGCAATATTTGTATAAATGTCTGCATATGTCCATAAAAATAAGCGGGCATTACAGGTTGCAAATGTCGGCATTTCCTTCAGCGCCGCCCGCCACGCTTCTCCCGATCTCTCGCCTGAAGATCGAAATGGACGCACTGTATTTTATGGTGAGTACTCTGCTATGTTGTGCAGATAAAAGTGCACTGGGAAAAAACTTGTTTCTTTCCGTCGCATGTTACGCAGAATGAAAAGTGCAGGAAAGTGGGGGAAGTAAAGATGCTGGAATAGCGGCAGGATGGAAGCGTCTATGTGATAATATTGGCGGAAAACAAAGGCTGTGTTTTAGTGGTTACCATCGCTGATCGTCGGCAGACACATCGAACGTGGTGGCAGTGTCCATCCTATCGTGCCTGATACGGTAAATGTTTTTGGCCACAGAAACTTTGATCTCCTCTTTACTTTCGGGATTTATGCCGAATTGTGGTTTTCCTGAGATCGGAAACTTGTAAAGATTTAAATTGTTGTTGAAAACATAGAAAGTTTTGCCAATGCTTTCATCGTATTCGGTCAGCATCCTGTTTAGGTGAATGATCAACAGGCCGTTGAGTTTAGATAAAGGGAAGGTAACAGGTTCTCCGAGATCAGCGACGACGGTGCAGTCTGGATGGATGCCTCCATAGCTTGCTTTCTGAACCCAAACAAATTCATAGGCATGGTTATTTTATATGTGTATGCGTGGAGCAATGGTGCCAAATCATTGCCTTAACTCGCAGAAGTGTTGCCAGCAATTTACATGAAGTATATTGGCATAATCAGCTACGCTGTGTGTGTGTGTGTGTGTGTGTGTGTGTGTGTGTGTGTGGTTGGGTGGGTTAGGGTACTTTAGTTCGTAATAGATTGTGCATGATCGGATAAGTGTTGCCAACTGTCTAGTTGTAGGTTAGTTTAACTCTTGGAAGATTGTATGGGGAAATTTTCATGGGGTGAGTTGGCGACACTGTCTGAAGTAACATGACCTGTGTCGGCCAATCAGAGCTGTGTGTGTGAGGTTAGTTTAGATCACAATAGATCACACATAATAGAATAAGTGTGGCCAACGCAATAGTTGTAGGTTAGTTTAACTCGTGAAAGATAGTATGTATGGTGACATTTTCATGGGGTGAGTTGGCAACGCTGTCTGAGTGACGTCGCTCCCACCACGCCCACTTCCGGTGAATTCACTTCCGACCACGCCCACTTCCGGTGATGTTGCATCTGGTCACGACCGATTCCGGTAACGTCACTTCCGGTTCATCATTTGATGAAAACTCATCATTTCATGTTCCAAAATCGGGCTTCTGCCCCTATTGTCAGGAGTTTGAAATGTGTTTTTACCAAAATGGCATAATGGTAAAAAAAAAAAAAGAAGAGAGAGAGAGAAACTTTTAATACACTGTTACGGTCGGTACATCTGGGCATATTTTCCGTTGAATGGCTGATATGCTTGATATGCTGCACAAATTCTAAATATGGTATTGAGCATATGCTAATTTATAACTCCCTTTTTGCAGGTCAAGCTGTAGTAAGGGTTTGAGTTTGCTGATTTAATTTTGCAAAGGATCTTCGTTTGGCTTGGTTCTTGAAATGAAGAAGAGATCCACTGTAATCCTACTGACGTCTGGGTTTTGGATTGTCGTAATCTGGTTCGGAGATGATTACAACTGTGAGAATGAACCTAGTGAAAGAGACTTAACTAGGAACAGTGAAGTCATATTCTTCCACGAGACTTCTGGTGCAAGTGTTTTGAATTCTCGCCAAGCCTGCTCTGTGGAATCTGCCGCCAATATGAATCCTAACTCCACTGTTCACCTACTAATGACTTCCAGTTACATTGATAAGACCAATACACTGATGAAACAGCTGTTATTATACGACAATGTCTACATAAAGCACATCGACATGAAGGTTTATTTCCAAGGAACTCCTCTTGAGGACCTCTACAACAGTGGGGCTCTGAACAGGAGTAAATGGCAAGTGTCCCACACGAGCGACGCCCTCAGGTACCTAACACTGTGGAAAATGGGTGGCACGTACCTTGACCTCGACGTCCTTCTGTTGAAATCCCTGGAAGGGTTCAGGAACTATGCTGGAGCTGAACATCCAGGCGCTGTGGCAGCAGGAGTAATAAACTTCGATCACGGACATCCTATGTTGGCAGCGTGCATTGAAGAACTTCGCACCAATTTCCAAGGACACATTTGGAGTCACAATGGTCCTGGAGTGATCACACGAGTTCTGAAAGCTACGTGCATCGAGAAGTATATACCGGACATGTTGCCAAACGAGTGTGGTGGTTTTACAGTTTTTCCCCCTTATGCATTCTACCCCATTCCTTATTGGAGATGGCGGTTATACTTTGACGAAGAGAAAAGCAACAAAACAATGGAAGATCTATCATGGAGCTTTGCAGCACACGTGTGGAATAAGCTAAGCGCCGAAGAAAAGATCAGAGTGGGTTCAAATCAACCGTATTCAAGAATTGCAAAGAAAGTATGTCCTAAGGTGTACTCAAATAGCGGGAAGTTTATGTGACATATGTCAAATTTTAAAAGAAATATGTAAAATTCGTAAAAGGTTTGAGGTCTGTGATATGAGTAATATAAGTAATATCGCTTCTCCCCCAAAAAAATATTTCGAAGCAAGATGTTGCTGTTGCGTCCCTCTTGAGTAGCCCCAAAACCTTATTTCTGATTACATAAATGTGGCTGTTTGGTTTTGAAAGTATTGGATTTGTGTAGACAAAAAGTACTGGAATTTACCTGCATATTTTAATAAGTCCAGGGTGTCCACAAATTAAGTATCTATTTTGTTGAATTAATGATTTTACGCACATTGATTTTGATGGTATATGTTATTTACACATTCTTTCAACACGTGCATCATACACGTCACGGCATATTTCCCATATGTCGGTTGTCGTGCGAAAGTTGTTCGGGAACATTAGCGGTGTTATGGCGGCAACAACTTGTGTAATGCTGTTTAGGAGCTCCTCCGCAGCTATGCACTATACAATTTTACAAGTTAAGCCACCTCCTCCCTACAACAATCCTGCATACGCCAGTGTATGTGTTTGGAAATAATTATCGAAGTTAGATATGGAAAGTTATTGATTGTTCTCAAGGCAAATTTAAAAAAAAAATAGTTATAGTACATTTTGAAGAAATAAATTACACACATTTTCAAGTTTCAAAAGTGCTTCAAACTAATATACGAGTCAGAGATCTTCAATTTGTATACTTTTCAAAAAATTTTATCTTTTTGCTTTTCGATTAAAATTCTACCTCTATTTCCTTTCAATGAGGAAAATTTCCTTCAATGTACAGTTGGATCCACTAGTATTGCTCGGCAAACTGTCCATTACTATTTTCATTATTTTTTCTCTTACATCCTATGTATTTTAAAGCGATGAATGTTTATGTATGTTGGTGCAGAAGTTGTCAACAGCTTGCTTTGAATGTTCATTTAATCCTGGAAGCTCTTATTTGGTCAAATAAAGTGCACGAACATGGTGATGGACAATTTGCACGGTAATACTAATGAATCTCACTGTACCAAAACTGGCTCGCTCCCAGTATAGCCCCAGTCAGTGGCGCCTCGTAGTCTGGCTCTATGGGTGTGCACTTCAGTTTCGCGTCCAAAGTGTTATACCACCCCTGTGACATACTCGCACCAGTTTTTGCGTACATAATGATGCTTAGTATATTGGCAACACAAGTTTTGATCACCTTTCACTGAAAATGAGGCTATGAGTTATATTTCATGATATTTTTAACGCGGATTTTTTTACAAATTTCAAATATTTTGGCAATTATCCAGCCAATCACGAGAAGAGCGATGTTATTGTGCAATATGTAATTCAGCAATCGATAACTTGATAAAATCACTCTAAACATCTGCAATATCAATACTATTGTTGATTTGCAAAATATTTCGTAACAACTTCCTCCCCTGCTCCGCTGATATTAATGAACAAAGAGAATTGGCGTACACCAAAGAAGCCAATCCAACTACCACACTAAGGAAATCTGTTGTGATCTATCTAGCCGTTGTTTATTTCTAATGACAGACTGATCGTACCAAGCAAATCAACCGAAATCAAGAGAATAATGAATCTTAAAAGAAAGTTACAGTACTCACTCAGTCCACACTGCTCTGCAGTTGCTACAGGCTTTGTAGCTAACTTCCCTCCAAGAATTCAACAACGTTAAATATTAAGCCTCTGTTTTCGCTATGTTCAGTTTCCCTATTCATCATGAAATAAAACACTTTGCACTGAAACAGGTACGACCTTTTGACAGCGTTAAATAATTTTGCAACGCAGTAACAAACGACATACAATGCAAAACAGCTGACTGAGTTTTCTTTTAATCCTGGAAGCTCTTATTGGGTCAAATAAACTTCGCGCGGGTTGATAATTCGGCTAATGTGCCACAGAGACCGTTTATTTTGGCCAAGATGCACTAAGCAAAGGCAATATCAGGCATGTTTAAAACACTCGTTTCGCTTTCAGTTGCCCTCCTACCCATCCCTCTTTTCTTCCCCTGTCATGCTCGGGACAGAATCGCAGGTACAATATACCATCGAAATTTCCCTTTTCTAAAAATAAATTCCTCAATTTGCAATGATGAACGGGTTGCCTCGACTCCCTCACACGATCTCCAATGGAATTGGTTTGCAACACTACATTTGCTCGCACAACGATCGCTACGTTCACGGCTTTCCTAAATGATGCAACCTCCCCTCACATGGCGCTCAAGCCAAAAGACCCAATCAGCGTCCTTTCCGCGACTGCTTCAATAGCGTCATAGGGAGCGAAACTAACATTGTGTTCAAAGCCCCGATCGCTGCCTGGTCTACGCGGGTTGATATCACGGATCGTAGGCTTCTCTACCATCTCTCTCGGTGGAGCGGCGTGGGAACAGTTGATGTTTCGAAGGAAATACGAGGGTCACTATTTATATTTTGAGCCTAACAATGAAAAAACAGGAATTTGGCATTGAAAACTGCTTTATTGTTTTTCGAAGTATTCTCCTTTATGGTCAATACACTTTTGCATTCGTTCGAACCATTTGTCAAAGCAGTTTTTCCAATCTTCTTGAGACACCTCCATAATATGGTTTTTGAACGCATCAACGGCGGGCGTCTTCCGCCGACGAAAATCGTTGTCCACGCAATTTATTCTTGACATTCGGGAACAATAAAAAGTCATTGGGTGCCAAATCAGGACTGTACGGCGGATGACCCATCAATTCGATTTTTTGACTGTTCATAAAGTCGGTTGTTAGACGAGATGTGTGACAGCTGGCATTGTCTTGATGAAGAACGATCCGACGGCGTTTGTTTGTTTTCCGTATTTGACCGAAGACCTGTGGCAAACAAATTGTTGTGTACCATTCAGAGTTGACCGTTCTACGTTCCTCTAAAGGCACAGTTGCCACATGATCAGTTTTCCCGAAAAAACAGGCGACCATTTGTTTCGATGTGCTTCGAGCGCGAACAACTTTTGTTGGATTGGGTTCATCTTGAAACACCCATACAGTCGACTGCTGTTTACGTTACGGCTCATATGCATATATCCATGATTCGTCACCTGTTACAATCTTATATACGTCTTTTGAAGCACCACAATTGTATTTATTGAGCATTTGTTTGCACCAATTGACGCGAGCGTCTTTTTGAGTTTTTGTCAAATGGTGTGGGATCCATCGAGAACATACCTTTCTCACAGCCAAATGATCATGTAATATTTTATATATGCTGGTGGAACTAATGCCTATGGTTGCCTCAATCTCACAGTATGTCACATGACGTTCTTGCAGTATTAGGTTTTGCACAGCATCAATGTTTTCTTGAACAACAACTGATTTTGGACGACCTTCGCGAATCTCGTCGGTGAGCAAATTGCGACCACGATTAAATTCGTTATACCAGCGTTTCACAGTGACAAAGGATGGGGCTTCATCGCCAAATGTGGACGTTAGTTGATCGATGCACTCTTGTCTTCATAATCCACGTCGAAAATCGTAAAAAATCATCGCACGAAAATGTTCACGAGTTAATTCAATTTTATTGTTGTCGCGCAATCTCCAAAGCAACATAAACAACACAAATGAAGCTATTGACAAACCATTTGAAGTACGTTATGGTCAATAATGCCAGACGATTCCGTGCAAACGTCAAATCGCGCCTAACTTCAATCAGTGTTGCCAAGGCTCAAAATAGAAATAGTGACCCTCGTAGAGTTCAATAAATAAGCACAATAATAATGATTTTCACTACAGATTTATTTAGGTGTGTACGTGCAAATATGCGAATAGGCAGAAGCCGCTACTGGCCCGAGGCCCGATTAGCCTGTCTGAGAATAAAACAAACTAAAACTTTGACAAAGCATGGAAAAAATTCAAATTCAAATTCTAACAAATTAATTTGCAATAACATTCGTCTCATTCAACCTACATGCAAACAAAGAATGATTGAAACATCATTGATATAGTCTAGCTTTGATTCTAGCGTAATATCAAGTTAATCATTAAAAATCAACAGCCTTCCATGAAGAAATATTAGATGTCGCAAGAAATCTCGTGTGAGTACAATACTTTTATTCTTCATTCATTTAGGATTATTAGTGTAGTCTGTTTAGGAATGTCAGAGACTTACAGGTTATAATCTAACAACAGGTATTGTAAGTAGAATCATAAATTAAATTTTGAGAGCTTGCTTATAACTATTAGCTCCCTCCAAAAAGAAATGGAAGTGCGGACATTAGAAGATGAACAAAAGACAAAATGAAAAGGTTTTCCCGAAGTGATACCAACATAAGACATGCGTATAAAATGTAAAATTAGAAAGAAACAGCGTCAAAATGTACATAGCTTAAAAAATATACAGGGTGATTGGTAATTCGACCTATTCCTGGAAAGGGGTAATACTAGAGCACATTTGCAACAAATTTGACCCTATGCACCGGGGGTCGGAAATCAATTGGTTTCGAGTTTTTGCAGTTTGTAGATTTTCGTGACATATTCCGACTTGCGACCAAAAAACTACTAATTGTGAAAAAACTACTACACCCTGGACACTTAATCGACACGTTCCTAACAGCTGACGAATGAGTGACTACAGGGGGAAAAAATCATGCCGAAAATTCCCATACCCACAGAAATAAACAGTCGTTGGTGCACACGTCATGAAGAAATTTGGAAATTATCGTTTAAATCGAAGAGGATTACTCAAAAAATTGGTAACACACTTAGCGTATAAATTACGGAAAAAACTTCCTCGTTTCATAAGCTCTCCAAAAATATACAAATGTTGTCAACTGGCACACGGGTTGGGGGTAACATCTGAATAAAAAGCGGAGCAGGCGCTTTGTAGACCTCTTTGTAAAGTGACAAGAAGTTGTCGGTTGTGATAAATAAAGGAACGAAAATTAGTGAAATAATAATGTTATTTATCATTCACATGAATCCAGGTTGTCAGAATTAACTGTTACAAAAACTACAAATCCTGTTAAAATTGCCTCCCCCGGTTACGTATGCAAGCACGCAGCCTGCGGCGTACTTCAGATACAGTCACTTGCGTTGACACTCTGTCTCTTATGTCTCAATTCTCTCTCTCAACTCTTCTTGGGAATCCACTGGTGTACTGTAGACTAATTCTTTTATGTGACCCCAAATGTAAAAGTCGCATGCTATTGAGGAGGGATATCCTGTCAGAAGGATGGATTTTTGTCGATTTTTACTACATACAGACACTGAAGACCCCCATCACCTCACAAGAATTCTGTGGACGGACGAATCCAAATTCGACCTCGATGGTATTACGAATTTTCATAATGCGCATTTTTGAGCCCCTAATGGTCATTCCAAGTAAATCTAAAGAAAAGGCTCACCAGAGAAAATTCTCACTAAATGTGTGGATGTGAATCATCCACAATCATGTGATCGGGCCATTCTTTCTGCCACAAAACCTAAACGGCATTATATACGAAAACTTCCTAACGGAAGAATTGACGACGCTGCTGGAGGATGTGCCGCTCGCCACAAGATGGGGTATGATTTACCAAATGATGGCTGTCCAGCTCACTATTTCCGGGGTATGCGACAGTGGCTGGACAACAATTATCCCATGCAATGGATTGGTCGAGGCGGCCCGATACCCTGGCCGGCGAGGAGTCCGAATTTGACGCCATGCGACTTTTACATTTGGGGTCACATGAAAGAGTTAGTCTACAATACACCAGTGGATTCCCAAGAAGAGTTGAGAGAGAAAATTGTGACAGACGCGAGTGACTGCGTCTGAAGTACGCCGCAGGCTGATGATTTCATTCGTAACGGGGGGAGGCAATTTTAACAGGATTTGTAGTTTTTGTAACAGTTAATTCTGACAACCTGGATTCATGTGAATGATAAATAACATTATTATTTCACTCATTTTCGTTCCTTTATTTATCACAACCGACAACTTCTTTTCACTTTACAAAGAGGTCTACAAAGCGCCTGCTCCGCTTTTTATTCAGATGTTACCCTCAACCAGAGTGCCAGTTGACAACATTTGTATGTTTTTGGAGAGCTTATAAAACAAGGAAGTTTTTTCCGTAATTTTTACGCTAAGTGTGTTACCAATTTTTTGAGTAATCCTCTTCGATTTAAACGATAATTTCCAAATTTCTTCATGACGTGTGCACCAACGACTGTTTATTTCTGTGGGTATGGGAATTTTCGGCATGATTTTTTTCCCCAGTAGTCACTCATTCGTCAGCTGTTAGGAACGTGTCGATTAAGTGTCCAGGGTGTAGTAGTTTTTTCACAATTAGTAGTTTTTTGGTCGTAAGTCGGAATATGTCACGAAAATCTACAAACTGCAAAAACTCGAAACCAATTGATTTCCGACCCCCGGTGCATAGGGTCAAATTTGTTGCAAATATGCTCTAGTATTACCCCTTTCCAGGAATAGGTCGAATCACCAATCACCCTGTATATATTACAATTAAACTGGCTCTACTAATATATACAAATCGAAAACAAAAAGTTATTCTACTTGAGTTAAATTTAATAATTATTCATTCTGCCATCTGTCGACTTAAACTGAAACTAAACCTGTGCCGAACACGAGTGGCTAGCGACAGCCTTAGCTACCTGAGACATGCTAACAACAAACATGACCTGCCTAACCTATCCACGTATACATATAATAGCTTAAATAAACAAAATCTGACCTGGATAACCTATTTACATGCTTATTTCTGCTATTACATGCCACTTTAATAGGTTAGGCAGGTCAGATTTCGTGCTGCTCGTATCTCCCAGGTAGCTGAGGCTGTCGCTAGCCACTCGTGTGCTAAACGCACGGGTTTCTGGTTATATCTGTTCCGAGGCTAAATCGTATTCGTATAGACTAAGGATGATGACACGTTAAAATATGCCAGAAAGTGGAAGAGGCACAAATATTCGCATTGATGGAAGATGAAACAAAAGACATTGCGAAGAAGTTGTCCAATATCGCGGGGAGGTAAGATAACGCTTTTTAGGATTCGTCAGTCTTCAATCATTAGATGCAGGTTCCCTCTATGCATAGATATATCAAAGACCGTCTCGTCACGAACTTCACAGACATGCGTTTGTCTAGCACAAACATACCATGGAGCTAGTCTTACGACTAGTACAGTGAGGTGTACATATCTGACTTCAAGATGGAATTCCTCAAGCTTTGTAGGCTACATCCAGTGGAAGAAGACAATAGTAGGCAAATTGTCTATCACTAATTTCATTCTTTTCTTTGTATTTATTGTGTTGTTTAAAAATGTGAAATTTTGTTGATGTGAAGCAGATGTTGTCCTCAGCTTGACTTTTTTTTCTTAAATTCATGATCGTCACATTGTGGAACACAGACTGAATGAAAATGGTGATGGACAATTCGCATACTATTTCTTTTGTCCTTGGGTGTAAGCACATTGCATGAACCATACACTACACTGATCATCAAGTTTGTAAAAGATATGGAAGATGTTGGAAACTCCACTCAACGCTTAAAAAGTTGTGTTTATGTCTTCATCTAGCGTGCACGCTCAGTTTGCATCACTGAAAAAAAAAGAAATGACAGATGGAAAAGACATTTGTCATTCGAGGAAGACATTAATCGTCATTGTAGTGTTCCTTTCAAAGTTGTCAGAGGAGGCTGTATCCCACAGAGGTGAAGCAGGAGGTCTGCTTTACTAAATATATATTGGCTTGGTTTATGTACGAGGGCTGGGCAAAAGCGGTGAAACAAATTTGCGCGAGAAGAACGTTTCGTGAAATAGGCAGATAAACCTGCAAGCGCGTATGCGAATGCGTCTGGGAACACTGCGCAAACAAAACACGAATGGTCAGAAGTCGCATACGGAAAATGGAGTCGGTTCGTGAGGATCAGTACCCGGCTTTGAAATTTTGCTTCCGTCTGCAGAAATCCGCCAGGGAAGCATACGAAATGTTGCAGCAGGCATACGGCGAAGATGTTCTTCCACAACCAAACGCATTTCGGTGATTTAAACAGTTTAAGGAGGTCCGTGTTTCGTCCACAAAGCAGGGCGCTTCGGCCACCGCAGTGAACGAGATCATGGTTAACACAGCTGCCGTCATTGTTCGGAAGATAGCCGAATAACAATAGATGAAATGGCGGACGTGTTACACATTTCCCATGGCAGTGCGTTCACCATTCTGCACGCTCGCTTGCACATGTGCATCATGGGTGCCGAGATTGCTAACGCCTTAACAGAAGCATGTGAGAGTGGAGGTGTCTAGGGAGCTTCAGCATCAGAGCATGGCGAGACCTATCTGAATTCCATCATAACTGGTGACGTGAGTTGGCTTCACCACAACGATCCCGAAAGCAAAGGCAAGCACAGTCTGGAAATCACCAAGTTCTCCGACGCCAAAGAAAGCCAAAGCTGTTCCGTCGGTGTATAGGGCAATGGTGATTTCCTTCTTCGATTACCGGGGAACGTGAAGTGGCCCCGCATACCATGGTTACTGTGCAGCATTACGTGACAGTTTTGAAGACCCTGGCTGAACACATCCGTCGAAAACGACCTGCGCTGCATCGATCTGGTTGGCGCCTACACCAGGATAATGCACGCCCTCACGTTTCCAACGGTGTTGCCCAATATCTGGCTCAACAAAACATTGAATGTCTCCTGCACCCTCCATACATCCCGGATGTTGCTCCGTGTGACTTTTTTTTGTTCCCTAGTCTGAAATCGGAACTGTGGTTCAAGCGTTTCGACTCATCAAAGGCCGTTCTGAAGAAGGCGGAGGCTGTTCTCTGAAGACGATGTCAAAAGACGGGTTCCAGCACGTCTTCCAGGTCGAGAGACCTGCACAAAACCTGGAGAAACCCGTCTGCGATGAGGAACGCCTACAATAATATGCAACACGCACGTCAAGCCCAAGTGTTCGACATTGCGCAAGTGAGCTTCACGTCAAAGCTGTGCACAGGTCTTGATGCCTGCAGGCTTTTTCTTTAACCGGGTCCTAAGAAGACCCGTGAGACTCGATGTACGTAGTTCTTGCAGGTAGATGCGAAGAATACTGTCAGTGTTGCCAACGGCCATTATATTTCACTACACATAGAAATATTTGAATTTCTGCTAGGCGCAGGTGCCTTGAGGTTGTATAACAATTGGCGTAGCAAGGGATGGGCGAAGTGGGCGACCACCCTGGGCCTCGCGTTCCATGAGACTGATACGAAAAACGTAGTAAATAGAAGTGAGAAAAATAGAAAAGGTTAATTTATGTGAGAAATAAAATTAAAACCTTTTGATTTTATCTGGCTTTATATTCTAGTTTAACGTTATAATTTTAATGAATACGTCAAATCAGAGGCGGGCTGGAGCTCTAAGTCTAAGGGGCCCTGAAAAGTCAAAATAATTCTCATTTCTCATGTGAAACAATAATCCAAAAATTAATTGGACATTTTTATCCCATTATTCTATTATTTAATAAAAAGAGCTTTGTCTTGGCTTTTCTTGTGTCTCGTGACCTTGCGTAGCCTACCCGATTTGAATATGTTAATGATAAAGCACCTCAAACTGAGACGGTGTGCTGACGGTGTGTTCGCCTTGCCAACCACTTTTACCACAAAGACCTCCAACCCTAACGCCAACTCATTCGCCTAATGAAACCTTTAAAATTCCACTATTTTTCAAGGTTTTTGTGTGTCTCGCCTACAGCGCTAGTAGCAGAATTGGAGACTCACCGGTGTAGAAATTGAAAACAAACCCCTTTCAAATTGATTCTATAAAAATACATCCAAAACGAGGAGATTGCAACTGATTTATTGTGTTGTTGAAGTTTGAGTACTCATTCAACATCCCTCGTATAAATTCTGTGGTCTCCCTATCTATTTCCCCTGTTTACTTTAATTAACTCAACTTCGGCAACTGGTCCTTGTATAATGAATCATATTCCAATATTTAAAGAAAACCAATTAATTAACTTTCAATAGGATGCTAACTTGTTGCACGCCCCTCGCACAGAACAGCTGACCGAGGTGAGAAGCACTGAAAGGTATGATAAATACTGGTTGACACAAATTCAGACTGGATACTTAATTTGGTACACTATCACTTTGCATTTTAATTCAGCATGACATAACATGGGGTGACTGAAATTATAGGTGATAAACTGTAAATTTACTTTTGTTTTAAACTCTCTCATTAGTTTTGGCTTTATAGTTAATATATAATTTTGGACTGCAAGTTCAAGGTAATGCATACAATGTATTTAGGCCTAAAAGAGTCCCCCTTATTTATGACTTTGAAGGTCATTAGTTTAAAATTAACTTAAGACCTTAGAAAGACATATAAATTGGTTGAACTAGTGCGATTCCATAAATTGATATAAAAATTGTGATTAGTTATAATACTTGTTCTTCTAGATTTAGTGGCTTGTTATTAATAGTTCACATATTAGTTTTGTAATTTATTAAAATTGAGGTGAGGGAGGTTCGTAGGTAATAATATAAAGATAATAGTGATGTACTGAATAAAATAGTAATTATTAGTAATTGTTTAAAGTTGGTTATTTTGATAATAACCATTCATTTTGGTAAAAATCCTAATAGGGGCGGAACACCCCCCAAGCGAGAGTATTGAAGTAAAGAGGGATATCCTTTTTATAGAAGGAAGCTTTTGTATAAAGAGTTGGTGGGTGTAATATGATTTGTTTATTGAAAATAGCATAATGGCGGAGGAGGTTACAAGGATGTATACGAATAAGTATGTTATTCAGGTGTTATCTTCTGATGTTATTCTTAGGATGATTCATAATATGTGACTAATTGATGAAAAGGCTATAATTTTTCGTAATGAAGTTTGATTTAACCCTCCAATTGCTCCAATAATTGCCCATATCCCGATTGTGATAGTTAAAATTATGTTTAAGTTATGAACTACATAGTTAAGTAGTGTTGATGGAGCAATTTTTTGAATAGTTGTTATTACCAAACAATTAATTCATGTTATTCCTTCCATAACATCTGGTATTAAGATGTAGAATGTAGGTGCTCCTATTTTTATTAATAATGCTAAGATTAGAAGTTTTATTTGTAAATTAAAATTTATTGAATTAATTATAATTAGTGCTGCTGTTAGGATTATTGATGACGCTAGTGCTTGAATTAAGAAGTACCTAAGTGATGCTTCTGTATTTCGTTGGTTATTTGATGTAGAAATTAATGGAATAAAGGATATTAAATTAATTTCTAAGCCTATGCAGGCTCCATATCATGAGGTGGAAGAAATGGAAAGGAGGGTTCCTATTGTGAGGGTCAATAGGAATATTATTTTTTAGGGGTTGTGAGAATTAAAAAGGGAATGATTGATTATGTGGGGTATGAGCCCTCTAGCTTAATTAGTTTACCTTCTTATTATATTTTGGTGTATGATGCACTATGGGGTTTCATACCAATCTTGAAAGTTTAATTCTTTCAGTTATAAACATATAGAAAAATAAGAACATGTTAGGTTTCATGTATTTTTACTCTTTCATGGTAATCCTTTTTCAGGCATCTTATTTATATGTTAGTTATAGTAGTGGGTTAAAAAAGTTATTTATTGGGTTTTTATTCTTATGATTAATAAGTAGAAACTATTTATTAAATAATATAAAATATTTCAACATTATCTTTAATTTTATTTAATTTTCGAAGTGTTTGCATCTAACTTAAAGTATTTGTCTTACTTAATATGTAATTCTAATGCTTATTGAGTTTAGAGAAAAAAGAAGTAAATATATTTATATAGAGGGGAAAAAAATTATGTTCTATATAATAAGGGATAGTGAGAATAATTCATTGGGGGAAAGATTCATGAGTTAGTTTCTAATTATAATCTAATTTAATATAATTCATCTTATGTAATAATAAGAACATCTCTTTACAATTTAAATTAAACTTTCATTCTGGCTTAAATCTCCTTAATTAAATTTCACGTATGTATTTATTTGGAGCATTGCTCTGTTATGGGATTGCTTATAAATAAAGAGAGGCAAGGATATTCCGTCGATTTCTGGTGGGTTGAGACGGTTGCAGAGTTAAAGTTTGGTGGTTCGCAGAGTTTAGTTTAATATTATTTAGATTACAGAATTTTAATTTTTAATAATGTTGCCCGGCCAAATTCGTGCCAGCTGCCGCGGTTAGACGTAGGGGTATAAATGGAGACTTGTTGGTTTAATTGTAGTAATGATTAATTTTTGGTTGTTTATATTTTATTTGTTAGGTGAAATTTTTAATATAATTTGTTCTTTATTTTTATTAATTCTATAAAGGTGGTGTATTAGACTAGGATTAGATACCCTATTATTATCATTGTACATTTAGTTTGAGTAGTATTATTCTGTTTCCAGCTTTAAAACGAAGTAGGTGTGGCCAATAAGTTACGGAAATTTGTATTAATGCGCACGGTGTCCACTTTCTATTCGCCAGCACTTGCCCCTCCCTCCTAACGCACGTGTTAGCTTCGGTGTCAGTATTTTCCAAAACGTTTCGAAACTAGAGTGACTTTTAAAAATGTGCAAATATTAGTTTTTAAAATGAACACTGTTGCAAATACGAGATATGAAGAAAATATAATAAAATAGAGGTAAACACTTACCAACGATGTCAGTTCTCGTCAATGGTAAGAAGAATTCACACAGCTGGCCGTTGTAGCGGAGTGGTTATCACTGTGCGCTACGACGCCAGGAGTCCCGAGTTTCAATCTTGGCCTGGGCATGGATATTCTTTGTGAGTGTTATTTCATCAATTTCACCATATCATCACTCATCCTCATCCTCGCGATTAGCCAAGTGTGGCAGAAATGCGAAGTAAAATAAACCAAATGAATCGTGCAATAATTTAACCAGTGTAGACAAACTCATATCCATGAAAAAAAAACTTTCCTGCTGACTGCAGCAAGTCCAAAATCGGCTAAAATGTGCCATCCGCATTTTTGTTCGGCTGAATTTCCTTGCGGACCGCATAAATGCTTGTTTCTAAGACACCTGTTCAGAGGTCAACGATTCAACACAATACTCTGGATTCACCGCAATTTTGGTATCGCCACTTGTTCAAGGTTTCAAATGTAGATGTTTTGTAACACTTGCTGTTGAAGCCACATCAACATTCAATGATACTTACAACCTATAAACACTACGCAAAATCTCGAGAACCACCACACGGCAAGGGAGAGGAGGGCAGGTTTTGCAGGGTCGAGGGGAGGAAAGCTATAAATAGCCGTGTGCTTGAGGGTAACAGGGTTTTGGAAGATTCTTGACCACGAGAAGTAGTGTCTCCAACTATGTTATTTTTTCCCTTATGAATTAGATACAAGAAATGTGAAGTGCTTATTACGTACACCCGTGTTGGAACATTAATAAAACTTTGTAGTTGCGAACTTGGCTATATAGCAATTAGATACGATAACAGCTTTGGAATATTACCGAATTGTAACGATGTTTCTATAAAGGTCGGATAGCAACACTGAATGGCACAGTTTGCCCATCTGTAACGCCAAAAGCTCTTGTGTCCCCGCCCTCTACAAATTCCTTCTTGGAAGCAGTTGCCAGTGTATGCATCTGGCATTTTTCTTTGACAAGCTGGGGGAATTCGGGTTCCTGAAATCTGAGCATGTTTTATGTGGGAAGTAAAGGAAAGGAAGCGTAGGTGAATCATTTAATAAATGCTAAAGTAACATTCCGTACGATTTTAAGCATCACTGGTTGTATTTGCACCAAGCACTTTGGCTTTCTCAAAGGTTTCGCTACAATCTTTTGCAGTGTGTTGATTTTACCATTCTAGATAAAACGCATGAAGTTGAAAGTAGTGTGTGCGTGTTTGTGGTATATACATCAACACGTGTGTAATCTAGAGATTCCCATGTCAGTCACTGTCAGACTAATTCATGTTTTCTGATTCTGTCTAGTCCAATGTTTCAAGATTATAGACTTTACTTAATATTGCGAATTTGCAACACTGCACAACACAGAGTGACGGACAAGTAGCGGGAATTTCGTTAACTTAAATGAGTGAACATCACCGTAGGTGCTTTACTAAAGAATGGTTATGAATTCATAAGCAAGGATAAGGCTAGTAAATGCTTTGAACAGCATACAATGCTGTATTACTCTCAGTGGCGAAGCGTCCTATGAGGCCAGGAGGCCGGGCCTACCCTCGCCATTACTCTTTGAAAGGTGTATTTACTTATTTCATCAAAACACATGTAATGCAATGGAAAAGTTTGGAATTTTCATTTATGATAATTACAAAAAAATTCTAACCCTGTCCAGTATACGAACTTTCCACGGAGTGAGGCACATTTGCTGGGGCCTCTTCTCTTCACATTCCGTCCTACGGTCGTATATGCGGGAAGCCTAATCTTACGAGTACTGTACGTATGCTTATAACGTGCTCCTGAGGCCGGCCTCGCGGTGTTACCCACTAGGACGAACAGCATATCAGCAACACTGCATTTCCGCCAGGGTTGGAAATTTGTGGTGTACCGGCATATTTTATAAACATTAGCCTGTGTTCGTGCAGAGAGACTTCTATTTCATTGTACATTCTCCATATTTTGTACGAAACTTAGGTTTTCCTTCCTTTCATCGACAAGTGTAAGTGAAATTGAAAATTACGGAGTACTGTAGTTCTGACTTCGTTTTCTGGTCAGAGTGCTGATGGTCTTGTCGATTCACCCAACACCGTAGCGTAAACAGAAAGTCCAAAGAACTTATATTTGTAAAGTAAGTCTTCATACCAAATTACGTAAATCAAAATGATAGTTACGCCTTATATTTACAAAGTAGTTTTACTTTCACTGAGAATAGAATAATTTATTTTTATCGTGAACGGGGATTCCCCCGCTCGTTCACCCTCTGGGAAAACTTGCCTCCTGCTCACGACGCTAGAGGGAGCTTGGCGCTTGGCTCGGAGCGCGAGGTTCGTGGCGGTAGAGCTTTGTTTTTGATTGGTGTCGTGTGCAGCGATCAGATTTATGCAAGAAGTGCTGGACTGAAATGCAAGAACAATCGAGTTCTTAATTGAGTGAAGATGTAATCATCGGTAAGGTAGGACCCACTTTTGGTCTTTCATGTTTCCTTCTTATAACAATCGTTTCTAAAATGTTTTCAAGTATATTTTCCTTTGCAAGTAGCAGTGGCAAGTGACAGCAAAATATTTTAAAAAATTCAAAGTTGTTGAAACGTTATTTAATGCGTTAACACTGTCGTTGAATAAATATTACAAGCAGATATTTTTTTATGCAGCCGACACAAGCGAAGACGTAGGCAGTTTCGTTTACCCTGAAGGGATAACAAGAGAAGAGGGCGGCCAAATAAAGTACAATGCAAGGGAAGACTTTTTTTGGGTTTAGGACAAAGAGGGTTATGGGGTTATTGCGCGGGCCATGTCTGTTTCAGGTCTGGCGGAACAGGCCAGTGTTGGCAGAAAAGAGCTAAATTGCGCCTAAAATTGGGATTCTATTCTCTCAAGCAACTACATTTATTATAACCTGTTTATATGTTACATAGTTACCTGTCGTGTTGCCGGGTCCCAAACAAGGATCCTATGTTCTGTTATCACGTAAAGGTGTCTACTAACACAAGGGGTAGACCAAACTAGGATGCGAAGTATACACACTGAATGAGAGAGGTCACCTTTACTTATGTTTTTTCTTGAATGCCCCGTAGTCGTCATCCTAACACGTTACGAAGCCAGGTGACCTAATTGTGGTCATGTCAATGTTTCCTGGTCATCTTTAATTCATTCTCCATACATTCTCATCGTCACGATTAGCATAGAACAGAACAATTGAGACGAAAATATTCAAAATTTAAATTATGTTTAATTGCACATACAGGTGTCAGAAATTCATTTATCTAGAAAGCCAAGACTGGAATTAACTACAACCATTCCTTTAGTTAGACAACAGATAACAATGGTGTTTTCCTCGGTGCGAGGAAGTCTTGCTACAAAAACTAAGTTGGCAGCAATAGAACATACCAAACTGACAGTCGCTGAAAGTGCGGAATTCTGTCGTCTGCTCACGGCACAAACGTCAGACTGACCCGAAAATTATGGGGTTCTTCTAGCCCTTTTCACCTCAATTGCAAAATAAATAATAAATTTAGAAAAAAGTGATGAAGAATTGACAACAGGGCTCGAGCACTATTCGTTGGATTTTCGCGATGTGTCATGATTGGTAGTTCTTTCTGGAGGTGCGTGCATAAATCAGGGGTTGAAAAAATACAAACAAATAAAAAAACAGAAATGAACAAAAATCTAGATCGATGACATCTGGTGGGTGGGGGAGAACGTCTGAGACATAATTATCGTACTGATTGCCGGTAACAACACTTTTGAAAACGTCACGCCACTGGCAAGTAAAGAAGCGGTCTGGAGAGACATTGAACCACTCTCCATGACATAGCCCCCCCTCCCTTTCTTTTTACAGATTTAAGGAACTAATGGAAATTATCGCACTTCTGTGCCTACCCTGCTAGGAACTCTACGCTTCGCCACTGATTACTCTAGTTTCAAGATGGCATTGAATGGACTATCTATCAGGGTGCAAAAGGTCTGCGGAGGGAGTACTGCCAGAATCCACCAATAGGGCTGCACTGGCTTTCTCTAGAACACGTGCTTTTGTTTACATCCACTTTGTAGTAGAAAAAATGGTCTTGAAACTCAAAGAATTTGGCGGTGCTTTATTCTATTTAGAGGAACCTGTTCCGTAATCGATATTCCACGTTTTATTTAACCTATTATTGTAAAATATCAGTTTGTAGACAGCCGTAATTTAAGGATTTAAATATATATATATGTATATATATATATATATATATACCGGGTGGTCCATTTATAATGCTAGTATGGAATATCGCATGCAGAATGCATCCAATCGAAAAATTGCACAGAATAAAAGTTTGATACTATTGAGGGGGTAAGTCAATGCCGCAAAAATTTCGTCGCCGCCACCTACCCCTTAGGGGGGGGTGGGGGGTAAATTTGAAATTTCAAATGGAACACAGACATTCGTTTTACATATTTGGATTCCGTGTTGAAAAAGAAGAATTTTTTGTTTGAAACATTTTGTAAAAAATTGCAAACTTCGAACATTTATAAACATTTGGTAGTTTCAGATTCATTTTGTTCCCTTTATGTAATAACGGTTTTGGTTTCCGTTGAGAACATTGCATAAACGAATTTTATTAAAAAAATGTGTGCAAAGAATTCGGCAAAAGAAAATTGTTTGCAATTTATGTTCTTGTGTAACAATAAATAATATTAATTTGTTCCAACTCTTTGGTTTCAAGGAACAATTTCATATGAACAACAAAATTAAGTATGTTACTACAAATTAGTTATCATTTGAGGTACACAAATAAATGTTTAAAGGAGCAAATGTTCAAAATGATGACAGTTCTCTTCAATACATTTCAAAACACGGTGTCTGAAGCTCACACTCTTCATCCCAAAATGTCAGGAGTGATAGAGGCACAAGCATCAATAATTCGTGCCGCATGTTTTCTGGCGTTGTTGGAATTTCGTGGTAACAATTTTCTTTAAGTATTCCCCAAAGGCAGAAATCAGGCGACGTGAAATCGGGTGAACGAGCTGGCCAAGACACGGTTCTTCCACGTCCTATCCATCGACCAGAAAACTTTGTGTCCAAAATGGATCGAGCCTGAATGGAGTAGTGAGTAGTGTTGTTCATATGAAATTGTTCCTTGAAACCAAAGAGTTGGAACAAATTAATATTATTTATTGTTACACAAGAACATAAATTGCAAACAATTTTCTTTTGCCGAATTCTTTGCACACATTTTTTTAATAAAATTCGTTTATGCAATGTTCTCAACGGAAACCAAAACCGTTATTACATAAAGGGAACAAAATGAATCTGAAACTACCAAATGTTTATAAATGTTCGAAGTTTGCAATTTTTTTACAAAATGTTTCAAACAAAAAATTCTTCTTTTTCAACACGGAATCCAAATATGTAAAAAAAATGGGGTGTTCCATTTGAAATTTCAAATTTACCCCCCCTTCCTAAGGGGTGGGTGGCGGCGACGAAATTTTTGCGGCATTGACTTACCCCCTCAATAGTATCAAACTTTTATTCTGTGCAATTTTTCGATTGGATGCATTCTGCATGCGATATTCCATACTATCATTATAAATGGACCACCCGGTATATATATATTCTTTTTTTCTTTTGTAATATATTTCAGGTCAAGGTCCAGCTTATTAATAGGAGGAGATGGGATACATTGTGTTGATTTTTATGATATATTGAAAATATATTTGAAATTGGATTTAATTGTAATTTTATTTTAAAAAAATATTGTAGTTTATTAGCTCTAGGGCATGCGCACATTACCCGTCGCTCTCATTTATATAGGTGAGATAAGTCGTAACATGGTAGGCGTACCGGAAGGTGTGCCTGGTTTGGTAAATATGAAAATATTTCTATTAGATAGGATATTCATTTACATTGAATAATTAGTCGTGCGATTCGATATATTTTGATAGGAGTTCTATTACTGTTTTATTTCGTTTATGAGTAGGTTGTGTATGAAAATAGATTTTATATTTTCTGGTTATATATATTTATTGTATATGAATTAGTTTGTGATAGATTATTAATACAGTGTTGAGATTTATTAAATATATGAAATATTAATTTTTATTATAGGAGATATAATCGTACCTTTTGTATCAGGGAGGATTAAGTTTTAATTGAATATTCTTTTTTCTCGAAGGGTGTGGAGCTAGTAAGGTTAATTTTAAGGTGAGACTGTTATATTTTTCTGTTAAAATTATTATTTGTAATTAAATGTTATTCGACTTATCTTATATCTAGTTATTAGGGAATTATATTTAATATAGTTTTACGTTTTAATATTTTTTATATTAATTTGTATTATAATATCAGTGTTTAGTTATGGCTTGGGGGATGTGCTTCTGTTTAATATATTGGTTATAACTTTATAATAAAGTATTATATTTATTGGTTTGGAGATTGTCAGTTTTTGTAATTTTGTTATAATTTATTTGGAATTTAGCTAAAAATTTAGTTTAGTTTAACTTATTTACCTAATTATATGTTTTAGTTAGTTTGATTTAGAAATTATGATTATATTAGTATATTTAATTAATTAATTAGAGGAATTATGCAAAATTTTATTCTCGCCTGTTTATAAAAAACATCTTTTCATGGTTTTATATGAAGTATAACCTGCCCAATGACATTTGTGTAATGGCTATGGTATTTTGACCGTGCGAAGGTAGCATAATCATTAGTCTTTTAATTGTGGGCTAGAATGAATGGTTGGACGAGGAATAGACTGTCTTTGATTAATTAATATATAATTTTACTTTAGGATGAAAAGGCTTTATTTTTTAACGGGGGCGATACGACCCTATAGATCTTTATTTTCTTTTAATAATATTTTGGTTAGTATCATGATTATGTATATTATTAGATAATATTTTGTTGGGGTGATGGAAAGATAATAATTTACTCTTTTTATTTAATATTCAATAATGTTTGTTATTCGGATCCATTATTAATGATTGAAAGAATAAGTTACGTTAGGGATAACAGCGTAATCTTTCTTGAGAGATCATATCGACACGAGGGGTTGCGACCTCGATGTTGGATTAAGATATCATTTGGTTGTAGCATTTCAAATTTGATGATCTGTTCGACCTTTAATTTCTTACATGATCTGAGTTCAAACCGGCGTGAGCCAGGTTGGTTTCTATCTCTTAATATTTAAAATGTTTTAGTACGAAAGGACCAAATATTTATATTATATATATAATATTGATTAATAATAATTACTATAATGGCAGAAAAGTGCACTGAATTTAGGGTTCAAAAATGAAGATAATTACCCTTTTTATAGTAAATAATATTAGATTTATTTATTGGGATTATTTCCTTTATTGTTTTAGTTGCATGTGCTTTGGTTAGAGTTGCTTTTTTACTATGTTTAAGCTCAGGATTTTAGGATATATTCAAATTCGTAGGGGCCCTAATAGGGTTGGGGTTTGTGGTGTTTTTCAGCCCTTTGCTGATGCAATTAGGTTGTTTACTAGGGGACAGACATTACCTATTTTGAGAAATTATTATCCTTATTATATATCTCCAGTTTTACCCAGATCAAAGTGACTGTACCTTCCCATAAACAATCAGTTATTGAAAACTGACTGGAACATGAGTTCCCCCTGCTTAAAGAGAACTTCACATTAGTACATATGATACACAATGATCTATTACAATACAATCCTTTATTTCAGGTGAAATTGGAACTCGATGATATTTTTATTAAGATGTAAATTTATTCAAAGCAACAGGAAAAAGAATATATCAATTGTACAATTAACATCACGTTACGTCAGTTCTGTTCTCGAAAATAAAAGGATATCATTAAACGAACAGAAATTTACTAGTCAATAATTATCCTTTTGTCATGAGCAAGACACGCTCAAAGTTTCAAGAATAACACGTGAAGAATCTCCTCTTTCTGGCACGACCTTTCAAAGAGATTTGTTTTTAATAACAGATGTGCCCAAAAACCCAAATACAGCAGTGTTATATTTACATTAATTCAACACAACATTTAGCGCATCTCATATACACAAACTACAAAATAGGGATTTCAAATATAACATATTTCCCTGAGAAAAGATAAAATTGACTTGTTTACATTGGATTAGCATGCCCGGTGTAGAAGAGTTCAATTACCATTCATGCATGCAAGTATTTTTTATTTTAGTCACGTGACACCTTCTGAAATAACCATATTACTCATTATCCACTTATACTTATACTTATATAGTGATCGTACGATCTTTTTATTACTTATGTAAATCGATGTAACGATATGAGCTTGAAATTTGCGAGATTTCAGTACTTTTACAACTTATTTCCAATATGGCGTCGCGCTTCTCTTTGTTACCGGAACGAGGTCTGAGTAGTTCAAATAGGACTTCTTTCTCGCTTGAGACGACACACGCAAAGCTAGCAAAGAACGAGGTACGTATACAGTAGTACTAAAAAGAACAAAGCTTTGGGCTTGTGTTGGGGCGGAACCCCTCAAATAATTTTGCTTAAGAGGATCTAATGTATTATTTTGCTTAAGTTTACTCTGTATTGTGCCACATGAACTTAACTTTAAATACACATTTCAAATGTTCTAGACCATCAACTTTGGGGGGGGGGGGCTATGACCGGAGACAGCAAAACACATGACTTATTACTATATACTAAGTATATAATTATGAGTATTTTTAACATTTTTACTAAAAAGAGTGTCAAAATAACGAGATGATATGACAATTATACCAGTATGTTTGTTGTTTAGTGAATTCTGAACAATTTGAGGTCGTAAACACGACTTTCAGGCAACATTGATATGTACGATATTTAGTTATCCTCGAAATCTCTTCCTCTAGTCCAAAGAATAAGGGGAAAATAATTCTAATGTCTTTGAGTTTATTTCATACTGGCTTGCAGTAAAGTACGCAAGGAAAGCTTATGAAAAGTCTGTATTGAGAAAGCGGGAACGGCTATGATAAAATACATTATTGCTAAAGCACGTTGTGCTGTGTGATTTTTATTATTGCAAAATTAAATTAAAAAAGTAAAATATTGTAGCAAGAAGAAAAATGTAAAACTATTTTCCTGCGATTTGTGTTAGCATTTATGTAAATAATTCAATAAAACTGTTACATATTGTAAATATTCGTTATTTTTATGGGTACGTCAACACTATGGTTATTTGCATCTGTCACATGTCCTTTCTTTACAAGTCTGTTGCGGACATTAACCCTCCGTAACCCGCGCGGCGCTTTTTCTAAAATTTTGAATTATTCTCCTTATCAGTGCAAGAATGGTCTGGAAAGCACTAGGAAACTTATCTACACTATTCCCAAGAAAACATAGAGGCGTTCCAACCTTTTTTCTGGCGTTTTTCAGTTGTTTACATGCCTCAAAAGTGACCGGCCCACTTTAGGCGGCACTCAGTACCGCGAGCGGGAACGTTTCCTATTTTAAATCATAGCACTCGATACGTTGTTCGGAATGCAAATTAATTGTATGCAGAAACCATTGCAGTACCCATACGAAATGGCGGAATTGTCAAAATGTACTGAAAAGTGACAATATTGGGTCCGTTTTGTTAGAGTTTGTATATCTCTTTTCATGTATATCTTGTAAAAACAAGAAGACACATTGAGATTTCAAAATTTTAATATTTTGTTAGTATCGTCGACTTGTATTTTACTCATTTGATTGCGTTTTCAGCGAGTCAGCAAGATGACTGAGAATTTTGGAACAAATTGTTCCTTTCTAAGCCCACATAAGTTGTATGATTTCAATTCGTTTTGAAAAATATGTTGAATGTTCTTGAAAACTACGTTGAAAATTTTGTGAATGATGAGTTCATTTTTTAGTTCCTTTATTATATGACAAAATTTTAATTACGCGTATTTTGGAATAATATTTTGGTGCATTTAATTCAAGAGTCTAAGCGTCTACTTCTGTAACATTTCCTCTATTGTTTTTAGTTTATATAGTTTTAGTTGTAGTTTAGCTAATAAAAATGTCCGAAATGGACTGTTTTCGTTCATATATATATCGTCTGATTTCCAGTAAGCGCTTAGACTAATTCAACATCAATATGCATCAATAGTTCATCTAAATAAAGTTGGTTTTGATAGGGCGGCACTGAGTGCCGCGCGCGGGACATTTGTGCTCTCATGAGGGTCGCGGATGACGGAGGGATAAAACACACCCATGCCCTAGCCGTAACTCGAACCCGAGACCTCTGGATCAAAGCGAGTTGAGTTTGACCACCCAACACGCTCGGCTACCGAGGCCGGCATAACACTGTTAGGTTGGCCTCTTAATGTAAATACATAGCCTACTTTTAAATAAAAATGTTAATTGTTATCTAAAAGAACAAATGAGCAGACACAAAATACATAAAGAGACTTTGAAGCATTTTCTAAACGTTTTTCATGTTTCATTTCATTAGCATGAGGAATATAATACTACTAAGAAGTAGTGTAATTGGATTGTTTCAAAGTCATACTTAGTAGGTATTGTTTTTTTTTATCAATTAAATATTATTTTTTGACATATTTTGACAATTTTTTGTCGATGTTTTAGCGTTTGACGATTTTTCAGTGCAATTTTCACCGCTCCTCATTTTTTTCCCACTCATACTTGGTAGGTATGCATTTGTAGCTTTTTTTTATCAATTGAAAATCAGTTTTTGACATATTTTGACAAATTTTTGTCGATGTTTTAGCGTTTAGCGATGTTTTTGTAAAATTTCCTATTTTTTTTTCCCACTCGTACTTGGTACGAATGCCACGATCTTACGTGATATAACTTAACCTATTTATTTTTTTTTGTGCTAAACTACACGAGAGCCTCTACGTGCTTTGGCCTACTTTAGAGTAGAACCATAAAGACAGAGCTGCAACCGAAAGTGAGGCTCGAAGTGAGGCTTGGTGAGGCTGGACTTAATAGTTTGCTCTTGTAAGACATAAGCCTTATTTTCTCGCAGTGTTGCCAACATTTTACTCGAAATAAAATCACCAAGGTTTTTTTCTTGGTCTAACCTATGTTATTGAACTGCGTCGTCACGTCCAAACCTGCATGACTTCCGAACACTATTGGTTTTATTTATATTTTTTCTTACGTATAGGTGTATATGATGAATCCCCAAACAGATTTTTCCTAAGTCTTACTGTTTCCAAGATAACCCCACTTCCGGTTGCTATTTTGGATTTCTGAACATAGGTTCTATTCATATTTTTTCTCACGTATAGGTGTACCTGATGAATCTGCAAACAGATTTTTCCTAAGTCTTACAGTTTCCAAGATAACCCCACTTCCGGTCGCCATTTTGGATTTCTGAACATAGGTTCTATTCATATTTTTTCTCACGTATAGGTGTACCTGATGAATCTGCAAACAGATTTTTCCTAAGTCTTACAGTTTCCAAGATAACCCCACTTCCGGTCGCCATTTTGGATTTCCGAACATAGGTTCTATTCATATTTTACTTACATATAGGCGTACGTGACGAATCCGCAAACAGATTTTTTCTAAGTCTTACCGTTTCCAAGATAACCCCACTTCCGGTCGCCATTTTGGATTTCCAAGCATAGGTTTTATTCATATTTTACTTACATATAGGCGTACATGACGAATCCGCAAACAGATTTTTCCTAAGTCTCACCGTTTCCAAGATAACTAGTAGTCCAATTAAGCCGGTTCACCAACCTCTTGTGAGGAGCTGAAGTGAGGAGCTCGCCAAACCTCAAAAACTCACTTTCTCTCCACGTTCCGCGCCTCATTTATTGCGCTGACGATGTTTCACAGCGTAGAAAACAGCACCAAAACATCAAAAACTCATTTTGATTATTTGGAGCTCACCAAAACCTCAAAAACTCATTTTTATTAATTGAGGTTCACCAAACCTCAAAAACTCTCATTTTCTCTCTATGTTCAGCGCCTTTATTTGTTGCGCTGACACAACGTGATGAGTAAATAATACAGTCTCTCATCCTTGAAGGATGAATGCATCTTATCGTAATTTTCCAAGCCTTGGTCAAATGTTTGTATATCGTGACCTTTGTAAACCTCTCTCTCGGGAACGATGTGCCACACACACACGCGCGTGCACGCCTATATTGTGACGCAAACAAACAAACAAATAATATTTTTTTTAAGATTCCTGGCCCCTAACCCCACTTCCGGTCGCTATTTTGGATTTCCGAGCATAGGTTCTATTCATATTTTACTTACATATAGGCGTACGTGATGAATCAGCAAACAGATTTGTCCTAAGTCTTACTGTTTCCAAGATAACCCCACTTCCGGTCGCTATTTTGGATTTCCGAACATAGGTTCTATTCATATTTTTTCTCACATATAGGTGTACGTGATGAATCACCAAACAGGTTCTTCCTAAGTTTTACTGTTTCCAAGATAATCCTACTTCTGGTTGCTATTTTGGATTTCCGAGCATAGGTTCTATTCATATTTTTTCTCACATGTAGGCGTACGTGATGAATCCGCAAACAGATTTTTCCTAAGTCATGAATTGGAGGGTTCTATGGCAACCTATATTAATTCTCGTAAGAGAACAGAAAACACAAAAAAAAAACAAAAAAAAAGAATACTGTGGTCACTACAACAAATAGTCTAACAAACCAAAAAAATCATCATCCTAACTAGAACCATGTAACTAACATTGTGATGACTCATATTAAGTACCTCTTAATTGTATTACTTATAAGGGTATACTTATAAGCATATATACTCTATAAAAGTATATGAAACAGGTGGTTTCAATACGGTCCGCGCTTTTATTATATAAGACGGCATACACTGCAGATCAGTCAGTCTCGTGAGAGCAGCCGAAGAGTACGGACGTTCTGTTGCAGTGCTTCTTGGTTTTTGTAAAAATAATAGGTATTTAACTTTTTTTGAAGCCACATACCATCTATTATTTCAAGTTCAAAGGTGTTTCACGTGGTTTTTCATAGTAATTTCGACCAGATTGAATTTTGACGTGATCGTGCATTTTCTATTTCACCTCAAGAAATTCTATATAAATAACATACCTGAAAATTGTATCGCTATATACTAGACTTTTTGATTTCTGTGATTTTCGAAAAAGCAATGGCATCCACCACCAGTTTCAATTGTAAAAATGATAAAACTGAATGTGTTACTTGTGGGAAGCTAATCTCAAGGAACAATTTATCGGTACACAGGGCAAGATGTGGCGAAACAGGTTCGAGAATTAATCGTTCGCTACCTTCTAAGCCTTGTGCTCGATGCGGAAAGATGATTAGCATTGCAAATTTAAGTAAACACCTCAAAATTTGCAAACCATCGACCGGACAAGCATCGAAAAGAAAAATCGATAATGCAGATACGGAAGCTTCTACTTCCAAGCAAATTAAATTATCCAATGAAGGCAAACCAATTAGATCTGCATTCAACGACCAACTCCAGGATTTTTCAATTAAGTCAGAACCAGGCCGTGACATCCTTAGTTTCTTGGACGAAACGAAAACACCTGTACTAAATATTTTGAAAGATAAACTTGAAAACAACTCTATAAAAGTATATGTTGTTCTGTTTTCCGAATACGAGAAAGTCGATGGCACAACGAGTATTTTTTATCATTGTACAAAAAATCAGACTCTTCATTTTGCTGACGTTGAAAATTTGGACAACTTCTATTATAAAGTTTCCAACGAGCTGGTTAAGAAACACGACGATTTCGAGGCTAAAGGGTCGGGATGGTCTCTGTGTGGAAGTCCTCACACGTTAACTGTTTACGTGAATCGATTCTCGCCTCTTCGAGCTTCCAGCTACGTTCCTCTTCCACCGAACATTCAACACAAGAGGGCTGTGTTAAATATACAGAACAGCGATAACAAGTGTTTTCTCTGGTGTGTGTTGGCTGCACTGCATCCTGTTTATTGCAAAAATAATCCAGAACGGATTTATCATTACAAGCAATACGAGTCCGAATTTGTAAGTGTAATGTCTGACATCGAATACCCGGTGACATTGTCGGATATAACAAAGTTCGAAAATCGTACAGGAAAACGCATCGCTATTAATGTGTATTCCTTCACGTCAGATAAATATCTCGTGCACCCCGTCAGGATAAGCGATATCGACGATGACGATGCTTGTGTAATAAATCTCCTTCTTATTTCCAACGAGGATGATCATCACTACACGCTAATTCGTTCTCTATCACGTTTGGTCAGAAGTCAAACTACCAAGTATGCAAACAACATCGAAGTTTGCCCGAGATGCCTAACCACGTTCGACGATCGTGACCGACGTGATCATCAAAATCTTCATAGTCGTCAAATTGCTCTGGAGAAACTTGCCGAACATAAAATTTATTGCGGTGACAACAGACCGGCTAGAATGTTGATGCCCGAAACGAACGAAGTCGAAGAATTCAAAATGCACAAGGCATTGTTGGAACATCCCGTAATCATCGTCGCAGATTTCGAGGCGTTCCTCAAACCACTCTCCTACTGCGAACCGGATCCTGAAATTTCCTCCACAACGCCGTACCAGCTTCATCAACCTAATAGTTTCGGCTATGTTGTTGTGCGACGTGATAAAATAAATGAAGCATATATATACCGCGGGCCAAATGTAATCGAACACTTCCTGGAAAAAATGGTGGAGGAGGTTGAGGTAATTGGTAGCGTACTGCTTACATCAAAACCGATGGCACCTTTAACTGAAAATGAACTTCAAAATTACAATTCCACTGAGGTGTGTCCGGTATGTGATCAAAGTTTTACTGATGAGAACAAAAAAAATTCCACCACGATCATTTCAGCGGAAACTACATAGGTGGAATTTGCAACACGTGCAATCTTAAAATCCAGAAACCTAAATTCATCCCCATATTCTTTCACAACGGAAGCGGATATGATTTTCACCACCTGGTGAGACATCTTGGCTACGATCCGAAACGTATAGGTGTCTTGGCCGAGAATGAAGAACGCTACATTAGTCTCAGCAAGCAAGTGTCGATTCCGGGAACGAAAAATACAATCGAGATGCGCTTCCTGGATTCGTATAGATTTCTCTCTGCAAGTCTGGATGCTTTAGCGAACAAACTCACCGACGATCAATTTAAAATAACTGGAGCTAGTTTTCCCAACGTAGACATAGAACTCGTTAGACGTAAAGGGATTTATCCTTACGAATACGTTAGTGATAATTCTAAATTTAACGACGATGCTCTTCCACTTCCAAGAGAATTTTACAGCAGACTCAGAGAGAAAGGAATTACGGACGAAGAATACCAACACGCGCAACTCATGTGGGAGAAATTAGGATGTAGGACACTCGGAGACTACCACGATGCCTACTTAAAATTAGACGTGACGATACTCGCGGATGTTTTTCAAGCGTTCAGGAAAACGGCAACGAATATTTATAAATTAGATCCAGCGTATTTCTACAGTCTACCGGGATTAGCGTGGTCGGCAATGTTATTCCAGACAAAGGTCAAGCTGGAACTGATATCGGACGTTGACATGTTGCTATTTATCGAAAGAGGGATACGAGGTGGAATGGTGCAATGCGTACAGAGACATGCAAAAGCTAATAACGTACACATGAAAGAAGATTACGATTCAAATCGAGCATCGAATTACATCTTCTACTCTGACGTTAATAATCTCTACGGACATGCCATGGTACAGAAACTTCCTTACGGGGGATTCGAATGGTTAGATCCCACTTCGATAGACATTATTCATTTCGACGATAGCGAGTGTGGTTTCTTCGCAGAGGTAGATCTCCAATTCTCCGACTACCTGCACGACACGTTTTCGGATTTGCCTCCGACTCCCGAAATCAAATGTCCACCCGACTCGGTTCAAGACAAGCTTTTGTTAACATTGGACCCTAAACAGAGATACGTCGTCCACTACAAGAATCTCCGGTTTTTGATTGGGAAGGGTGTTCAGATAGTAAATGTTAGACGAATACTAAAGTTTAAACATTCCACGTGGTTAAGACCTTACATAGAAACTAACACACAACATAGAACAGCTGCCACTTCCGATTTAGACAAGGACTTTTTTAAATTAATGAACAATGCGGTGTACGGAAAGACCATGGAGAATGTTAGAAAGCACGTAGACGTGAAATTAATTTCCGATAAGAATAAATGTCGGAAGTGGATAGCCGATCCTAGATTCAAATCGAGAAAAATTTACAACGAGAATTTGGTACTTTTCAACCTAGATATAAAATTGATGAAATTTAGAAAACCAATTTACGTTGGTGCAACGGTTCTCGACTTGTCGAAACTTTACATGTTCGAATTTCATTACGACGTGATGAAACCCTTCTACAATGATAAGATATCACTTTTGTACACGGACACCGACAGCTTCATTTACAGCATACAAACACCTAACCTCTACGAAGACATAAAAAATCCTTCCATGCTTGAGTATTTCGATACTTCTGCGTATCCTCAACCCAACAGATTTGGGATTCCATCTCGTAACAAAAAAGTCCTAGGTAAACTGAAAGATGAATGTAACGGTGATATTATTGTCGAGTTCGCGGGTTTGCGTTCGAAGATGTATGCCATGAGAACAGAGAGTAGCGTCACGAAGAAAGCAAAAGGTGTGGGCAAGAATACGGTGGAGAACAAACTCACCTTCTACGATTACATCGATTGCCTTTACTCACAATCGACGATACTAAGTATAGAACAAAGAATCCAAAGTGTAGACCATGTGATTACAACAAACGAAGTTAGGAAAGTAGCATTAGATCCGCATGACGATAAAAGATGTATTTTGTCTTGTGGAATCCACACGTTGCCTTGGGGACACTATTGTTTAGAAATCAGTGAGCTCACAACGTTACAACGTTTAGAAAGTCGTTGATTTTGTTTCTGTATTTTCCGTCGTTGGGTTTCCTCGTCATGTCGATTGTCGCGAATCCGAAATCGTCACTGTTCCAGCAAGAAGAGCAGCGTTCCAAAAATTGATTGATCAACAGGCCGTTGAGTTTAGATAACATGGAAGGTAGAAATTCATGATCTGGCGTGCGGTGTACAGTCTCCATTGTTTGCTTTCGGAAACCAAAGAAATTCATTGTCCTTGCTAGTTATTTATTGTGTATGTGAGACAGTTAAATTTTTTTTTTCATTTGCATTGCCTACAATTTTTACTGATTTCTAAACAATAGTGTCCCCAAGGCAACGTGTGGATTCCACAAGACAAAATACATCTTTTATCGTCATGCGGATCTAATGCTACTTTCCTAACTTCGTTTGTTGTAATCACATGGTCTACACTTTGGATTCTTTGTTCTATACTTAGTATCGTCGATTGTGAGTAAAGGCAATCGATGTAATCGTAGAAGGTGAGTTTGTTCTCCACCGTATTCTTGCCCACACCTTTTGCTTTCTTCGTGACGCTACTCTCTGTTCTCATGGCATACATCTTCGAACGCAAACCCGCGAACTCGACAATAATATCACCGTTACATTCATCTTTCAGTTTACCTAGGACTTTTTTGTTACGAGATGGAATCCCAAATCTGTTGGGTTGAGGATACGCAGAAGTATCGAAATACTCAAGCATGGAAGGATTTTTTATGTCTTCGTAGAGGTTAGGTGTTTGTATGCTGTAAATGAAGCTGTCGGTGTCCGTGTACAAAAGTGATATCTTATCATTGTAGAAGGGTTTCATCACGTCGTAATGAAATTCGAACATGTAAAGTTTCGACAAGTCGAGAACCGTTGCACCAACGTAAATTGGTTTTCTAAATTTCATCAATTTTATATCTAGGTTGAAAAGTACCAAATTCTCGTTGTAAATTTTTCTCGATTTGAATCTAGGATCGGCTATCCACTTCCGACATTTATTCTTATCGGAAATTAATTTCACGTCTACGTGCTTTCTAACATTCTCCATGGTCTTTCCGTACACCGCATTGTTCATTAATTTAAAAAAGTCCTTGTCTAAATCGGAAGTGGCAGCTGTTCTATGTTGTGTGTTAGTTTCTATGTAAGGTCTTAACCACGTGGAATGTTTAAACTTTAGTATTCGTCTAACATTTACTATCTGAACACCCTTCCCAATCAAAAACCGGAGATTCTTGTAGTGGACGACGTATCTCTGTTTAGGGTCCAATGTTAACAAAAGCTTGTCTTGAACCGAGTCGGGTGGACATTTGATTTCGGGAGTCGGAGGCAAATCCGAAAACGTGTCGTGCAGGTAGTCGGAGAATTGGAGATCTACCTCTGCGAAGAAACCACACTCGCTATCGTCGAAATGAATAATGTCTATCGAAGTGGGATCTAACCATTCGAATCCCCCGTAAGGAAGTTTCTGTACCATGGCATGTCCGTAGAGATTATTAACGTCAGAGTAGAAGATGTAATTCGATGCTCGATTTGAATCGTAATCTTCTTTCATGTGTACGTTATTAGCTTTTGCATGTCTCTGTACGCATTGCACCATTCCACCTCGTATCCCTCTTTCGATAAATAGCAACATGTCAACGTCCGATATCAGTTCCAGCTTGACCTTTGTCTGGAATAACATTGCCGACCACGCTAATCCCGGTAGACTGTAGAAATACGCTGGATCTAATTTATAAATATTCGTTGCCGTTTTCCTGAACGCTTGAAAAACATCCGCGAGTATCGTCACGTCTAATTTTAAGTAGGCATCGTGGTAGTCTCCGAGTGTCCTACATCCTAATTTCTCCCACATGAGTTGCGCGTGTTGGTATTCTTCGTCCGTAATTCCTTTCTCTCTGAGTCTGCTGTAAAATTCTCTTGGAAGTGGAAGAGCATCGTCGTTAAATTTAGAATTATCACTAACGTATTCGTAAGGATAAATCCCTTTACGTCTAACGAGTTCTATGTCTACGTTGGGAAAACTAGCTCCAGTTATTTTAAATTGATCGTCGGTGAGTTTGTTCGCTAAAGCATCCAGACTTGCAGAGAGAAATCTATACGAATCCAGGAAGCGCATCTCGATTGTATTTTTCGTTCCCGGAATCGACACTTGCTTGCTGAGACTAATGTAGCGTTCTTCATTCTCGGCCAAGACACCTATACGTTTCGGATCGTAGCCAAGATGTCTCACCAGGTGGTGAAAATCATATCCGCTTCCGTTGTGAAAGAATATGGGGATGAATTTAGGTTTCTGGATTTTAAGATTGCACGTGTTGCAAATTCCACCTATGTAGTTTCCGCTGAAATGATCGTGGTGGAATATTTTTTTGTTCTCATCAGTAAAACTTTGATCACATACCGGACACACCTCAGTGGAATTGTAATTTTGAAGTTCATTTTCAGTTAAAGGTGCCATCGGTTTTGATGTAAGCAGTACGCTACCAATTACCTCAACCTCCTCCACCATTTTTTCCAGGAAGTGTTCGATTACATTTGGCCCGCGGTATATATATGCTTCATTTATTTTATCACGTCGCACAACAACATAGCCGAAACTATTAGGTTGATGAAGCTGGTACGGCGTTGTGGAGGAAATTTCAGGATCCGGTTCGCAGTAGGAGAGTGGTTTGAGGAACGCCTCGAAATCTGCGACGATGATTACGGGATGTTCCAACAATGCCTTGTGCATTTTGAATTCTTCGACTTCGTTCGTTTCGGGCATCAACATTCTAGCCGGTCTGTTGTCACCGCAATAAATTTTATGTTCGGCAAGTTTCTCCAGAGCAATTTGACGACTATGAAGATTTTGATGATCACGTCGGTCACGATCGTCGAACGTGGTTAGGCATCTCGGGCAAACTTCGATGTTGTTTGCATACTTGGTAGTTTGACTTCTGACCAAACGTGATAGAGAACGAATTAGCGTGTAGTGATGATCATCCTCGTTGGAAATAAGAAGGAGATTTATTACACAAGCATCGTCATCGTCGATATCGCTTATCCTGACAGGGTGCACGAGATATTTATCTGACGTGAAGGAATACACATTAATAGCGATGCGTTTTCCTGTACGATTTTCGAACTTTGTTATATCCGACAATGTCACCGGGTATTCGATGTCAGACATTACACTTACAAATTCGGACTCGTATTGCTTGTAATGATAAATCCGTTCTGGATTATTTTTGCAATAAACAGGATGCAGTGCAGCCAACACACACCAGAGAAAACACTTGTTATCGCTGTTCTGTATATTTAACACAGCCCTCTTGTGTTGAATGTTCGGTGGAAGAGGAACGTAGCTGGAAGCTCGAAGAGGCGAGAATCGATTCACGTAAACAGTTAACGTGTGAGGACTTCCACACAGAGACCATCCCGACCCTTTAGCCTCGAAATCGTCGTGTTTCTTAACCAGCTCGTTGGAAACTTTATAATAGAAGTTGTCCAAATTTTCAACGTCAGCAAAATGAAGAGTCTGATTTTTTGTACAATGATAAAAAATACTCGTTGTGCCATCGACTTTCTCGTATTCGGAAAACAGAACAACATATACTTTTATAGAGTTGTTTTCAAGTTTATCTTTCAAAATATTTAGTACAGGTGTTTTCGTTTCGTCCAAAAAACTAAGGATGTCACGGCCTGGTTCTGACTTAATTGAAAAATCCTGGAGTTGGTCGTTGAATGCAGATCTAATTGGTTTGCCTTCATTGGATAATTTAATTTGCTTGGAAGTAGAAGCTTCCGTATCTGCATTATCGATTTTTCTTTTCGATGCTTGTCCGGTCGATGGTTTGCAAATTTTGAGGTGTTTACTTAAATTTGCAATGCTAATCATCTTTCCGCATCGAGCACAAGGCTTAGAAGGTAGCGAACGATTAATTCTCGAACCTGTTTCGCCACATCTTGCCCTGTGTACCGATAAATTGTTCCTTGAGATTAGCTTCCCACAAGTAACACATTCAGTTTTATCATTTTTACAATTAAAACTGGTGGTGGATGCCATTGCTTTTTCGAAAATCACAGAAATCAAAAAGTCTAGTATATAGCGATACAATTTTCAGGTATGTTATTTATATAGAATTTCTTGAGGTGAAATAGAAAATACACGATCACGTCAAAATTCAATCTGGTCGAAATTACTATGAAAAACCACGTGAAACACCTTTGAACTTGAAATAATAGATGGTATGTGGCTTCAAAAAAGTTAAATACCTATTATTTTTACAAAAACCAAAAAACACTGCAACAGAACATCCGTACTCTTCGGCTGCTCTCACGAGACTGACTGATCTGCAGTGTATGCCGTCTTATATAATAAAAGCGCGGACCGTATTGAAACCACCTGTTTCATATACTTTTATAGAGTATATATGCTTATAAGTATACCCTTATAAGTAATACAATTAAGAGGTACTTAATATGAGTCATCACAATGTTAGTTACATGGTTCTAGTTAGGATGATGATTTTTTTGGTTTGTTAGACTATTTGTTGTAGTGACCACAGTATTCTTTTTTTTTTGTTTTTTTTTTGTGTTTTCTGTTCTCTTACGAGAATTAATATAGGTTGCCATAGAACCCTCCAATTCATGACTTAGGAAAAATCTGTTTGCGGATTCATCACGTACGCCTACATGTGAGAAAAAATATGAATAGAACCTATGCTCGGAAATCCAAAATAGCAACCAGAAGTAGGATTATCTTGGAAACAGTAAAACTTAGGAAGAACCTGTTTGGTGATTCATCACGTACACCTATATGTGAGAAAAAATATGAATAGAACCTATGTTCGGAAATCCAAAATAGCGACCGGAAGTGGGGTTATCTTGGAAACAGTAAGACTTAGGACAAATCTGTTTGCTGATTCATCACGTACGCCTATATGTAAGTAAAATATGAATAGAACCTATGCTCGGAAATCCAAAATAGCGACCGGAAGTGGGGTTAGGGGCCAGGAATCTTAAAAAAAATATTATTTGTTTGTTTGTTTGCGTCACAATATAGGCGTGCACGCGCGTGTGTGTGTGGCACATCGTTCCCGAGAGAGAGGTTTACAAAGGTCACGATATACAAACATTTGACCAAGACTTGGAAAATTACGATAAGATGCATTCATCCTTCAAGGATGAGAGACTGTATTATTTACTCATCACGTTGTGTCAGCGCAACAAATAAAGGCGCTGAACATAGAGAGAAAATGAGAGTTTTTGAGGTTTGGTGAACCTCAATTAATAAAAATGAGTTTTTGAGGTTTTGGTGAGCTCCAAATAATCAAAATGAGTTTTTGATGTTTTGGTGCTGTTTTCTACGCTGTGAAACATCGTCAGCGCAATAAATGAGGCGCGGAACGTGGAGAGAAAGTGAGTTTTTGAGGTTTGGCGAGCTCCTCACTTCAGCTCCTCACAAGAGGTTGGTGAACCGGCTTAATTGGACTACTAGTTATCTTGGAAACGGTGAGACTTAGGAAAAATCTGTTTGCGGATTCGTCATGTACGCCTATATGTAAGTAAAATATGAATAAAACCTATGCTTGGAAATCCAAAATGGCGACCGGAAGTGGGGTTATCTTGGAAACGGTAAGACTTAGAAAAAATCTGTTTGCGGATTCGTCACGTACGCCTATATGTAAGTAAAATATGAATAGAACCTATGTTCGGAAATCCAAAATGGCGACCGGAAGTGGGGTTATCTTGGAAACTGTAAGACTTAGGAAAAATCTGTTTGCAGATTCATCAGGTACACCTATACGTGAGAAAAAATATGAATAGAACCTATGTTCAGAAATCCAAAATGGCGACCGGAAGTGGGGTTATCTTGGAAACTGTAAGACTTAGGAAAAATCTGTTTGCAGATTCATCAGGTACACCTATACGTGAGAAAAAATATGAATAGAACCTATGTTCAGAAATCCAAAATAGCAACCGGAAGTGGGGTTATCTTGGAAACAGTAAGACTTAGGAAAAATCTGTTTGGGGATTCATCATATACACCTATACGTAAGAAAAAATATAAATAAAACCAATAGTGTTCGGAAGTCATGCAGGTTTGGACGTGACGACGCAGTTCAATAACATAGGTTAGACCAAGAAAAAAACCTTGGTGATTTTATTTCGAGTAAAATGTTGGCAACACTGCGAGAAAATAAGGCTTATGTCTTACAAGAGCAAACTATTAAGTCCAGCCTCACCAAGCCTCACTTCGAGCCTCACTTTCGGTTGCAGCTCTGTCTTTATGGTTCTACTCTAAAGTAGGCCAAAGCACGTAGAGGCTCTCGTGTAGTTTAGCACAAAAAAAAATAAATAGGTTAAGTTATATCACGTAAGATCGTGGCATTCGTACCAAGTACGAGTGGGAAAAAAAAAATAGGAAATTTTACAAAAACATCGCTAAACGCTAAAACATCGACAAAAATTTGTCAAAATATGTCAAAAACTGATTTTCAATTGATAAAAAAAAGCTACAAATGCATACCTACCAAGTATGAGTGGGAAAAAAATGAGGAGCGGTGAAAATTGCACTGAAAAATCGTCAAACGCTAAAACATCGACAAAAAATTGTCAAAATATGTCAAAAAATAATATTTAATTGATAAAAAAAAACAATACCTACTAAGTATGACTTTGAAACAATCCAATTACACTACTCTAAGACGTAATTTTTATTCTTAAAACAGGGGAGGGGAGAGTCATTCATTAATTTATTTCAGTGATCAGAGCCCCCTAATAATTTTGACAAGTCGGCGTCCCTGCTTAACCGAGCGCTTCCGCTCCCTCCAAAGTCATGTAACACAAAACTTCCATCACCAGTCCCACTGTTGAAAGATGCGAGAACAGTATGATTCCATGTTTAAAAATGAGTGTTATGGATCAATTGTTTACCCACGACACCAAAACCACATGCACTTAGAACTCAGACCTGATATTTGAATCAAAAATCACATTCAAACTTTCGACTACTATGTGAACTTTTGATCAACCCCAAGCAAAAAGTTTTTTCTTCTCACTATTCGCCCCTCACTGCGAACAAATATCACTGATTTGCTACGAAGGAGACATCTAGTGAGTATTTCATAAATCATAGCGGTTAAAACTGTACTCAGTAGTAAACTGTTGCCATCTAGTGTGAATTCTTACAAACAAATGGACTCTTATGACGACTAACGTCATAAAACTGCCACGGTGCAAAGTATGGGGCATTTAAATGCTTTCGTTGTTTTGAACTGAAGAAGGCATGGATAATGTTAGCAGTTCTTACTTCTTTTCTACAACTTCAGATGCAGCTATTGCCTCTGTAACGGGCACGAATTGATTTATCTTCCGAATTTCCTGATCAAGTTCTACATTTCAGGAATGTGCTTAAATCTGAAATCAAGTGCTTTGGCAAAGTTTCTTCTCCTTGATAGCTCTACACTAGCTTCCAGTGTTGTCTGCATCCTGTATCGACTTCTGTTTGTTTCATACTCTTCAAGTAACAACCATGAAAAAAGGACTATCTTTCTCAAAATTGAAACTTAGGGAAAACTTCTGGAAGGTAGTGTAAATTCAGCCCAAATTTAGCGGACTCAGTAATCTCACCTTTGAACGTGAAAGGGCAAGATCTAATGATTTTGTGAAGTAAAAGTGTCATTCGCTGCCGAGAAGCCAGCTATCTGTTAAGCAAGGTGGTTTGATTTAAATCAGGTGAATTTAAATCAAAATTTAAATTGGGGAATTCTATATTTAAAAAAATAAATTATTGAAATCACTTTAAATAAAATTACAGAATAATGTACACAAGAAATTTGTAGATGTCAGAGTCACTTTTCTGAAAGTACATTAATCTTATAATCATTTGATGGTGTTTATTATGCTCTAAGAAAGGAAATAGAGGAAACAAAATATATGTACTGATGGGGTGAAGCTCATACGAAAGTAAATGTAATATGTCATCTGAAAAAAAGAAACACTTAAATTTCCCTTGATATAAATTCAATATTTTTTATAAGCAAAACTAGCACATTTTTTACATAGGATAATATACAAAATACTAATCATGTTAAACCGTAAATCGTATCATTATCATTAAACAGAAAATAAATATGGCAGCTGATATTTGGCTATAACTATCATTAAAACACTAAAATTCGGCTACAAAGACTGTAAAAATATTTAAATTTAAAATTATAAAGTACATCCAGAATACTTTATTTTCACCAAGAAAAGTTACTGAAATTATAATAGGTTCAATAACACACTCAACAACCATGTTCATATTAGATTCATTATGTTCAGTTCCAGAAACAGAGAAATGCATATTTACATGTAATTTGTTATTTGCTTTAATCAAACTGTTCAAATATTTTACAGAGCCGTTTATCAGAAAAATCCTTTCTATATAAAAAAATATGTCTATGTGTACAGTACCAAAAACATGCAAGCAATTTTACGAGTGTTTTTTTAAAAAATAAAAAAAGATCGATCTAAATAAAAGATATCAAAAATTATAAATAAAAATCTGTATTTTTATCCACCCAGCTGTGAAGAGGGACGGGGGAGGGGATAAGTAAGTATTTGTATTTTCTTCTTTTCAATACGTAAATGTCAAAGAAAGATATATTGTAAAATGTAAAAATTCACAGGTAGAGCAGCGACTTGTATAATTATTAATGTAAGTGTAGCAGCAATCAGCCATTCTAAGTAATTACATAAATTTCCTGGAAGAATTTGACTGAACTTGAGGGACTCAAATTTGTTTCTTGCGAACGTCTACTTTACTATTTTGTTACGCCACTGCGTCAAATATTTAATATTACAAGAACATTAAGACGTAACAACAAAATGAGAGTCACAATTATTATTATTATCTAAGTCCTAAAATTCAAAATTAACTGGTACAATTAATGTGCAACAAAGTCAAAATTTCTAATTAAAAAAAGTCAAATTTATTTATTTATTTACTTAAAGTTTTAGATACAGTACTGAAAGACCATTTTATACTGAAACTGTAGCAACAAGAAAAAATGAAAATAACAACAACAAAACAAGACAATACAAGAAGGCAGACGAAAAAATAAATTGTTGCATGTATATTCTTAGTGATTGTCGAAAACTGTGTTCTGACAAGAAAATATCAACATTTGATTACACCAAAGATTTCGCACTTATGGGGCAAATGACTATCTGAGACGAACTAACTGTGGAGGGTTTATCCAATACTCTACAGCACGATAAGGAACCCCTATCTGTTTCCCAAACTTGCCCCTTAACTTCCAACTAAATGCCGAACCGACAAACCCATCCCTATTCGCCTCGCCAGTAGCATAGGTAGCTATGACAAGTGAGCCACCGCTGAATATTTTCCAAAATTTAAAGTATTAAACGTAAAATTTACACAACCTGCCAATCCAACTGAACCCTAACTTTAATCTATCATTACTATCTGGGACACCCTATATATATATCTCACACGTGTACAATTCCTTAATTATTCTTTAATTAAGTTGTCAATACCAACGATTTTTTGCAAATCACTCTAAAATTGATAATCTATGAAGATTTCTGTATATTTCCAAAGAGGACAATTAATTATGATCAGTGTGAACCTGAATTCCCCCCCTCCTGGAAGAGAAGACAGTTATTAGCACACAAATTATTATATCTCTTTACACTGATAAATTATTTAGGTGAATGTGTAACACTACAGTTTCGAAATGCACATTTATTAACATAGCAAGTAATAAAAATAATGATCACTTTCAGACATGATTTCCTTTGCAATAAGAAAATTAAACAAAATAATTAAAAAAAAATGGATAGATTTCAAGTTTAACTAATTTATGAAAACATGTCTTCAAACAGCTTGTTTAACACATAAAAGCTGATAACAGCGGTGGTAGATTCCACACTTCAACTATAGGTTACTCATGTTTTAGAAAAGGTCACATGACCTGGAGTGACAATCATAACAATTCACTTTTACAATTAACAAATATGAAATGTTAATTTTATTCTCATTATAGGTCCATATTCATATCCCTTGCAAATATTATCGTTCAGCAAATTCCCGTAATCAAATTGTTTTCAATATGACGAAGCCACATCCTTTGTTATTTTCCTAGGTTCGTGACTCAAGAAGTTCACATATAATGGCCATAACACAATGCATGCATGCTTCAATCACTGAAACGTTATGTTTCAAAGCTTCTTCAACAACCATCCAGTTGTCACTTAACAGACAACAAAAGAAAGAAACAAACTTTCGGTATCAAGCCACTTATTCGAAAATAACCATGCCGGTTCAGTACATATAGCATCAGCCGACTATAAGACTGGCAATTATTTAGCAAATGGCGTCGTTAGCCATAATCCTAAAACCATGAGGTCTCGTGCACATGCATAACGACAATAGCTTTCATCACGGAGTACAAAATGCTAGCATTTGAAGTACGTGTCACTACGGTAGATCTACCTTATACGCACTTAGATACAAGCTCAGATACCGGTATACGAAAAGTCACTTTAAAGAATGTCGTTCTACTTACGAGCTCCTGAAGCGAGGAAGGAAAGACATGCTGTCGTTCCGTTCATTTTTCAAGCATATCATTATTACCTGACGTTGAGTTCCCGGTAATTTTACCAACAACTGCTCTTCGATGTCTTGTGATCCTTTATAGCATAGTACGGAAGCGTACATTTGTGCTAATTGCAAAGATTCTTCATTTTATTCCTCACGATAACATCGTTCGTGCAGAATCCTTATGCATTTTTCCTCGAGTTCCATCATCCCACACATTCCTCCATCTCGATTGTTTCCCTTCCGGTCCTGCTCCCCTGTTCCTTTGTCCAACCATTCGGCACTTCCGCCGAATTGTCCACTCGCAAACACACAATAAGAAAAACTGAAACCTTTAACAATGAATGGTGTGTTAAGGAACTACTACTATGTATACTTCTCTTTTTCTTGCTTTGAACTGATGCCAAGCAACAATTAATAAATGAAACGTAAATAACCCACTGACGTCTTACCAGATTAAACGAATGTGTTTTATGAACACGTCCATGACCGAGATTTAGGCAGAAATATCCCAACTGCAAATACGTACTAACAAATTTGGATATTGTCGCTGTTCACTAATTACCATATGTAACAACTATTGTTTCGCAACGACAATGCTAAAAACAGATAACAATGTTTCTTTTCTGTTAAAAAGGTAAGTTTTACTACCAATACGGCTTTTCTAAATAAATATGAGGTTCTTTGCTCACAAGATCATGTGAAGGACATCTCGTGAGAAATTGTCGAACTCGATAATGAATTACTAGCTACGTTCGTGAAATCTCTTCAATTCGAAATATTTTCCTTGCTGGACGAGATAAAAGTTAACTCAATTTAATATTCATGCAATACGTCAACTATTCACATCGAGTCATATGAAAATTACCTACACTTTTGACATGAATTTTAAAATAATAAATACAGTCTGCATTTTAAATAGTGTTTATAACCATATTCGTTATAAATGGCGCCCAACAAGGGCAGAACCCATACAAAACACCTCACACAATATAAATGAACAGAGCACTCTAATATAGAACAACGGCATATATAGAAAACATAATGATTAAGTTACCTTATTTACACCAATATTACTCATTCTGCACAGTCTATTCATTTGAGATCTTCTCAGAGAGTGGGAATTCTCAGTTCACACTGGTCACTTCATCCATGCATACTCTGTGCATACTGACTCAGGAGTAGGACATCCATTTACAAGCTAGCCCGCTGTAAGGTTGCACCCACTTGACAAAAGAGCCCGCCGCTGGTTTACCTATACTTGGCCCAAGTAACGGATATAAGTTCCTTTACTCCTAACCCTTACAACTGAACTACATCTTTATTAGAATGATCAGTTTTGCACAAGTCTAAAAGATTAGGCTTAATATCTGTAATAATATCCAATCCCATAGCCATAACCTTCTGCAACCAATATTTTAATTTCTCCTGAGTGCAACTCCACACTTTACAATTTTCAATGGAATGATTTTCCAATATATCTCCAGTTATGCAATCTACCAAATTCAACGTAGAATCATTGGTATTTTTTATACATAAGTACGGTCCTAAGTAAAGTTCACAATACTTTTTTATAACCTTGTCACTCAAGTTGCCAAGTTGATGGTTTTTAACAAAGACTAAATTCCCCATTATAATAGCTGGTCTGTTGAATCTTCTCTTATTGATTTGATTCAGCTTATTTCGTCTTTTAGAAGAACTCGACCAACTTGCCATCAGCAATTTTGAATCCCAAGTGCCATTCCCAACATCGTTAAGTATAGAATGAAAGTCTACAAGTTTTCTACTCACATTCAGTCTCAGTTCAGCAGGAGTGAAACCTGTTTGCGACGATACTGAATTATTCAAAAGGAAGAGAGCTTGCTCAATTCTCTCAGGCCATTTCGCATGATTATCGAAACATAAGACCCTCATAAGCCTATTTAGTTCACTATGGTAACGTTCCACCATATTTGAGGAAGGATGATATGTTGGAGTATATGCAACCTTTACTCCCCGCTTCTCCATCGCCTCCTGAAACAACTTTGACCTAAATTGTGGTCCGTTATCTGTAAACACCTGCATAGGTATGCTAAGATGAACAAAATAAATTTTTATCAATTTCGCGAGGACAGTTTGAGCATTACTATTTACAACTGGATAAGCAACTAAGTATCTGGATGCGGCATCCAAAACCGTGAACAAGAATCTTTCCTTTTTAGGCCCCGACGCGAACGGTCCTTGTAAGTCCAAAAACAAAGTTCCACCTGGTCTATCAATTATATGAGACCTTGAAACAAATTTTGACGGATGCTTATTGGGTTTCGTTCTTTCGCAAACATCACAGTCCCTGACAAAATCTTTGATGTCATTCTTCATGTTCTTCCAATGAAAACTTTTGAAAATCAGAGCGAGAGTTTTAGCTACGCCGAAATGTCCCGAGTTATCATGACAATGTATTAAGATCCTACCGATCAAATTTATTGGTACACAAATCCTCAATTTACTCGGATCATGAAAATCCTTGATATATAAAATTTCGTCATCTACAACATAAGTTTGGCCCCAAGACCTTGAGCGAGACACACTGGACTGTACCTCTCCCAATACGTGACAGATAATTTCTTTCAGGTAGGGATCTTCCCTTTGCGCCGAAACCAATTCCTCCTTTGTTAAGTTTAAGCTACCTAAGGACTGAGCACCTGAACAATTAACGTTAAACTCTGAGAGGGTCACACCAGGAAAACTACGACTAAGAGTATCAGCCACAACGTTTTCTGATCCCTTACAGTACTGCACCACAAAAGAATATTCTTGTATCTGTATAAACCATCGGGTGAGTCTGGCGTTCCAGGTATGAGCGGTCTCGAGCCAGGTAAGTGCCTTGTGGTCAGTGATTACTATAAACTGCCTTCCTTTGAGAAAGGAGGAGAATTTTGATATCGTAAAGAGTATGGCCAAAACTTCTATCTCAGTCGAAGTATAAGATTTTTCGTACGATTTCAGCAACCTGCTTACAAACCCCAGGGGTCTGATATGTTCATCTACCATCTGATAGCAGAAACCCCCTATCCCCACCAAAGATGCATCGGTCTGAATGTAAAATTTTTTCTCAAAGTCCGGATAAAACAAAGTAACCTCCCTTTTGACTACCTCTTTTAATTCTTTAAAAGCAACATCTGCTTCAACACTCCATTTCCACTTACTTTTCTGTTTGAGAAGTTCATAAAGGGAGTTTGCCAACATTGAATAGTTACGAATATACTTGCTCAACCAATTGAAGCAACCCAGAATCCTCTGTAATTGTTTTAGGTTCTCCGGCTTTGGTAATTGTTCTATGCTTACCACATAGGCTGGATCTTTATGATAGCCTTGAGTGGATATTACATGGCCAAGAAACTTTAACTCTTGCACCACAAATTTGCACTTTTCCACTTTCAATGTAAATCCTGCACGTTTCAATCTGGAAAGCACTAACCTTACATGTTCAAGATGGGACTCGAAATCTTGGGATTTAATGATTATGTCATCGACATATACAACAGTGAAGTCGCTAAAGGATCCAAGAACACGGTTCATCACATCGACAAACACTGAAGTCCCATTAACTGACCCAAATACCACTCTCTTGAACTGGTATAATATCCCATCAAACGAAAAGGCCGTAAATTTTCTACTGTCTGGATCGAGAGGAACCTGCCAGTAGGCATTTCCCAAATCAAGGGATGTGAAGTATTTGCACCCTTGGAATGATGTCAGTAACTCGTTAATCTTCAGCGGTGCAAGTTGCTTGAGTTTGACATGCTGATTGATCTTTTTTAGATCAACACATAACCTGATAGCACCATCGGGTTTTGGAACAACCAGCAAAGGTGAATGGTATTCTGAATCAGAAAGTTCTATTACGTTCCATTCAAGCATCTGATTCAACTGTTCCTTTACCTTTGCACGATACGCATATGGAATGGGATAGTTTTTTCGTACAATGGGTTCGTTCGTGTCTAGCTCCATCCTATGCACATATTCCTTGCATAAACCCGGTACTTCGGTAAACATGTCTTGAAACTCTTGTAACATTGCAATTAATTGCGAAGAATGAGATTCGTCTAGAACTAAGGATCGTTTAATTTGGTCGCCGAATTCAGAAAAACATTTGCTCGAGGAGTCTTGTGAACAATAAACTTCTCTTATACTTAAATCTTGAGGACTTAGATCGACCTGTTCTAGTGGAGTAAACCTCAGGAAAACCTTACCATTGGGTGTATTATAAAAAAAGGCATTTAAATCAAAATTTAGCTCACCGTGAATTTTGTAGATAACATCTAAACCCAACAACAAAGGTACACTTAAACTCCTTACCACCACTAATTGAACAAATACGTCATGCCCACCTAAACTAATCATTAACTTAGTGATTCCATCTACTGCTTTTGATTTAGTTCCAGTATAATCTAACAACCTGATGTGTGAAGCAGGCTCCAATCTTGGCCTAGAAATAATGGAAGACAATTCTCTCCACGCATCATTGGACAGCAAGCTCAGTTCAGCCCCACTATCACAAAGTGCGGTAAATTCCCTATCAAGAATTTTTACTTTTATCAGGGCAGAACCTTTATTATGAAAATCTACATTAATCGGTATTTTAGAACTAATCTGATCATAAAAATCTGAATCAGAATCACTATTGTACATATTTACAAAGTGAATAGCAGGTATTAACATCTCACTCTTCCCCCCTGCGTGCTGAGAAGAGATCCGTTGAGGTTTTCCGAATCCCTATACCTGATAGAACCTCCAGGCCGTTCTCCCTCTGCATGAACATCAACAGTTATACAATGGGAAGAATCATTGAACTCTGCTTGAGCCAAATTATTCAACGCACCTATTTGCCTGAGGAAATCCATAACCAGAAGCATACCATTGCGGTTCCAGTGTACCTTATCAACTCTTCTCTGAGAAGGATTACCGAGATATTCCTCAAACAACTCTCCACGTATTTGTCCTCCCTCTGTGAAGAACAAATGAGATATGTCAAAGACCTGAACCCTGTCACCTTCCTTAAGGGAAAGAATGAACTTATTTAGTTCGCTCCACCTCTTCCAAACATTGGAATCTGCAGTTCTCATTACCTTTGGTATGGGTGGTAGAGTGAGGAAAGTAATATGTTTGGTTCGACCCCTCAATACCCTTACTATCTCACGCAAATTACCTTTGATATCTTCTAACTGCTTAAATTTCAGAATATCATTGGTCCCAATCATTATTATTACAGAATCTGCTATACTATTACAACCCTTCAATCTTTCTTTCAACTGTTCACTCGTCTGTCCACTAATACACAAACCTACGTGTCTATTCCCCTCTTCATCAAAACAGATTCGATAACCCCCAAATTTTTGTGCTAGGCGAACAAACATACTATCACCGATGAACTGCTTGTTATCTAATATAGGTTCCGCGGGTTGACCACCAGAGTGCACACCCCTGTTCACCTGAGAATTATCTACAATCATTCTGTTTATAGGAGGATTATCCATGCACGTACCCACATCACCCCCTACGACGTGAGTCCTGTCCCGTTTCCCTGAAAGGAAGATTCAGTGTTATCCATGGAACTAAAGGGACGTCTTTTAAATTTAGGACTCGTACGATCCTTTCTACCATTTACCTCCTGTGAATACTTTTTGACCTGAGTATCTCCCTTAATTAAAGTATCTGATTCCTGAGAAACCATTGAAACTTTGTTGATACCTACTTTATTTATTTTTGACTTTTGATAAGGTAACTGTTCCCTTTTAGGAGCTGTTTCTTTCAAAGATTCATAATTTTCGATGGCATGAATGGCATCCGTAAATGAAGATATGTCCGACATAACAAAATGCTCCTTCAGCTTATATGGTAACAAAGAACTCAGTTGAGCTACAATATGTGTCTCCTCGGCATTTGGCTGTATGGATCTTAACAATCTAAAATTCTTTGAAAAGAACTGCAAGACGCCTACTTCAGATGACTTTACATAAGGTGAGTTTAGAATCTTCGCCAGGCAAGAACTCCTCCACCTTGAACTTTCATAATGGGCAATGAACTCATCTCTAAAACTCTGATAGGATAAGAACACTGATTTCCTTTCTTTGTACCAAATCTTGGCACTGTCAACTAAAAGTTTAGGGACATACATGAGGTAACTATCTTTGCTTACATTATATAATTCTAACATCTCCTCAACACGCTCTAAGAACTCTGTAGGAGTAACGTCAGTAATAAGCCCATTGAACTTCGGAAATTTTAACAGATCTTGTGGTTTTACACTTGGATGAGTATCTCGGAAGGAGCCAGGATTATGCTTAACTTCGTAATTACCATTCTTCTCCTTCAGTTCCAAACCACCGTTTACACCCAATGCCCTCTCCTTACTGGACTTAATTTTCCTATGTCGAGACTTAAAAAAACTTTTCTTACAAGAACGGTCACTATTGGTGGAATCTGTGCTCATTCCTTCTTCCACATTGCGCGAACTCAACCTGGGTTTGACTGTAAAGACCTCTATGTCTGAGTCCTCTGTGGACGTAGCTTTATGAGCCACAGCCTTTTTCTGAATTGACCCCACGACCTTGTGAGAACCCCCGTCACCCTTAGAAACATATGCTTGGTGAAACGAATATTTATCATCCAACTTTGCCAACGTGACATTTAATTTGTCCAAAGAATTCTCCAAAGCCCTAAGTGTGGAACTCACTTCTTTAGGTAAAGTGGAAATGGGAGGAGCAGACACACCATCAGGCGTGCCCTCCTTTGAATTCAAAGACTGGTCTTGACCCGGCCAAGAGAAAGGAGAAGTCTCTAATTTAATTGATTTCAAATTATCATCTCGAGTTTCCACTCCTTCCCGCGACAACAAATCAATCTCTACCAATTCCCGTTTCCTCTCATCTAAGCATTCCTTTATCCTTTCATCTATGTGATCCTTCAGATCTTCAATCTGTTCTAACCTTTTATTAACACCCTCCATTTCACTCTCTAATCTCGTGGAAAGCAACTCATACTTCCGTTCAACTGATTCAGCCCTGCTCATGCATTCAACTCGATATTGCGATATGCAGAGACGCAGATCCTCAGTTTCAAACCTAAGGCTCGCAATGCCCTCTGTTGTTTCCTTTCTCATATCGGCAAGATCGGTACTCGACTGTACCTGTGCTAAGCTAAGAGCTTCAAGTTTCTCATGTGATTCCTGTTTACTTTGCATCATGAGAGCAAAAAGTGTATCTAAGGTCACTGGTTCTTGTTCGGTACCCATTTTTACGCACTACTAAAAAATTCAGTTTTTTTTTTTTCGCAAGGTTACAACTGTAGCCACTTAGCCACTAAGTCTCATAATCTTATTGAGAAGAACTAACTGTGGAGGGTTTATCCAATACTCTACAGCACGATAAGGAACCCCTATCTGTTTCCCAAACTTGCCCCTTAACTTCCAACTAAATGCCGAACCGACAAACCCATCCCTATTCGCCTCGCCAGTAGCATAGGTAGCTATGACAAGTGAGCCACCGCTGAATATTTTCCAAAATTTAAAGTATTAAACGTAAAATTTACACAACCTGCCAATCCAACTGAACCCTAACTTTAATCTATCATTACTATCTGGGACACCCTATATATATATCTCACACGTGTACAATTCCTTAATTATTCTTTAATTAAGTTGTCAATACCAACGATTTTTTGCAAATCACTCTAAAATTGATAATCTATGAAGATTTCTGTATATTTCCAAAGAGGACAATTAATTATGATCAGTGTGAACCTGAATTCCCCCCCTCCTGGAAGAGAAGACAGTTATTAGCACACAAATTATTATATCTCTTTACACTGATAAATTATTTAGGTGAATGTGTAACACTACAGTTTCGAAATGCACATTTATTAACATAGCAAGTAATAAAAATAATGATCACTTTCAGACATGATTTCCTTTGCAATAAGAAAATTAAACAAAATAATTAAAAAAAAATGGATAGATTTCAAGTTTAACTAATTTATGAAAACATGTCTTCAAACAGCTTGTTTAACACATAAAAGCTGATAACAGCGGTGGTAGATTCCACACTTCAACTATAGGTTACTCATGTTTTAGAAAAGGTCACATGACCTGGAGTGACAATCATAACAATTCACTTTTACAATTAACAAATATGAAATGTTAATTTTATTCTCATTATAGGTCCATATTCATATCCCTTGCAAATATTATCGTTCAGCAAATTCCCGTAATCAAATTGTTTTCAATATGACGAAGCCACATCCTTTGTTATTTTCCTAGGTTCGTGACTCAAGAAGTTCACATATAATGGCCATAACACAATGCATGCATGCTTCAATCACTGAAACGTTATGTTTCAAAGCTTCTTCAACAACCATCCAGTTGTCACTTAACAGACAACAAAAGAAAGAAACAAACTTTCGGTATCAAGCCACTTATTCGAAAATAACCATGCCGGTTCAGTACATATAGCATCAGCCGACTATAAGACTGGCAATTATTTAGCAAATGGCGTCGTTAGCCATAATCCTAAAACCATGAGGTCTCGTGCACATGCATAACGACAATAGCTTTCATCACGGAGTACAAAATGCTAGCATTTGAAGTACGTGTCACTACGGTAGATCTACCTTATACGCACTTAGATACAAGCTCAGATACCGGTATACGAAAAGTCACTTTAAAGAATGTCGTTCTACTTACGAGCTCCTGAAGCGAGGAAGGAAAGACATGCTGTCGTTCCGTTCATTTTTCAAGCATATCATTATTACCTGACGTTGAGTTCCCGGTAATTTTACCAACAACTGCTCTTCGATGTCTTGTGATCCTTTATAGCATAGTACGGAAGCGTACATTTGTGCTAATTGCAAAGATTCTTCATTTTATTCCTCACGATAACATCGTTCGTGCAGAATCCTTATGCATTTTTCCTCGAGTTCCATCATCCCACACATTCCTCCATCTCGATTGTTTCCCTTCCGGTCCTGCTCCCCTGTTCCTTTGTCCAACCATTCGGCACTTCCGCCGAATTGTCCACTCGCAAACACACAATAAGAAAAACTGAAACCTTTAACAATGAATGGTGTGTTAAGGAACTACTACTATGTATACTTCTCTTTTTCTTGCTTTGAACTGATGCCAAGCAACAATTAATAAATGAAACGTAAATAACCCACTGACGTCTTACCAGATTAAACGAATGTGTTTTATGAACACGTCCATGACCGAGATTTAGGCAGAAATATCCCAACTGCAAATACGTACTAACAAATTTGGATATTGTCGCTGTTCACTAATTACCATATGTAACAACTATTGTTTCGCAACGACAATGCTAAAAACAGATAACAATGTTTCTTTTCTGTTAAAAAGGTAAGTTTTACTACCAATACGGCTTTTCTAAATAAATATGAGGTTCTTTGCTCACAAGATCATGTGAAGGACATCTCGTGAGAAATTGTCGAACTCGATAATGAATTACTAGCTACGTTCGTGAAATCTCTTCAATTCGAAATATTTTCCTTGCTGGACGAGATAAAAGTTAACTCAATTTAATATTCATGCAATACGTCAACTATTCACATCGAGTCATATGAAAATTACCTACACTTTTGACATGAATTTTAAAATAATAAATACAGTCTGCATTTTAAATAGTGTTTATAACCATATTCGTTATATATCGTTTTAAGATTTGTTGATGTTGAAACCGATTGTGTCGAAGAGCTTGTAGGTAGATATTTTGGGTCCCTATACAGGATTGTGGTTCAGCGCACCCCCTTCCCCCCCCCCCGCTCCATCAAGCACCGACATTTTATGTGCGTCCTTCAATATTTTCTACTTAAGCCATGGTGTGTGACATTTTCATCCTACAAACTTTGAAATGAGGAAACAAAGAACGACTCATTAAATACTATATAGGTTATATTTAAAGATTCTTAGTTTGTATTTCTGAGTTTTTTAAAAAATAAGTTTAGCATATTTAAGGATATTTCAGTTGTCTTACTGCCTAAAGAACATCTTTAAAAGCGTACTATTACTACTGCTTTGGTTAATGAAAATTCCAGCTGCGTGTTACTGTACCTGAACGAAGTGTAAATTTCTTTGTCGCGTACTACTAAATATAATTTTCGTCAGAAATTTATTATTATCATTATTATTATTATACTATTATATATATATATACACACACACACACGAGGGCTGCTGGAAACTTTTCTGCAATCAATTTGGAAATTTTCTGATACCTCAGAAACCGATGTTCGGAATGCGTCAACAGCTGCTTCAGGCGACACAAATCGCTCACCACGCATCTTATTTTTCATGTGTGGGAACAAAAAGAAGTCATTAGGTGATAAATCAGTGAGTACGGACAATGAGTCATTAATTCTACATTTGTGCTGGACAAAAGATCAACAGTTTGGTGTGCTGAGTGGTAACTGGCGTTGTCGTGGTGTAGAATAATGCCACGATTTGGGTTTGTTTTACTCAATTCATTGATGACCTCTGGCAAACAAATTGTTGTATACCACTCAGCACTTAGTCATTCGATCTTCCAAACCTATGTATTGTTGCCACATGGCCGGTATAACCGAAGAAACAAGCAATCATTTGCTTGGCAGCACTCTTCGAACGAACAACTTTTGTTTGTTTCGACTCACATTGAAACACCCAAACAGTAGATTGCTGTTTAGTTTCGGGTTCGTATGAATAGATCCAAGTTCCGTACCCTGTAACGATGTACTACACCAAATTTGACTTGCCTCGATTGAATTTTTGAGCATTTCTTTACACCAATTTACACGAGCCTGTTTTTGAGCTTCGGTCAAGTTGTGTGGGATCCAACGGCTTGCAAGTTTCCGTACGTTCAGTTGACCATGCACAATCGTATCTATTGCTTTCATGTTAATGTTCAAGGATGCCTGAATCTCACGGTATGTCACCTGCCGATCTCTCTCAATCATTTCAAGCACAAGATCAACATTACTGGCAACAACAGACGTGGATGGACGACCTTCACGAAATTAATCACTGAGAAACTTGGTTCGTACTCCTTTACAGGTGTCAGCAGTGGCGGCGATAAGGGGCGGGGCCAAGAGGGGGTACTTGACCCCACCACTTTTTTCCACTTTTGCACCATGCTAAGCTTATGTACAAAAGAAATTGAACTGTCCTTGCCCCTCCCCCACCCCCCCCCCCCCCGCCGCTTTTGCACCTTCGCCCCCTAGTTTTGGAACCCAATCGCCGCCACTGGATGTGAGGGATACAAATGTTTTCTACCAAGGAATAAATATCTGCAGTTTCAAATTGATAAACGTGATGAACATTTTAAGTGCTCCTCGACCAGTTTAGAATTTAAAAGTTGGCAACGGTGATGTGTGACTCATGTATCTGGAGACGGCGCAAAACCGGAATCAGCGTTCGCTGAAGATAAGCGAACTTCGACTTGCAAGGCCTTCCAGGTACCCATGGGCATTCGATTTTTTTAATTCTTGATAAACGGTATGAGGGGCGGCAGAGCTTGATTGGCCTAGGGACAGCAAAGAGATAAATCCGGTCCTGCTCATCTCCTTGTGATGCAACATAATTCACTGACTTCCAGTGCACGGCTTGTTTCATGTACAGTCACCGACAATAAAATGGGACACCCAGATCCTGAAATACTGGCTTACCTGCAATGCGTCGTGACCTTGACTGTACCTTACTGTTCCTCTCACAGTATCAAAGGAAGAGGGATCGTTTTCTAAAGTTAAAATTATAGAAACCTATTTCCGCAGTACTATGAGTCAGGAACGTCTTAGTGGTCTGGCTTTACTTTCAACTAAAAATGACACAGTCAAAAAATCAAGTTTAACAAAGCAATCGATGCCTTTGCGTAAATAATAATAAATTTATCTATAATGTAATCATTATAATTAATCATTAATCTTAATTTCTTAATGAGTAAAGAATGTATTTCACAGTATCTATTTAATTAGTTATTTTGTACTATTCGTCTGTATAATTTAAAAAAAGAAACACTTCTTTTTTAAAATAATACAGAGAATTGTATTTGCTTATACCCATAATGCTAAAAATATGCATATTAAATTCATATATCTAGTCATAATAATAGCATTATTGAGGGCCCCCCGTGTTTAGTCTGCTCCGGGGCCTCCACTAGTCTCGTTACGCCCCTGCTTAATTTATTTCTGCTTCTAGGCTGTGGAGGCGCTGGACCAGCTACAGTAATTATTAATGCAACAAAAGACCATTTCAAGTACAACTATCCATATTTGGTGAACCTGGCTATATTTTATTGCACATCATTAACGGAATGATTCTCTTAAATCGTCAGTACCTCCTCTTAGAAGAATTAGACTTTTGTTTAAATAAAGCACTAAAATATAGTTATTACGAAAACGAAAATTTTGTAGATAAATCGAGCATCACTTAAAATTTGGGAAACGGTGCACAATCGCAGGTTTGAGAACACTAATGCACCATTTGTAAAACTTTCAATTCAATTACTTTCACGTGGTAAGATAATGCCGTGCATTACATTGGTAAACACACTTTTATCGCCAACGAAATTAGTCATTTTATGGTGTCTTTCCCATTGTGATTTCGAATATGATATCAGTTCTTCTACATTGGCTCTAGTTTCTTAGTAATGGCTGTCCTTTAAAAAAACATACAAAAGCATGAATTCTCTTTGTAAAACACTCTTAATGATGAGAAAAAATTTGTTTCTGAAGTCTTCTTGAGTGTAGCGTGTCGGAAAAATCACGTTGAAGATCAAAGCAATAATCTGGCACATTAGCGACGATTGGGTGCCATAACAGGGAGGGGGAGCGGCCAGGTGCAATGACAGTTTAGTCTCCCTTAGTGGATATGGCTCATCATTAAAGTTAAAAAATCTGAACTGCGTAATTTATATTCAACTCCTGATAGTATTTCAATAAGTGAATAAAGAAAATTTCGACTGGCGGGTCATGTAGGACGGAGAGACACCCAAGGCCCACATGGTGTGATCTACATTTGCAAGAAAAAGTTACGATTGGATTGATATGGCCCGGTATAGAAACTATTTGAGTGGATGCGACAATATCACTCTACGTTTAGGAAAGTCCCAAAGCTATTTAACACTTTCTCTACAGAAAATAATGTTCCGAAATTCTGGGTTTCAACACCTTACTCGCCACGATACACACCGTAAAAGCTTACCACCAAGGTGTTCGAAAGTGCGAGACCAGGACTTGAAGTGAGCCAGCATCCTCCGAGTATGGTCTTGGAGTGCGGTCTTGAAGTCGTGGACTAGAAGTGAAAGTCTTTCGAATTTCACTTCGACTGCAGCACAAAATACGATCAGTAGATAAAACTGAGGAGTCGTTGTTTTCTCTGCGTTTTAAACGTTTGTTTTTCACGATGGAAATCACATAACATTTTCAAATGTTCTTATATATAAATGTCCACACGTTAGAAGTACTTAAACCAACAACTTGCAGGCCTAAACCTGTGTTGCTGGATTTTCTAAGCCCTTGATTTCAAACAAATGAACAACGAGTGCGGAAATCATGTGACCAAGTCTGCAACGATCCGTTTTCCGAGCTACGGTCCCGCTTGCTTAAGTACTTGATGCTTTCAAACCACACTAGGTGACGTCACTTCCGTGAAGATCATACTTCAAGTCTGTACTTCGTACCTTTCGGACACGGCTTCAGGTAGCCTTTCAAGTAATTTGTATATGGTTCATTCCACAGAAAGTGAGCCTATATGTCCCGACCGTAACAATGCATAAAACACAATTATCTCCTCATACATATAGCATGATAAAAGTAATCAAGCATATCATGTAGTACTAACGGTCAGGAGTTTGGAATGTGTTTTTACGAAAATGGTAACCAGCAGAGAAACCTTTAATGCACCTGTTACTGTCGGAACATCTAAGCTCACTTTCTGTTGAACGGCTGACATGCTCTACAAACTCTACATACGGTTATTAGCATGTGCTAATTTTTAACTCTCTCTTTGCAGGCCAATCTGCAGAAAGGGATTTTAGTTTGCTGATTTAATTTTAATATTAGTTCCCTCTAAAAAGAAATGGATGTGCGGACATTAGAAGATAAACAAAAGACAAAATGAAAACGTTATTAATTAGTACTTATCGATGTGATACAAACATAAGACATACCTATAAAATGTAGAATTAGAAAGAAACCGCGTCAAAATGTACATAGATTAGAAAAAGATATATACTACAATTATACTGAATTATGTTCTAAAATAAAAGCCATGCCCTATTTCATGTCAACACCTACAGCTCTTATTGAGATAAACTTATCAGAGGATCTCAAGAACTAGAGCCAACTTGGCAAAACTGTTATTAACTTTAGATATAGAACAACCGAAATACCATACATTTGTTCAGAAATGTTTGGCAACTAAAAAAAATGTTTTTTGTGGACCTGTGTTATCATCATTCATCAAATAATATCGTGAAAGGAACAAACCTCTGTAATTGATAAGAGTCAAGTGTTTGTCCATTTCGATAAGATATCAGAGTTAAGGAAGAAAGATTGAGTTGGTTTCCGCCTGTGCGTCTGTAAGTACCTTTCTTTATAATACTGGCTAGAATAGAAAATTAAAGTGTGACTTTTTCGCAACTATTTGGCGACAGAGTAACAAGGTATACGCAGAGAATTAATTTCTCGCAATCAACTTAACCCAGCCATAACGAAGATGATGATAGTGTGTTTTATAATATAGGTGTGTTTCACCTACGTCACAAACTATGTTATACTCATTAAATATCTAGTCTAACATCGAAGAATTTAAAAGATGGGACCTCCCCGATGGCGCAGTGGTTGAGTAGTTACGCACAAGGTGACGACGCTATCCGGTGGAGGCACCTAGTGGTTCGGATCCCACATTAAATTGTAGGTTGTCTCCTGATTAGTCTTACTGTGCTTAAAGTGGACTTTAAAAGTTAAATCATAATCAAATTCAAAAGATTGAATATGTAAGAAAATAAATTTAGTGTGCTATCATATGGGCACTAAATGAGAGGCAAAAGAGTTTTAAAAAACAAAGTCCTTTCAAAACTATTGAAAAGAGATTAAGACGGGTATGATTGGAGAAAAGTTCAAAAATATGAACTGCGTAATTTATATTCAACTCCTGATAGTATTTCAATAAGTGAATAAAGAAAATTTCGACTGGCGGGTCATGTGACTCACAGGAGGAAGAGACACCCAGGGATCACATGGACAAACCTAATGGTAAGAAACGTGTACAAAGGACAAGGCGAGGATGGAAAGATAATACTGTGATCTACATTTCCAAAGAAAAGTTACGATTGGATTGATATGGCCCGGTATAGAAACTATTTGAGTGGCTGCGACAATATCACTCTACGTTTAGGAAAGTCCCAAAGCTATTTAACACTTTCTCTACCGAAAATAATGTTCCGAAATTCTGGGTTTCAACACCTTACTCGCCACGATACACACCGTAAAAGCTTACCACCAAGGTGTTCGAAAGTGCGAGACCAGGACTTGAAGTGAGCCAGCATCCTCCGAGTATGGTCTTGGAGTGCGGGCTTGAAGTCGTGGACTGGAAGTGAAAGTCTTTCGAATTGAACTTCGACTGCAGAGCAAAATACGATCAGTAGATAAAACTGAGGAGTCGTTGTTTTCTCTGCGTTTTAAACGTTTGTTTTTCACGATGGAAATCACATAACATTTTCAAATGTTCTTATATATAAATGTCCACACGTTAGAAGTACTTAAACCAACAACTTGCAGGCCTAAACCTGTGTTGCTGGATTTTCTAAGCCCTTGATTTCAAACAAATGAACAACGAGTGCGGAAATCATGTGACCAAGTCTGCAACGATCCGTTTTCCGAGCTACGGTCCCGCTTGCTTAAGTACTTGATGCTTTCAAACCACACTAGGTGACGTCACTTCCGTGAAGATCATACTTCAAGTCTGTACTTCGTACCTTTCGGACACGGCTTCAGGTAGCCTTTCAAGTAATTTGTATATGGTTCATTCCACAGAAAGTGAGCCTATATGTCCCGACCGTAACAATGCATAAAACACAATTATCTCCTCATACATATAGCATGATAAAAGTAATCAAGCATATCATGTAGTACTAACGGTCAGGAGTTTGGAATGTGTTTTTACGAAAATGGTAACCAGCAGAGAAACCTTTAATGCACCTGTTACTGTCGGAACATCTAAGCTCACTTTCTGTTGAACGGCTGACATGCTCTACAAACTCTACATACGGTTATTAGCATGTGCTAATTTTTAACTCTCTCTTTGCAGGCCAATCTGCAGAAAGGGTTTTTAGTTTGCTGATTTAATTTTAATATTAGTTCCCTCTAAAAAGAAATGGATGTGCGGACATTAGAAGATAAACAAAAGACAAAATGAAAACGTTATTAATTAGTACTTATCGATGTGATACAAACATAAGACATACCTATAAAATGTAGAATTAGAAAGAAACCGCGTCAAAATGTACATAGATTAGAAAAAGATATATACTACAATTATACTGAATTATGTTCTAAAATAAAAGCCATGCCCTATTTCATGTCAACACCTACAGCTCTTATTGAGATAAACTTATCAGAGGATCTCAAGAACTAGAGCCAACTTGGCAAAACTGTTATTAACTTTAGATATAGAACAACCGAAATACCATACATTTGTTCAGAAATGTTTGGCAACTAAAAAAAATGTTTTTTGTGGACCTGTGTTATCATCATTCATCAAATAATATCGTGAAAGGAACAAACCTCTGTAATTGATAAGAGTCAAGTGTTTGTCCATTTCGATAAGATATCAGAGTTAAGGAAGAAAGATTGAGTTGGTTTCCGCCTGTGCGTCTGTAAGTACCTTTCTTTATAATACTGGCTAGAATAGAAAATTAAAGTGTGACTTTTTCGCAACTATTTGGCGACAGAGTAACAAGGTATACGCAGAGAATTAATTTCTCGCAATCAACTTAACCCAGCCATAACGAAGATGATGATAGTGTGTTTTATAATATAGGTGTGTTTCACCTACGTCACAAACTATGTTATACTCATTAAATATCTAGTCTAACATCGAAGAATTTAAAAGATGGGACCTCCCCGATGGCGCAGTGGTTGAGTAGTTACGCACAAGGTGACGACGCTATCCGGTGGAGGCACCTAGTGGTTCGGATCCCACATTAAATTGTAGGTTGTTTCCTGATTAGTCTTACTGTGCTCAAAGTGGACTTTAAAAGTTAAATCATAATCAAATTCAAAAGATTGAATATGTAAGAAAATAAATTTAGTGTGCTATCATATGGGCACTAAATGAGAGGCAAAAGAGTTTTAAAAAACAAAGTCCTTTCAAAACTATTGAAAAGAGATTAAGACGGGTATGATTGGAGAAAAGTTCAAAAATATGAACTGCGTAATTTATATTCAACTCCTGATAGTATTTCAATAAGTGAATAAAGAAAATTTCGACTGGCGGGTCATGTGACTCACAGGAGGAAGAGACACCCAGGGATCACATGGACAAACCTAATGGTAAGAAACGTGTACAAAGGACAAGGCGAGGATGGAAAGATAATACTGTGATCTACATTTCCAAAGAAAAGTTACGATTGGATTGATATGGCCCGGTATAGAAACTATTTGAGTGGCTGCGACAATATCACTCTACGTTTAGGAAAGTCCCAAAGCTATTTAACACTTTCTCTACCGAAAATAATGTTCCGAAATTCTGGGTTTCAACACCTTACTCGCCACGATACACACCGTAAAAGCTTACCACCAAGGTGTTCGAAAGTGCGAGACCAGGACTTGAAGTGAGCCAGCATCCTCCGAGTATGGTCTTGGAGTGCGGGCTTGAAGTCGTGGACTGGAAGTGAAAGTCTTTCGAATTGAACTTCGACTGCAGAGCAAAATACGATCAGTAGATAAAACTGAGGAGTCGTTGTTTTCTCTGCGTTTTAAACGTTTGTTTTTCACGATGGAAATCACATAACATTTTCAAATGTTCTTATATATAAATGTCCACACGTTAGAAGTACTTAAACCAACAACTTGCAGGCCTAAACCTGTGTTGCTGGATTTTCTAAGCCCTTGATTTCAAACAAATGAACAACGAGTGCGGAAATCATGTGACCAAGTCTGCAACGATCCGTTTTCCGAGCTACGGTCCCGCTTGCTTAAGTACTTGATGCTTTCAAACCACACTAGGTGACGTCACTTCCGTGAAGATCATACTTCAAGTCTGTACTTCGTACCTTTCGGACACGGCTTCAGGTAGCCTTTCAAGTAATTTGTATATGGTTCATTCCACAGAAAGTGAGCCTATATGTCCCGACCGTAACAATGCATAAAACACAATTATCTCCTCATACATATAGCATGATAAAAGTAATCAAGCATATCATGTAGTACTAACGGTCAGGAGTTTGGAATGTGTTTTTACGAAAATGGTAACCAGCAGAGAAACCTTTAATGCACCTGTTACTGTCGGAACATCTAAGCTCACTTTCTGTTGAACGGCTGACATGCTCTACAAACTCTACATACGGTTATTAGCATGTGCTAATTTTTAACTCTCTCTTTGCAGGCCAATCTGCAGAAAGGGATTTTAGTTTGCTGATTTAATTTTAATATTAGTTCCCTCTAAAAAGAAATGGATGTGCGGACATTAGAAGATAAACAAAAGACAAAATGAAAACGTTATTAATTAGTACTTATCGATGTGATACAAACATAAGACATACCTATAAAATGTAGAATTAGAAAGAAACCGCGTCAAAATGTACATAGATTAGAAAAAGATATATACTACAATTATACTGAATTATGTTCTAAAATAAAAGCCATGTCCTATTTCATGTCAACACCTACAGCTCTTATTGAGATAAACTTATCAGAGGATCTCAAGAACTAGAGCCAACTTGGCAAAACTGTTATTAACTTTAGATATAGAACAACCGAAATACCATACATTTGTTCAGAAATGTTTGGCAACTAAAAAAAATGTTTTTTGTGGACCTGTGTTATCATCATTCATCAAATAATATCGTGAAAGGAACAAACCTCTGTAATTGATAAGAGTCAAGTGTTTGTCCATTTCGATAAGATATCAGAGTTAAGGAAGAAAGATTGAGTTGGTTTCCGCCTGTGCGTCTGTAAGTACCTTTCTTTATAATACTGGCTAGAATAGAAAATTAAAGTGTGACTTTTTCGCAACTATTTGGCGACAGAGTAACAAGGTATACGCAGAGAATTAATTTCTCGCAATCAACTTAACCCAGCCATAACGAAGATGATGATAGTGTGTTTTATAATATAGGTGTGTTTCACCTACGTCACAAACTATGTTATACTCATTAAATATCTAGTCTAACATCGAAGAATTTAAAAGATGGGACCTCCCCGATGGCGCAGTGGTTGAGTAGTTACGCACAAGGTGACGACGCTATCCGGTGGAGGCACCTAGTGGTTCGGATCCCACATTAAATTGTAGGTTGTTTCCTGATTAGTCTTACTGTGCTTAAAGTGGACTTTAAAAGTTAAATCATAATCAAATTCAAAAGATTGAATATGTAAGAAAATAAATTTAGTGTGCTATCATATGGGCACTAAATGAGAGGCAAAAGAGTTTTAAAAAACAAAGTCCTTTCAAAACTATTGAAAAGAGATTAAGACGGGTATGATTGGAGAAAAGTTCAAAAATATGAACTGCGTAATTTATATTCAACTCCTGATAGTATTTCAATAAGTGAATAAAGAAAATTTCGACTGGCGGGTCATGTGACTCACAGGAGGAAGAGACACCCAGGGATCACATGGACAAACCTAATGGTAAGAAACGTGTACAAAGGACAAGGCGAGGATGGAAAGATAATACTGTGATCTACATTTCCAAAGAAAAGTTACGATTGGATTGATATGGCCCGGTATAGAAACTATTTGAGTGGCTGCGACAATATCACTCTACGTTTAGGAAAGTCCCAAAGCTATTTAACACTTTCTCTACCGAAAATAATGTTCCGAAATTCTGGGTTTCAACACCTTACTCGCCACGATACACACCGTAAAAGCTTACCACCAAGGTGTTCGAAAGTGCGAGACCAGGACTTGAAGTGAGCCAGCATCCTCCGAGTATGGTCTTGGAGTGCGGGCTTGAAGTCGTGGACTGGAAGTGAAAGTCTTTCGAATTGAACTTCGACTGCAGAGCAAAATACGATCAGTAGATAAAACTGAGGAGTCGTTGTTTTCTCTGCGTTTTAAACGTTTGTTTTTCACGATGGAAATCACATAACATTTTCAAATGTTCTTATATATAAATGTCCACACGTTAGAAGTACTTAAACCAACAACTTGCAGGCCTAAACCTGTGTTGCTGGATTTTCTAAGCCCTTGATTTCAAACAAATGAACAACGAGTGCGGAAATCATGTGACCAAGTCTGCAACGATCCGTTTTCCGAGCTACGGTCCCGCTTGCTTAAGTACTTGATGCTTTCAAACCACACTAGGTGACGTCACTTCCGTGAAGATCATACTTCAAGTCTGTACTTCGTACCTTTCGGACACGGCTTCAGGTAGCCTTTCAAGTAATTTGTATATGGTTCATTCCACAGAAAGTGAGCCTATATGTCCCGACCGTAACAATGCATAAAACACAATTATCTCCTCATACATATAGCATGATAAAAGTAATCAAGCATATCATGTAGTACTAACGGTCAGGAGTTTGGAATGTGTTTTTACGAAAATGGTAACCAGCAGAGAAACCTTTAATGCACCTGTTACTGTCGGAACATCTAAGCTCACTTTCTGTTGAACGGCTGACATGCTCTACAAACTCTACATACGGTTATTAGCATGTGCTAATTTTTAACTCTCTCTTTGCAGGCCAATCTGCAGAAAGGGTTTTTAGTTTGCTGATTTAATTTTAATATTAGTTCCCTCTAAAAAGAAATGGATGTGCGGACATTAGAAGATAAACAAAAGACAAAATGAAAACGTTATTAATTAGTACTTATCGATGTGATACAAACATAAGACATACCTATAAAATGTAGAATTAGAAAGAAACCGCGTCAAAATGTACATAGATTAGAAAAAGATATATACTACAATTATACTGAATTATGTTCTAAAATAAAAGCCATGCCCTATTTCATGTCAACACCTACAGCTCTTATTGAGATAAACTTATCAGAGGATCTCAAGAACTAGAGCCAACTTGGCAAAACTGTTATTAACTTTAGATATAGAACAACCGAAATACCATACATTTGTTCAGAAATGTTTGGCAACTAAAAAAAATGTTTTTTGTGGACCTGTGTTATCATCATTCATCAAATAATATCGTGAAAGGAACAAACCTCTGTAATTGATAAGAGTCAAGTGTTTGTCCATTTCGGTAAGATATCAGAGTTAAGGAAGAAAGATTGAGTTGGTTTCCGCCTGTGCGTCTGTAAGTACCTTTCTTTATAATACTGGTTAGAATAGAAAATTAAAGTGTGACTTTTTCGCAACTATTTGGCGACAGAGTAACAAGGTATACGCAGAGAATTAATTTCTCGCAATCAACTTAACCCAGCCATAACGAAGATGATGATAGTGTGTTTTATAATATAGGTGTGTTTCACCTACGTCACAAACTATGTTATACTCATTAAATATCTAGTCTAACATCGAAGAATTTAAAAGATGGGACCTCCCCGATGGCGCAGTGGTTGAGTAGTTACGCACAAGGTGACGACGCTATCCGGTGGAGGCACCTAGTGGTTCGGATCCCACATTAAATTGTAGGTTGTTTCCTGATTAGTCTTACTGTGCTTAAAGTGGACTTTAAAAGTTAAATCATAATCAAATTCAAAAGATTGAATATGTAAGAAAATAAATTTAGTGTGCTATCATATGGGCACTAAATGAGAGGCAAAAGAGTTTTAAAAAACAAAGTCCTTTCAAAACTATTGAAAAGAGATTAAGACGGGTATGATTGGAGAAAAGTTCAAAAATATGAACTGCGTAATTTATATTCAACTCCTGATAGTATTTCAATAAGTGAATAAAGAAAATTTCGACTGGCGGGTCATGTGACTCACAGGAGGAAGAGACACCCAGGGATCACATGGACAAACCTAATGGTAAGAAACGTGTACAAAGGACAAGGCGAGGATGGAAAGATAATACTGTGATCTACATTTCCAAAGAAAAGTTACGATTGGATTGATATGGCCCGGTATAGAAACTATTTGAGTGGCTGCGACAATATCACTCTACGTTTAGGAAAGTCCCAAAGCTATTTAACACTTTCTCTACCGAAAATAATGTTCCGAAATTCTGGGTTTCAACACCTTACTCGCCACGATACACACCGTAAAAGCTTACCACCAAGGTGTTCGAAAGTGCGAGACCAGGACTTGAAGTGAGCCAGCATCCTCCGAGTATGGTCTTGGAGTGCGGGCTTGAAGTCGTGGACTGGAAGTGAAAGTCTTTCGAATTGAACTTCGACTGCAGAGCAAAATACGATCAGTAGATAAAACTGAGGAGTCGTTGTTTTCTCTGCGTTTTAAACGTTTGTTTTTCACGATGGAAATCACATAACATTTTCAAATGTTCTTATATATAAATGTCCACACGTTAGAAGTACTTAAACCAACAACTTGCAGGCCTAAACCTGTGTTGCTGGATTTTCTAAGCCCTTGATTTCAAACAAATGAACAACGAGTGCGGAAATCATGTGACCAAGTCTGCAACGATCCGTTTTCCGAGCTACGGTCCCGCTTGCTTAAGTACTTGATGCTTTCAAACCACACTAGGTGACGTCACTTCCGTGAAGATCATACTTCAAGTCTGTACTTCGTACCTTTCGGACACGGCTTCAGGTAGCCTTTCAAGTAATTTGTATATGGTTCATTCCACAGAAAGTGAGCCTATATGTCCCGACCGTAACAATGCATAAAACACAATTATCTCCTCATACATATAGCATGATAAAAGTAATCAAGCATATCATGTAGTACTAACGGTCAGGAGTTTGGAATGTGTTTTTACGAAAATGGTAACCAGCAGAGAAACCTTTAATGCACCTGTTACTGTCGGAACATCTAAGCTCACTTTCTGTTGAACGGCTGACATGCTCTACAAACTCTACATACGGTTATTAGCATGTGCTAATTTTTAACTCTCTCTTTGCAGGCCAATCTGCAGAAAGGGTTTTTAGTTTGCTGATTTAATTTTAATATTAGTTCCCTCTAAAAAGAAATGGATGTGCGGACATTAGAAGATAAACAAAAGACAAAATGAAAACGTTATTAATTAGTACTTATCGATGTGATACAAACATAAGACATACCTATAAAATGTAGAATTAGAAAGAAACCGCGTCAAAATGTACATAGATTAGAAAAAGATATATACTACAATTATACTGAATTATGTTCTAAAATAAAAGCCATGCCCTATTTCATGTCAACACCTACAGCTCTTATTGAGATAAACTTATCAGAGGATCTCAAGAACTAGAGCCAACTTGGCAAAACTGTTATTAACTTTAGATATAGAACAACCGAAATACCATACATTTGTTCAGAAATGTTTGGCAACTAAAAAAAATGTTTTTTGTGGACCTGTGTTATCATCATTCATCAAATAATATCGTGAAAGGAACAAACCTCTGTAATTGATAAGAGTCAAGTGTTTGTCCATTTCGGTAAGATATCAGAGTTAAGGAAGAAAGATTGAGTTGGTTTCCGCCTGTGCGTCTGTAAGTACCTTTCTTTATAATACTGGTTAGAATAGAAAATTAAAGTGTGACTTTTTCGCAACTATTTGGCGACAGAGTAACAAGGTATACGCAGAGAATTAATTTCTCGCAATCAACTTAACCCAGCCATAACGAAGATGATGATAGTGTGTTTTATAATATAGGTGTGTTTCACCTACGTCACAAACTATGTTATACTCATTAAATATCTAGTCTAACATCGAAGAATTTAAAAGATGGGACCTCCCCGATGGCGCAGTGGTTGAGTAGTTACGCACAAGGTGACGACGCTATCCGGTGGAGGCACCTAGTGGTTCGGATCCCACATTAAATTGTAGGTTGTTTCCTGATTAGTCTTACTGTGCTTAAAGTGGACTTTAAAAGTTAAATCATAATCAAATTCAAAAGATTGAATATGTAAGAAAATAAATTTAGTGTGCTATCATATGGGCACTAAATGAGAGGCAAAAGAGTTTTAAAAAACAAAGTCCTTTCAAAACTATTGAAAAGAGATTAAGACGGGTATGATTGGAGAAAAGTTCAAAAATATGAACTGCGTAATTTACATTCAACTCCTGATAGTATTTCAATAAGTGAATAAAGAAAATTTCGACTGGCGGGTCATGTGACTCACAGGAGGAAGAGACACCCAGGGATCACATGGACAAACCTAATGGTAAGAAACGTGTACAAAGGACAAGGCGAGGATGGAAAGATAATACTGTGATCTACATTTCCAAAGAAAAGTTACGATTGGATTGATATGGCCCGGTATAGAAACTATTTGAGTGGCTGCGACAATATCACTCTACGTTTAGGAAAGTCCCAAAGCTATTTAACACTTTCTCTACCGAAAATAATGTTCCGAAATTCTGGGTTTCAACACCTTACTCGCCACGATACACACCGTAAAAGCTTACCACCAAGGTGTTCGAAAGTGCGAGACCAGGACTTGAAGTGAGCCAGCATCCTCCGAGTATGGTCTTGGAGTGCGGGCTTGAAGTCGTGGACTGGAAGTGAAAGTCTTTCGAATTGAACTTCGACTGCAGAGCAAAATACGATCAGTAGATAAAACTGAGGAGTCGTTGTTTTCTCTGCGTTTTAAACGTTTGTTTTTCACGATGGAAATCACATAACATTTTCAAATGTTCTTATATATAAATGTCCACACGTTAGAAGTACTTAAACCAACAACTTGCAGGCCTAAACCTGTGTTGCTGGATTTTCTAAGCCCTTGATTTCAAACAAATGAACAACGAGTGCGGAAATCATGTGACCAAGTCTGCAACGATCCGTTTTCCGAGCTACGGTCCCGCTTGCTTAAGTACTTGATGCTTTCAAACCACACTAGGTGACGTCACTTCCGTGAAGATCATACTTCAAGTCTGTACTTCGTACCTTTCGGACACGGCTTCAGGTAGCCTTTCAAGTAATTTGTATATGGTTCATTCCACAGAAAGTGAGCCTATATGTCCCGACCGTAACAATGCATAAAACACAATTATCTCCTCATACATATAGCATGATAAAAGTAATCAAGCATATCATGTAGTACTAACGGTCAGGAGTTTGGAATGTGTTTTTACGAAAATGGTAACCAGCAGAGAAACCTTTAATGCACCTGTTACTGTCGGAACATCTAAGCTCACTTTCTGTTGAACGGCTGACATGCTCTACAAACTCTACATACGGTTATTAGCATGTGCTAATTTTTAACTCTCTCTTTGCAGGCCAATCTGCAGAAAGGGTTTTTAGTTTGCTGATTTAATTTTAATATTAGTTCCCTCTAAAAAGAAATGGATGTGCGGACATTAGAAGATAAACAAAAGACAAAATGAAAACGTTATTAATTAGTACTTATCGATGTGATACAAACATAAGACATACCTATAAAATGTAGAATTAGAAAGAAACCGCGTCAAAATGTACATAGATTAGAAAAAGATATATACTACAATTATACTGAATTATGTTCTAAAATAAAAGCCATGCCCTATTTCATGTCAACACCTACAGCTCTTATTGAGATAAACTTATCAGAGGATCTCAAGAACTAGAGCCAACTTGGCAAAACTGTTATTAACTTTAGATATAGAACAACCGAAATACCATACATTTGTTCAGAAATGTTTGGCAACTAAAAAAAATGTTTTTTGTGGACCTGTGTTATCATCATTCATCAAATAATATCGTGAAAGGAACAAACCTCTGTAATTGATAAGAGTCAAGTGTTTGTCCATTTCGATAAGATATCAGAGTTAAGGAAGAAAGATTGAGTTGGTTTCCGCCTGTGCGTCTGTAAGTACCTTTCTTTATAATACTGGCTAGAATAGAAAATTAAAGTGTGACTTTTTCGCAACTATTTGGCGACAGAGTAACAAGGTATACGCAGAGAATTAATTTCTCGCAATCAACTTAACCCAGCCATAACGAAGATGATGATAGTGTGTTTTATAATATAGGTGTGTTTCACCTACGTCACAAACTATGTTATACTCATTAAATATCTAGTCTAACATCGAAGAATTTAAAAGATGGGACCTCCCCGATGGCGCAGTGGTTGAGTAGTTACGCACAAGGTGACGACGCTATCCGGTGGAGGCACCTAGTGGTTCGGATCCCACATTAAATTGTAGGTTGTTTCCTGATTAGTCTTACTGTGCTTAAAGTGGACTTTAAAAGTTAAATCATAATCAAATTCAAAAGATTGAATATGTAAGAAAATAAATTTAGTGTGCTATCATATGGGCACTAAATGAGAGGCAAAAGAGTTTTAAAAAACAAAGTCCTTTCAAAACTATTGAAAAGAGATTAAGACGGGTATGATTGGAGAAAAGTTCAAAAATATGAACTGCGTAATTTATATTCAACTCCTGATAGTATTTCAATAAGTGAATAAAGAAAATTTCGACTGGCGGGTCATGTGACTCACAGGAGGAAGAGACACCCAGGGATCACATGGACAAACCTAATGGTAAGAAACGTGTACAAAGGACAAGGCGAGGATGGAAAGATAATACTGTGATCTACATTTCCAAAGAAAAGTTACGATTGGATTGATATGGCCCGGTATAGAAACTATTTGAGTGGCTGCGACAATATCACTCTACGTTTAGGAAAGTCCCAAAGCTATTTAACACTTTCTCTACCGAAAATAATGTTCCGAAATTCTGGGTTTCAACACCTTACTCGCCACGATACACACCGTAAAAGCTTACCACCAAGGTGTTCGAAAGTGCGAGACCAGGACTTGAAGTGAGCCAGCATCCTCCGAGTATGGTCTTGGAGTGCGGGCTTGAAGTCGTGGACTGGAAGTGAAAGTCTTTCGAATTGAACTTCGACTGCAGAGCAAAATACGATCAGTAGATAAAACTGAGGAGTCGTTGTTTTCTCTGCGTTTTAAACGTTTGTTTTTCACGATGGAAATCACATAACATTTTCAAATGTTCTTATATATAAATGTCCACACGTTAGAAGTACTTAAACCAACAACTTGCAGGCCTAAACCTGTGTTGCTGGATTTTCTAAGCCCTTGATTTCAAACAAATGAACAACGAGTGCGGAAATCATGTGACCAAGTCTGCAACGATCCGTTTTCCGAGCTACGGTCCCGCTTGCTTAAGTACTTGATGCTTTCAAACCACACTAGGTGACGTCACTTCCGTGAAGATCATACTTCAAGTCTGTACTTCGTACCTTTCGGACACGGCTTCAGGTAGCCTTTCAAGTAATTTGTATATGGTTCATTCCACAGAAAGTGAGCCTATATGTCCCGACCGTAACAATGCATAAAACACAATTATCTCCTCATACATATAGCATGATAAAAGTAATCAAGCATATCATGTAGTACTAACGGTCAGGAGTTTGGAATGTGTTTTTACGAAAATGGTAACCAGCAGAGAAACCTTTAATGCACCTGTTACTGTCGGAACATCTAAGCTCACTTTCTGATGAACGGCTGACATGCTCTACAAACTCTACATACGGTTATTAGCATGTGCTAATTTTTAACTCTCTCTTTGCAGGCCAATCTGCAGAAAGGGTTTTTAGTTTGCTGATTTAATTTTAATATTAGTTCCCTCTAAAAAGAAATGGATGTGCGGACATTAGAAGATAAACAAAAGACAAAATGAAAACGTTATTAATTAGTACTTATCGATGTGATACAAACATAAGACATACCTATAAAATGTAGAATTAGAAAGAAACCGCGTCAAAATGTACATAGATTAGAAAAAGATATATACTACAATTATACTGAATTATGTTCTAAAATAAAAGCCATGCCCTATTTCATGTCAACACCTACAGCTCTTATTGAGATAAACTTATCAGAGGATCTCAAGAACTAGAGCCAACTTGGCAAAACTGTTATTAACTTTAGATATAGAACAACCGAAATACCATACATTTGTTCAGAAATGTTTGGCAACTAAAAAAAATGTTTTTTGTGGACCTGTGTTATCATCATTCATCAAATAATATCGTGAAAGGAACAAACCTCTGTAATTGATAAGAGTCAAGTGTTTGTCCATTTCGATAAGATATCAGAGTTAAGGAAGAAAGATTGAGTTGGTTTCCGCCTGTGCGTCTGTAAGTACCTTTCTTTATAATAGCTACTGGCTAGAATAGAAAATTAAAGTGTGACTTTTTCGCAACTATTTGGCGACAGAGTAACAAGGTATACGCAGAGAATTAATTTCTCGCAATCAACTTAACCCAGCCATAACGAAGATGATGATAGTGTGTTTTATAATATAGGTGTGTTTCACCTACGTCACAAACTATGTTATACTCATTAAATATCTAGTCTAACATCGAAGAATTTAAAAGATGGGACCTCCCCGATGGCGCAGTGGTTGAGTAGTTACGCACAAGGTGACGACGCTATCCGGTGGAGGCACCTAGTGGTTCGGATCCCACATTAAATTGTAGGTTGTCTCCTGATTAGTCTTACTGTGCTTAAAGTGGACTTTAAAAGTTAAATCATAATCAAATTCAAAAGATTGAATATGTAAGAAAATAAATTTAGTGTGCTATCATATGGGCACTAAATGAGAGGCAAAAGAGTTTTAAAAAACAAAGTCCTTTCAAAACTATTGAAAAGAGATTAAGACGGGTATGATTGGAGAAAAGTTCAAAAATATGAACTGCGTAATTTATATTCAACTCCTGATAGTATTTCAATAAGTGAATAAAGAAAATTTCGACTGGCGGGTCATGTGACTCACAGGAGGAAGAGACACCCAGGGATCACATGGACAAACCTAATGGTAAGAAACGTGTACAAAGGACAAGGCGAGGATGGAAAGATAATACTGTGATCTACATTTCCAAAGAAAAGTTACGATTGGATTGATATGGCCCGGTATAGAAACTATTTGAGTGGCTGCGACAATATCACTCTACGTTTAGGAAAGTCCCAAAGCTATTTAACACTTTCTCTACCGAAAATAATGTTCCGAAATTCTGGGTTTCAACACCTTACTCGCCACGATACACACCGTAAAAGCTTACCACCAAGGTGTTCGAAAGTGCGAGACCAGGACTTGAAGTGAGCCAGCATCCTCCGAGTATGGTCTTGGAGTGCGGGCTTGAAGTCGTGGACTGGAAGTGAAAGTCTTTCGAATTGAACTTCGACTGCAGAGCAAAATACGATCAGTAGATAAAACTGAGGAGTCGTTGTTTTCTCTGCTTTTTAAACGTTTGTTTTTCACGATGGAAATCACATAACATTTTCAAATGTTCTTATATATAAATGTCCACACGTTAGAAGAACTTAAACCAACAACTTGCAGGCCTAAACCAGTGTTGCCGGATTTTCTAAGCCCTTGATTTCAAACAAATGAACAATGAGTGCGGAAATCATGTGACCAAGTCTGCAACGATCCGTTTTCCGAGCTACGGTCCCGCTTGCTTAAGTACTTGATGCTTTCAAACCACACAAGGTGACGTCACTTCCGTGAAGATCATACTTCAAGTCTGTACTTCGTACCTTTCGGACACGGCTTCAGGTAGCCTTTCAAGTAATTTGTATATGGTTCATTCCACAGAAAGTGAGCCTATATGTCCCGACCGTAACAATGCATAAAACACAATTATCTCCTCATACATATAGCATGATAAAAGTAATCAAGCATATCATGTAGTACTAACGGTCAGGAGTTTGGAATGTGTTTTTACGAAAATGGTAACCAGCAGAGAAACCTTTAATGCACTTTTACTGTTGGAACATCTAGGCTCACTTTCTGTTGAACGGCTGACATGCTCTACAAACTCTACATACGGTTATTAGCATGTGCTAATTTTTAACTCTCTCTTTGCAGGACAATCTGTAGAAAGGGTTTGAGTTTGCTGATTAATTTTTGCAAAAGATCTTCGTTTGGCTTAGTTCTTGAAATGAAGAAGGAATTCACTGTAATCCTAATGACATCTGGGTTTTGGATTGTCGTAATCTGGTTCGGAGACGATAACAATCGTGAGAGTGAACCTAGTGAAAAAAAATTAACAAGAAACAGTGAAGTCATATTCTTCCACGAGACTTCTGGTGCAAGTGTTTTGAATTCTCGCCAAGCCTGCTCTGTGGAATCTGCCGCCAATATGAATCCTAACTCTACTGTCCACCTACTAATGACTTCCAGTTATATTGATAAGACCAATGCACTGATGAAACAGCTGTTATTATACGACAATGTCTACATAAAGCACATCGACATGAAGGTTTATTTCCAAGGAACACCTCTTGAGGACCTCTACAACAGTGGGGCTCTGAACAGGAGTAAATGGCAAGTGTCCCACACGAGCGACGCTCTCAGGTACCTAACGCTGTGGAAAATGGGTGGCACGTACCTTGACCTCGACGTCCTTCTGTTGAAATCCCTGGAAGGGTTCAGGAACTATGCTGGAGCTGAACATCCAGGCGCTGTGGCAGCAGGAGTAATAAACTTCGATCACGGACATCCCATGTTGGCAGCGTGCATTGAAGAACTTCGCACCAATTTCCAAGGACACATTTGGAGTCACAATGGTCCTGGAGTGATCACACGAGTTCTGAAAGCTACGTGCATCGAGAAGAATATACCGGACATGTTGTCCAACAAGTGTGGTGGTTTTACAGTTTTCCCCCCTTATGCATTCTACCCCATTCCTTATTGGAGATGGTGGTTATACTTTGACGAAGAGAAAGGCAACAAAACAATGGAAGATCTATCATGGAGCTTTGCAGCACACGTGTGGAATAAGCTAAGCGCCGAAGAAAAGATCAGAGTGGGTTCAAATCAACCGTATTCAAGAATTGCAAAGAAAGTATGTCCTAAGGTGTACTCAAATAGCGGGAAGTTGATGTGACATATGTCACATTTTAAAAGAAATATGTAAAATATGTAAAACGTTTGAGGTCCGTGATATGAGTAATATAAGTAGTATCCCTTGTACCCCCAAAAAATATTTATTCCGACGCAAGATGCTGCTGTTGAAAGTATTGTGTAGACAAAAAATACTGGAATTCACCTGCATATTATAATAACTACAGGGTGTCAACAAATTAGATATCTATTTTGTTGAAATAATGATTTTACGAGCAATGTTTTTCATGGTATATGTTATTTACACATCGTTTCAACACGTGCATCATACACATCACGGCACATTTCCAATCTGTCGGTAATAGTGCGAAAGACGGTCTGGAGCATTGCCGGTGTTATGGCAGCAACAGCTGGTGTAATGCTGTCTAGGAGCTTCGGAACTATGCACTATATAATTTTACAAGTTAAGCCCTCCTCCTCCCTACAAAAGTCCTGCATACGCCAGTGTCTGTGTTTGGTTAGAATTATCGAAGTTAGATATGGAAAGTTATCGATTGTTCTCAAGGCAAATGATAAAAAAATATGGTATAGTACATTTTGAAGGAATAAATTACATAAATTTTCAAGTTTCAAAAGTGCTTCAATCTAACATACGAGTTAAATATCTTCCATTTTTATACTTTTCATATTTTTTTTCTATTTGCTTTTCGATTGAGATTCTACCTCAATTTTCTTTCAATCAGGAAAATTTCCATCCATCTACAGTGGGATCCACTAGTATTGCTAACAGTCCATTACTATTTTAATTGATGAATATGATGAATATTCATTGATCCTATGTATTTTAAAGGGATGAATTTTTTTATGTATGTTAGCGCAGAAGTTGTCAACAGCTTACTTTGAGTTTTCTTTTAATCCTGGAAGCTCTTATTTGGTCAAATAAGCGCCGAAGAAAAGATCAAAGTGGGTTCAAATCAACCGTATTCAAGAATTGCAAAGAAAGTGTGTCCTAAGGTGTACTCAAATAGCGGGGAGTTTATGTGACATATGTCGTATGTTCGAAGAGCTATGTGAAATATGTAATAAGTTTGAAGATCGTGATGTGAGTGATATGAGTATTATTCCTTGTACCCCCCCCCCAAAAAAAAAACAATATTCCGACGCAAGATGCTGCTGCTGCCAAAACGTTATTTCTGATTAAATAAGTGTGGCATTTATTATTGTTGAAAGTATTAAATTTTGTGTAGACAAAAATAATGGAATTTACCTGCATAATATAATAAGTAATAATACAAGTGTCCACAAATTAAGTATCTATTTTGTTGAAATAATAATTTTACGAGCAATGTTTTGCATGATATATGTTATTTACACATCCTTTCAACATGTACACCATACACATCATGGCACATTTCCCATCTGTCGGTAGTAGTGCGAGAGACGTTCTGGAGGATTGCCGGTGTTATGGCTGCAACAGTTTGTGTAATAAGGTTTAGAAGTTCTCTCCGCAACTATGCACTATACAATTTTACAAGTTAAGTCCTCCTCCTCCCCCGAAAAAATCTCACGTACGCAGTGTCTGTGATTGGTAATAATCATCGAAGTTAGATATGGAAAGTTATTGATAGTTCTCAAGGCAAATTTTATAAAATATATATTATAGTACATTTTGAAGTAAAAATTACACAGTGAAGGAGATGGAAAATGTCAAACTTTCAGTTTCAAAAGCGCTTCAATCTAATATACGAGTCAGAAATCTTCAATTTGTATACTTTTCATTAAAGTTTTTTCTTTTGCTTCTCGATTAAAATTCTACCGCTATTTCCTTTCAATGAGGAAATTTTCTTCCATGGACCAACACTGGTTTGATTCCAGTATAGCGCCAGTTCCGATCATAGGCGCCGACTCCATGGGGCTTGGGGGGGGGGGCTCGAGCCCCCCCCCCCCCCCAATGTTAACGATGTGGGGGCAGAGCACCCCCAAATAATTTTGCATAAGAGGATCTAATGTATTATTTTGCTTCTCTTGTAAAGTTTACTCTGAATTCCGCCACATGAACTTAACTTTAAATACACATTTGAAATTTTCTAGACCATCAACTTTGGGGAGCTGAGACCGCTGAAGCATCAACTTTGGGGGGGGAGGCTATGGACAGCAAAACACATGAGTTATTACTATATATCTACTAAGTATGTAATTATGAGTATTGTTAAAATTTTTACTAAAAAGAGTTTCAAAAGACGATGTGCATGAACAAGGTTAGTGGATGGGACGTTCGGGCTACAAATGGCTCTTACATGACATTCAGAACGAGATCATTGATATATTAGGGAGATCTGTTTTGCGCTCCGTGGTAGCAGATTTTAAACGCCGGGAATATTTTGTTATTATGGTTGACGAAACTTGTGACATATCCATCCGTGGACAATTAATATTCGAACTGTGAATAAAAATTTTGATATTTTTGAGGAATTCATGGGCTTTTATGAGATTCCGAACACTGAGGCCAAAACTTAAAAAAGGGAGAGAGTGAGTCATTCATTAATTTATTTCAGTGATCAGAGCCCCCCTCCCCCAATAATTTTGGTCCCGATTATCCTGTCTAAGCATAAAAGAAACTTAAAACTATGACAAACCATGAAAGAAAGTCAAATTCAAATTCTAACAAATTAATTTGCAACAACGCTCATCGAAAGAATGGTTGAAATATCATGTCTATAGTTTAGCTTTGATTCTAGCGTAATATCAAGTTAATCAACAGCTTTCCATGAAGAAATATTAGATGTCGCAAGAAATCTTGACCTGAAACTGGGCGAGTACAATACTTTTATTCTTAATTAATTTAGGAATTATTAGTGTAGTCTGTTTAGGAATTATTATTAATTTGAAACAGTTATTGTAAGTAGAATCGTAAATTAAATTTGAGAACTTGTTTATAATTATTATCTCCCTCTAAAAAGAAATGGATGTGCGGACATTAGAAGATAAACAAAAAGACAAAATGAAAACGTTATTAATTAGTACTTATCGATGTGATGCGAACATAAGACATGCCTATTAAATGTATAATTAGAATGAAACAGCGTCAAAATGTACCTAGATTTTAAAAAATATATACTACAATTAAACTGACTCTACTAATATATATAAATCGAAAAAAAAGTTACTCTACTTCAGTTAAATTTAAACAATATTCATTCTGCCATCTGTCGACTTAAACTGAAACTAAGCCTGTGCCGAACACAAGCGGCTAGAGACAGCTTTATCTACCTGGGAGATATATGCTAACAGCACCAAACATTACCTTGCCTAACCTATTCCTATATGTATATAATAGCTTAAATAAACAAAGTTCGACCTGGATTACCTATGCACATGCTTATTCCTGCTATTACATGCCTACTTTGATAGGTCAGGCAGGTCAGATTTGCTTCTGATCGCATTTATCTCCCAGATAGCTAAGGCTGTCGCTAGCCACTCGTGTGCTAAACGCACAGGTTTTTACTTATATCTGTTCCGAGGCTAAATCGTATTCGTAAAGTCTAAGGATGGTGACACGTTGAAATAAACCAGGAAGTGGAAGAGGCGCAAGTACTCGCATTGATTGCGAAGTAAGAACAGTTGTCAGTTGTCGAATATCGCGGGGAGGTAAAATAACGCTTTTCAGTATTCGTCACTCTTCAATCATTAGATGCAGATTTCCTCTATGCATAGAAATATCAAAGAACGTCTCTTCACGAACTTCATAGACATACGTTTGTCTAGCACAAACATACCATGGAGCTAGTCTTATGACTAGTAGAGTGAGGTGTACGTATTTGACTTCAAGATGGAATTCCTCAAGCTTTGTAGGCTACATCCAGTGGCAGAAGACAATAGTAGGCAAATTGTCTATCACCAATTTCATTCTTTTCTTATTCTCCTTCTTGTGTTGTTTAAAAGTGTGAAATTCTGTTGGTGCGAAGCAGATGTTGCCCTCAACTTCTTTCTTTTATTTCAATTCATGATCGTCGCATTGTGGAACACAGACTGAATGAAAATAGTGATGGACAATTCGCATACTATTTGTCTTGTCCTTGGGTGTAAGCAAATTGCATGAACCATAGACCAATCTGGTCATCAAGTTTGTAAAATATATGGAAGATGTTGAAAACTCCACTCCAAATCTTTAAAATTTGTGTTTATGTCTTCATCTAGCGCCCACTCTTAGTTTGCATCACTGTAAAAAGAAATGACAGGTTCAACGACAGAGTTAAAACTAGATGGAAAAGCCTTTTGCCATTCGAAGAAGACATTAAGCGTTATTGTAGTGTTTCTTTCAAAGTTGTCAGAGGAGGCTGCATCCCACAGAGATGACGCAGGAGGCCTACTTTACTAAATATATTTTTCCTTGGTTTGTGTGCTTTGTTTTATCAGTAAACTGTTGGTTCTCACAAGCAATGTTTCAGATTATCTTCTGAATAAGGATGCAGACATAAGGACACTGCTACTTGTATGATTCCTTTTTGACGACATGACGTCAATAAGGGAAGACAATTAACACCGTGAAATTTTAAAGAAAATATGAGTCTTTGTGAATAAAATGGTATCGAAGTGGTCGAGAAAAGGGAGAATTCCAGGAGAACTTTATGACCATCTCATCACAGATCAAGTTTCTCCCACTTCAGTCAATGACCATAGTAAGAACTGCTTCGAATACATTTGTTCCTTGTCATCTTGAACAGAATCATTGATGAAATTCACAGTCAATTTCGTGCAACATTCAGTTTTGAAAGGGACGAGTGCTTTCTTATCAGAATCATCCTGGATAGCAGACTGCCTCATTTAGCTCCCAATTGTATTCCATTCCTTAAAACGACACAAGATAGAATAAATAATAATATGTCGTTTCTGTACATGACGTGAAATGACCCATCGAGAAAATAAGAAGAAAAAATACTGAGAACATTTGAGGAGGTGTACTGTACTTACCACTACAGCAGCACAGCTCGTTGAATTAAACTTAGAATGCAGGATATATTTTTTTACACAACTAACTGTTCACGTCAACCCACATGCCTCCACGACACACAATATCGCAAAACACGTAACAGAGTGGCTTGAAACATACAACAAATAAACGGACTCCACAACCCACAAGGTTCAGATGGTAGATCATGCCACGTTGGCAACTCACGTGCTGGACGTGCACGTTCAAATTAGCTTCGTTAAGTTGGAACTAGACTTTGTGACCCGAAAACATTTTACAGCTAGAATTTTTACTCTTGCTTCGCACCTTTTTTAAACAAGGAAAATTCTTGCACCCATATCCCTCCCCAATAAGAAAAAACGTCAAATCACGATTCAAAACTTGGGTTTCAAGTTGTCACTGGAGCCCGACTTTTCAAGTAGAAAGTTTTGACTACCTCATATTTTCGCATTACTTCTGCACCCTTTTGTTCCACAAAGAAATATTTTGCAACTCTCCAAAATTACGGTAAATTATGATTTATAATTCTTCTTCATCGTTAACATAGAATCGCGTCCTTTGAATTTGACAGTTTTCACTAGTACTATTCTTGCACACTTTTATTCCACAGAGAATATTTTTTTGTTCAATGCAATAAAAAGTAATTGGTCGGCAGAGGATATATGTAGACCTGTGCTATCATCATCATTCATCAAATAATATCGTGAAAAGAACATATCTTCAATTGATAAGAGTCAAGTGTTTCTCCATATCATTAAGATATCAGAGTTAAGGAAGAAAGTTTCAGTTCATTTCCGCCTGTGCGTCTGTAAGTATATTTTTATATAATACTGGTTAGGATAGAAATAATTGAGGGGCCACTAAAACTTATTGCAAGTAAAATATTGAACCAGTCCAGAACGAACAAGTAATTCAGTTGTTTTTTTTTCCTACAAATGTTCAACATGTGCACTACAGGTGACATGGTACACATCAACACGGTTCTGTCGATAGTATCTATCGCTGCGATGATACGCTCCCTTAGGTCTGCTATATCACACTGCATCCCTGGGACGAATACTCTGTCTTTGAGGTAATCTCACCAAAATAAGTCACATGGTGTAAGGTCCGGTGATCTACGGAACCAAAACACTGACTGATGCGAGTGTCGTCTAGCCGTCAGCTGAAATGTGAACTCTCAGCTTAACAAAACATACATCCACAAACTTTTTGCATTCCTCATTCCAGGGTGGCGACGACAGACCTGGAAAACTGGGAAAAGTCAGGGAATTTGAGGTGACAAAAAAGTCAGGGAAATTTCAGGGAATTTTGTCTTGATTTTTTTCCCCCCTTCGGACTGCAACATCCAACAAAAATCGCATGCATAAACAAGAAGAGCTTTAGACTGCAAATATGCTGATGGAATTTTATTACTCTTGTAATTTCGTAAGTTAGATTTAAATGTGTTTGTCTTGTGTAGTATCGGTGATGTGTATGTATGTGTCTTGGGTTGTAGTTGTGCTGTCTAGTATGTTTGTGTAGTAGTTGTGCTGTCTACTATGTTTGTTTTGTCTTGCGTAGTAGTTGTGCTGTCTAATTTGTTTGTTTGTGTTTGTCTTGTGTAGTACTTGTGGTGTGTAGTTTGCTTATGTTTATATTGTGTAGTAGTTGTGGTGTGTTTGTGTTTATATTGTATTATAGTTGCGATGTGTTTGTGTGTGTCTTGAGTAGTAGCTGTGCTGTCTAATGTGTTTGTGTTTGTCTTGTGTAGTAGTTCCTCCATTCATATTGGGGGTTAGGCGTAGAACTGACAACTCTACACTGTAAAAAGAAAATGTCAAGAAACAGCAATATAAGGCCATGGATGTTCCCAAGGTAAAATATTCCGGAGGTAAAATAGTCCCCCGTTCGGATCTCCGGGTGGGGACTGCTTTGGGAGGTCCCTGGACCAAGGATAAGATCTACGTAAGGAATAAGGATATTAAATAAGGCACCTGGAATGTTCTGAGCCTTTACCGGCCTGGGGCATTTCAGTGTACAGTTAATGAGATAGTTAAGTATAAATTAGATGTAGTAGCTGTCCAGGAAGTTAGGTGGCCAGGAGAAGGGAATTGTAAAACTAAAAATTATACTTTTTTCTATGGTGGTACTGAAAATCATAATTTTGGAACAGGTTTTTTCATAAATAATAGAATTATCTCGGCTCTTAAAACAGTAGAATTTATTAATGATAGGATATCATATGCAGTTTTACAGGGTAGGTGGTGTAAAATTATTTTAATAAACATACATGCGCCAACGGAAGATAAGGATGATAATACTAAAGATGATTTTTATGCAGAGTAAGAACAGGTCTTTGATAAATTTTCTCAGTATGATATGAAAATTCTGTTAGGTGACTGTAATGCACAGATTGGCAAAGAAGAGACATTTAAACCCACGATTGGTAAAGAAGGTCTTCATGAATTAAGTAATGATAATGGTATAAGATTGATTACTTTTGCAACCTCAAAGAATTTAATTGTGAAAAGTACCACTTTTAAACATAAAGATATCCATAAATATACCTGGTCTTCTCCAGATGATAAAACTCATAATCAGATGGATCATATTCTCATTGATAAGAGAAGGCATACTAGTATAATTGACGTTCGTACACATAGAGGTGCTGACTGTGCCAGTGACCATTATTTAGTAATTGCAAAATTAAGAGAAAGACTCTCAGTGATAAATCATAAGCAACAAAATCTAAAAGTTATAAAATTTGATACAGGAAAGTTTACTGATGAAAGAATTAAGAAAGATTACCAAATTAAACTGTCAAATAGATTTGATGTTTTTCAGGATTTAAATGATGATGAAAATATAAATGAAACAGACGTAAATAAGAATTGGGAGTACATACGTAATGCAATAGAATCAGCAGCTAAAGAAAGTATAGGATACCATAAACCGAGAAAAAGTAAGCCATGGTTTGATGATGAATGTCATAATCTAATAGAAATAAGAAATCAGGCTAGACTTAGGTGGTTAAATAACTCTGATGATACAAATCTAAACAATTATAATAGAATAAAGCGAGAAGTTAACCGCACGTTTAGAAGTAAAGAAGAGATTACTTGAAAAGCAAAATTAACGAAATTGAAACAAACAGCAAAAATAAAAATATCAGAGATTTATATAAAGGTGTAAATGAGTTTAGAAAGGGGTGGCAACCTAAAGTAAACTTGATAAAAGATAAAGACGGTGATTTTCTAGCTGACCCAAGTGATATTCTAAATAGATGGAAGAACTACTTTAATGACCTTTTAAATGTTCATGTAGGAGATAAATCAGAAGTAAATGAAGTCCACACAGCAGAACCTTTAGTTCCAGAACCTAACTTGACTGAAGTTAAAGATGCTATTAAAAGGCTAAAGAATAACAAAGCACCTGGCATTGATTTAATACCAGCTGAGTTAATTAAATATGGTGGAAATTCATTAATATGTCAAATTCATAAATTAATTTGTTTAATATGGAATAAAGAAGAAATCCCTCAACAGTGGAAAGAATCCATAATTGTTCCTGTGTTTAAAAAAGGTGATAAAATGAACTGCAATAATTACCGTGGAATTTCTCTACTCTCAACAACATATAAAATATTATCTAATATTCTTTTAACAAGACTAACCCCATATGCTAATGAAATTATAGGTGATTATCAATGTGGATTTAAACGTAACAGATCAACTAGAGATCAAATTTTTCACGTCAGACAGACACTTGAAAAAAGTGGGAATATAATCAAAATGTCCATCAGCTATTCATTGATTTCAAAAAAGCATATGATTTGGTCAAAAGAGATAAATTTTATAATATATTAGTAGAGTTTGGAATACCTAAGAAGCTTGTTAGTATGATAAAAATATGCACCAGTGAAACAGAAAGTAAAATTCGTGTGGGTATTAATATGTCTGACAAATTTACAATTCATGATGGGTTAAAACAAGGAGATGCATTATCTCCATTGCTCTTTAATTTTGCCTTAGAATATGCTCTTAGGAAGGTAAAAGAAAATAAAGAAGGACTAAAATTAAATGGTGTGACTGAGTTGTTAGCATATGCAGATGATGTAGGCTTACTGGGGGATGATGTGAATACAATTAAGAATAATGCTAAAATATTTTTCAAAACAGCTAAAGAGATAGGTTTGGAAGTTAACAAAGAGAAAACTAAATATATGCTTACAGGCCGAAACCAAGTGTTAGGGTAATAATCAAAATCTAATTATTGATAACAACTCGTTTGAACCAGTTTCCAAATTCAAATACTTAGGAGTAATATTAACAAATGAAAATGATATTAAAGAGGAAATAAAAAGTAGGCTTAATTCAGGAAATGCATGTTACTTCTCTCTTCATAAACTTTTGTCTTCTCGTTTAATAAAAATAAACTAAAAGTTAAAATATACAAAACAGTAATTTTGCCTGTAGTATTATATGCGTGTGAAACTTGGTCCCTTACATTGAAAGAGGAACATAAATTGAGAGTATTTGAAAATAAGATCCTTAGGAAAATATTTGGACCTAAAAGGGATGAGGAGACAGGTGAGTGGAGAAGGTTACATAATTTGGAACTACATAATTTGTATTCATGTCCAGATATTATTAGAATAATTAAATCAAGAAGACTTAGGTGGGCAGGCCATGTGGCACGAATGGGAGAGGAAAGAGGAGTTTACAGGATTCTTGTTGGGAAACCTGATGGTAAGAGACCTGTAGGAAGGCCAAGACGAAGATGGAGGGACAACGTTGAGATGGACCTAAAGGAAATCGGTAGGGATGGAAAAGAGTATATAGAACTTGCTCAAGATAGGGAAAGATGGAAGGCCTGTGTTGCTGTAGCCATGAACCTTCGGGTTTAAGAAGACTAGGGAGTTAGTTATTTTTTTTAGGATAGAAAATTAAAGTGTGACTTTTTCGCAAAAATTTATCGAGAGAGTAACAAGGAATACGTAGAGAATTAATTTCACGGAATCAAATTAACCCAGCCATAATAAAGATAATGATTATGATACTGTGTTTTATAATATAGGTGTGTTTCACCTACGTCACAAACTATGTTATACTCATTAAATATCTAGTCTAACATCGAAGAAATTAAAAGATGGGACCTCCCCGATGGCGCAGTGGTAGCGTCGTTATGCACAAGGTGACGACGCTATCCGATGGAGGCATCTAGTGGTTCGGATCCCACATTAAATTGTAGGTTGTCACCTGATTAGTCTTACTGTGCTTAAAGTGGAGTTTAAAAGTTAAATCAAAATCAAATTCAAAGATTGAATATGCAAGAAAGTAAATTTAGTGTGGTATCATATGGGCACTAAATGAGAGGCACAAGAGTTTTAAAAAAAACAAGATCCTTTCAAAACTACTGAAAAGAGATTAAGAAAGGTATGACTGGAGAAAAGTTCCAAAATCTGAACTTCGTAATTCATATTCAACTCCTGATAGTATTTCAATAAGTGAATAAAGACAATTCCGACTGGCGGGTCATGTGATTCATAAGAGGAAGAGACATCCAGGGCCACATTTTGTGATCTACTTTTGCAAGAAAAAAGTTCCGATTGGATTGATATGGCCCGGTATAGAAACCATTTGAGTGGCTGCGACAATAACTCTACGTTTAGGAAAGTCCAAAAGGTATTTAACACTTTTCTCTACAGAAAATATTGTTCCGAAATTCTGGGTGTCAACACTTTACTCGCCACAATACACACCGTAAAAGCTTACCACCAAGGTGTTCGAAAGTGCGAGACCGTACTTGAAGTGAGCGAGCATCCTCCGAGTATGGTCATGCAGTGCGGTCTTCAAGTCGTGGACTGGAAGTGAAAGTCTTTCGAATTGAACTTCGACTGCACCACCAAATACGATCAGTAGATAAATCTGAGGACTCGTTGTTCTCTCTGCATTTAAACGCTTGTTTTTCACGATGGAAATCACATAACATTTTCAAATGTTCTTATACATATATTTCCACACGTTAGAAGTACTTCAACCAACAACTTGCAGGCCTCAACCTGCGTTGCTGGATTTTCTAAATTCTTGATTTCAAACAAATGAACAACGAGTGCGGAAATCATGTGACCAAGTCTGCAACGATCCGTTTTCCGAGCTATGGTCTCTCTTGCTTATGTGCTTGATGCTTTCGAAGTAGTATGAAATGTGATATTACTGGAACATAAAAAGTACGACCCCCTACAAAAAGTACGACCCCGCTCAGACTAGTTTTGGCTACACTTAAAACTATGTCAAGATGCTTATATAAGCTTATTGCCTACAGTGTGCTACTCCGTCGAATCCAAGAATTTAGTAAAAAAGCCCTCGGGGATTTCCCGTAAAATGTACGATCCCCCTCAGATTGATTTGGCTACACGTACAAAAGCTGCATCTGTCAGATTGTTGTCCATAGGAATGTAAAAAATATGGCCATCTTGGCATTTTTTTGACTACACTTAAAACTAGGCCAAGATGCTCATATGAGCTTATTGCCTTTAGTGTAATACTCTGAAAAGTGTGCTTAAATACTTGACAGTCAGTTCTGAGTATTAATATGTTAACCCGAATATTTTAATTGGGCACCAGGCTCAACTTGTATATCTAGTACTAAGACAATGCATTATGCATAGGCTTTCTAGAATTGCTCTGTGACTCTTTCGTTTCTTATATCATAAACACATGATTTCTGACCTATAAGAATAACACTGCATATGGTGTCGGCAGGTGGTGTATCATGAAATTCACAGATTATTTTAATGTTTGTCCTGTCATTAACTACAACCTGCTTGCGTTTTGAGGTGTTGATTGCAAACATCCGTCTCTGTGCTTTGAATTAATCGGGTGAGTAATACATGTCGGTATTGCCAGTAGCGACTCTCTTGTATGCTGTGTAGGCCTCGTATAATTTAAGAAAATCATCCTTGGACGTGTCTATATTATAATTTTCTCTAGGAAACACCTCGTTTCTGCCGTTTTTAAGATATACGTTTTTGATATTGCAGTTATCGAACTTACTTGAATTTTGCTGCTGGTTGTTGTCTCGACCAGTCTGAAACAGCACCACCACAAAATCTGGCATGTCATATTGTATTCTAGAAAATGAATTCGTATCATCGAATACGTAATAGCTACCAGTGGCAGGCTTCTGGACACATTGATATGTATAAAATTGTAAAGGCACCTGTGGATTTTTTAGTATATCTGCTTTGTATTTAAAAGCATAACTGGCTTCGTATTCAACAACCGGGATTCTTAGCTCCATAGTCTGAATAAGACATTTGCCTTCGTCAGGTAGGGTATTAGGCAGAGCTGCTCCAGTAGAGTTTAATGTACTGTACCGCATCAAAGCATTATTATCATTGGCGGCTCTTCGAAATGTGATTCTTAAACCACCCTTCCACATAATGTCTTTGTAATCTGAGAAGAATCCAGGTAACAGTGTGACTCTTGGTTATTATTTTATCGCCAGCCTCAAATCCACCGATTTTGTAGTACGAGGCCTCGGTCTTGGATAAATTCAGTGTGGCCAAAGCTGTAGAGGTAATACCAGGATAGTCTACTCTGTTTATGACAACACCATGCTTTCGGATCTCGATTTGAGAAAACAGATGCGGTACAAAGTTGTCTACTAGTCTTATATTTGAGTTAGCAGAATAATCTGTGCCGTCGAGCTTGACAACATCAAACTTGATATATAAGTCTGCTCTCTGGGGGTGTATAAAGCCATACTCTACGTCAACATCAACCTCAATCTCTGTGTTGGGCTGATTCAAATTGGCAAAGGTCCTACGGTTCGGAGGGAACGAGTGTAGCTCGTAGCTTTCGATATGCTCCATTTTTTAGTATGTATTTTATTTATATATTAATCTCTATGATGGCGGTTGTTGTGGCTCCAGCAAAATCAACTAATTCTTCTTTTTCGTTAGTGACAACCAACTCAATGTAGTCGATTCTATTATGGCACGCAGGAAAATATAATGTTGGTGATGGAATGTAGATGATTGGCTCCATAAATTCAGAGTTAGGTTTGAATGTTGCGATGATGCCAGTTTGTTTGTGAGTGCCTATTCCATCTGATTTGGTGATCATACCCTCGGCCACATTGCAATGAATATTCAGAGTCTCTATGGCCAAGAATTTAGGTATATTAACAGCAGTGTGTTTGATGGCTGGCTCAAGTTTTGTGTTGTTCTGGAAGCCTAATAGCTCTGCTATAGTACCCAGATCCACTGTCTCTGTAGCAGACACAATCTCTACTCTGTGAGTGACAGAATTTTGAGTTAAGACAACACCACTAGGTAACTGAGCATTTAAAGTAGATATATTATACTGCCCTGGAGTGATGACAATTTTTTGATCCCCAGTTGTGATTGTGTTGTTATGATGTGTAATATTAGGGATCAAGTACATGCCGTAGAATGCTCTAAGAGCTATTGATTTGGGATACATAATATCATCATGTAGTTTGAGTTTTAAGATTGAATTCTGGCTGGTCAGATGGAATATGCCCATGATGTTTTAGATACCACAGGGCCTTTTGAAAATCTTCAATTGATGGTTTATTTATTTGGGACAGATATCTAAGAACAGATAAACACAGATGTCCACAATTTATATCTTCAAAATTTTGAATACGATCGTCATTGTAATACAGATTATGAGATTTTAGATATTTTACTACATTATTAGGTGGAATCCCCCCAAACGAATCGAACACAAACGCCTCGTTGTTTGAATATTTAAGATAGCAGATCCAGTGTGTGCCCTGATTTTTGTAGCTATCCAAATTGACTATGCCACACTCTTTTTTGAGCGGTTGTTTTGGTAAAGAATCAGACATGTACACACTTCTAAAATTTTTGATGCCCAGTAGTTCGATTAAAGCTTCAATATCTTGGTTGGTAAGCGGCGCTTGTTTTCTTTAAACTTATTTATGACTCTTTTAAGACCTTTGCCTTGTTTTTCTATGGCCAGATTATGGCGCCTTTGTTCAGCTAATTCGGCCTTATTCTTCTTGGCATCTATTACTGTTTTTGCTATGGCAGCCGATCCCCCTGCTAAGCTACCAACTGCACCGAGTGCTGCTAAGATAGCCGGGATACTAAATATAAAGCCACCTACATGTGATTTTTTCTGGATTGCTGTATTTTTTAAATTGGGGGTACTAAGTAACAACTTCATACCATAGCCTTTGGCAAGACAAGAGCTTTTCTTGTTGCGCTGTTTTTTGGTTAAAAAACTATCGACAGTACCAAGAGATTTATGACCTGCTTAAGGTATCTGATACATAACACCCTTGGCCTTTACCGTAGGTTTATTATATACATATTCTGGGATTACATAGCTTAAATAAGTGGTTTCAATTTAATTCGTAACACTTATTGCTGGGCCAGTTTATTTAGTCTGTTACAACCCCCACCCTAGTTTTTGTTTGGTGTTCATAGCTATGGTGGTCCCCAACGCTGCTATTTTTTCACCCAAAGAAGCATCTCTGCTTACTAATCTACCGAATACAGCCTCTTCTAATTTTTTGTCTGCCACACGTCGCTTGTCAAGATCGGTATGTGTGTTGTATGCTATGTCATGGTCTCTACAAGCAGCGTCTAGGGGATTAACACCAGGGTCCCCTCTATTTAGTCTATGGTCTAGTTTGGTACCGGGACCACAATACTGATAGCCTGGTATGTGTAACTCAAATGGCAGCTTGTTTATGATGTCATTAACCAGCCCCCGACCCTCAGAGATATTCCAAAATTTAGGCGGTAGAGTATTAATAATTCTTATAAGATAACCCCATCATTGTTCTTAATATAAAAATGTGATCTTGAGTCTGTCTCCCAGGTCTAAATCCCGCTTGTTTCTCTTCACGTTTTCCCTCTATGATTTTTCTCAGCCTCCTTTCCAATATATTCGTATACATCTTATATACCACTGATGATAGACATATTGCTCTATAATTATCACATTCCTTATTACTCCCTTTCTTGTGTACTGGCACAATTATGTTCCTTTTCCACTCTTCTGGTATAGTCTCAGTTCTCCATACTTCCCTTAATATATTCAGTAGTATTTCAGCCATTCTTGGTCCTCCATATTTTATAAGTTCTGGTGCTATTCCATCCCATCCTGCTGCTTTCCCAATTCGTATCCGTTTAATTGCTTCTCTCACTTCATTCTCTGTTATCATCATATATTCTTCTACATGCTCCTCCTCTTCTCTGTTTCTTATTCTCTCATCCTCCTCCTGTTCCTGTTCCTGCTCCTCATCTTGTTCTTGCTCATTTGTCCTATCCTTGAACTTTTCTTCATAGTATTTTCTCCATTCCTCCATCACATTCTCCCTTCCTATGACTAGTACATTTTCCTTATTTCTTATAGCTCTTGCTGCTTTTCCCCATTTTCCTTTCAGGCTTTTGACCATATTCCAGAACTGCTTTCTATGTTCTACAAAACTTTGTTCAATATCATTTCCAAACTTCTCCCAAGATTTTCACTTTGACTCCTCTACAGCCAATTTATTCTCATTTCTTTTCTTGCACATATATTAACCTATGTTCCTCTGATCTTAATTATAGGTAATTCTTCCATGCTTTCTTTTTCTCTTTCACTTTTTTCTTTACTTCATCCGTGCACCAATTAGTTATTTTCCTTTTTGTATTCACCCTAACTTTGCCACATACTTTAATTGCTGCATACAGTATCACTTCCTTAAATTTTTCCCACATACTGTCAATTTCCATTCTTGTTATTTCCAATTCATTCAATTTTTCTTCTACTAGTTCATTATACTTATACTGTTTTCTCTTCTCTTCCTTAACCAGCTGCTTTACTTGTATCTTTTCAAACTTCCTATCTCTTTCTCTATTATTCCTCTTAAATCTTGTTATAGCTATTAGCAGTCTGTGGTCAGTACTCAATTCAGCACCTCGAATTACCTTTACATCCATAAAGGCATATCGAAGTGCTCTTAAATAAATTATGTAGTCTATTATACTCTTTGCCGCACTTCCCTCAGCTTCATAAGTGATTTTATGAATTTTCTTATGCTGGAAAAAGGCGTTTCCTGGTAGCAATTGGTTCTCTACACAGAATTCTATTAATCTTTGTCCATTTTCATTTATCACACTTTCCTCTCCATATGGTCTCATACAACCATGTGACCTTATCCTATTGTTTCCAGTTCTACCATTAAGATCTTCCATCAATATTACCTTCCTATTCTCTTCATTCTCTTTATCCACTACTCTTTGTAATTGAGTATAGAAAACTTCTTTCTCCAATATGTTCTGATCATTTGTCGGGGCATAAACTTGTATTGTTGTTATTCTTTCTTCAATTTTCAGTCTAACTACTATTATCCTTGAATTCACTGGTTCCCATGATTCCACCCTTTCTTCCATTTGCTCATTAACTATTATGCCAACTCCCTCCTTAGCTCTTCTTCCTCTACCTACTCCAACATATCTCAGCACATATCCTCTTTCAAGGCACATTATACCACTGCCTTTCTTCCTTACTTCACTTAGTCCTAGTACTGCTAGTTTATACTTTTTCATTTCTCCTACAATCTCCACTTCTTTTCCATTAATTGTTTTAATATTCCAAGTTCCAATTCGGATATTCCATTTCCTTGCTTGTCGTCTTCTACTAAATCCATCCTTTCCGAGGCTACCTTTATTTCTCTGAATCCGCTAGTTTTAGTCTGGTGTGGGGGATTAGCCCAACGACCAGGCTGATTTTTATTTTCAGGGTTTTCTCTCATATACTTTGGTGATCCCACACCCCTGCAAGGCAGCAGTTGGTTTTGGATATTTGACGGAGATATCCAATCCGCTTCTTAGTGGTTCATATTGGCCACTAACGTCGTAACTCTTCCGCTTCCATTGCCGTTGGGATTTTCTCTATGATCCTCTTCCGCCTCTGGAACCGTTGGTCTTCGCCCTCCGGGCCGGCTCTCTATATTTTAACCCCTAGAGAGAGGGTGGCCCAGTATTAAGCCCCCAGGCACTGGGCTCCCTGTTGGTCCACGGGTCCTTATTCTATATTCGGACCACCCCACCATATCTGGTGGGATCCCTCATCCGCCACCCGAGGGATGCACCTGGTAGAGGTCAGGGTCCAATCCCCTTAGTGTCGTTGACTATAAAATTAGACAATTTTGGCTATCATATCCATAATTCCGACTTTTTCGTTGTAAAAGTTGTGGTTACCGGCATTTTCTTGGCCAGCTATGACGAGCAGCCTATCTATTAGTTTTCTTACATCGTCAACCCAGACAAATTCTTTAGGCACGGTGTTGTAATCTTTGATTCCGCTACCTGTCTTGATCTGTGTCCATATGGGCTTGATTAAGTTGTTGTATTTTGCTCCACTGCTAGACTTGACTCTTTTTTGTGTAGGATCGTTGTTCTGGTACAGGGCATCCGATTTTATTAGTATTTCTTTGAAGTGAACATAGTCTTGATCTGTATAGTCGTCAGGCCGTTTACGAGTCATCAGTTCCAACAATCCAGGTGTTCCAGGATACTTAACAAAACCGCCTCTTTATCCAAGATGAGATTCTGAATATACAATCAGATCATCGCCCATAAACAAACTCTAAAATTGCCAATTTTATGTATGATGCTACCGTCAAGCTCTGTGTCAGCATATAAACCGAAGACCTCGTCTTTGTTGTCTTTGGGTGTGCTTAAATATTTTTGAGCAAGAAGGCCCAAATCAATAGGATCTTGACTAGCTTCGATTCTTTGAGAACGAACAGGACTAGGTGTATGAATACTAGAAAGTGCGATGATTGGATAATCTAATATGTTCCGAGCAGCTACCGGTACAAACTCTGTGATCAAATTTTGAATTTGCTCTGTAACAGTTTTGATATTTTTACCCAGTTCACTAATAGCATCAATAATAGGCTGTTCTGTGCGCTTGTGTTGTTCGTAAAAACCTCGGTTCTCTGATTTCCATCCCTTGAATCGTTCTACAAGATAGTCTCTTAATTTAAGATCGTCAACGATTGGTCGTTTCATAGCTGTTTATATACGTCTCTAAGTCTGGAAAATCATTGATTTTACTCCTATATTTACCACTATTGGGTTTCCTTGTCATATCGATTGTGACAAACCCGTAGCTGTCCTGGTTCCAGCACCTACCACAAAACTTAGAAAAATCGTTGTAGCTTAAGTCTGCACCTACATACTCGTCATGTATGTGTTTGAGGTTAGTATGATCTTGACGAAATGCACATATGAAATTGCTGTTGTCTCGTAGCAGCTGTTTCGGTATTTTGGAAAAGGTCTGCGCCAGGTATAAGCAATCTATCTCTTTGTGTCGCCCCTGTGTAAAAAACTTTCGAACCTCGTTTTGATTATCTAGTATAATGTCATCAAACACAACAACAGAGTTATCGAGACAGTCATCGAGTGGCTTAACATCTGATTCAAAAGTGGCTATATCCAGTCCATCGTATAGCTTCATCAGATGCTGATATTTTAATTGTTCTAAGCTCTTAGAAATGACGTACAAGTGCCTGTTTTTCCAGTCTAACCAGTTAGGTGCCAGTAAAAAATTATCAACCAGTAGCGTAGTCTTACCGATGGCCCAACAATAAGACAACGAATATTATCAGGTAGCAGATTGCCATTTTTCTTAGTCTGCTGTTAGGGCTCTGGTAGTCGCTTTATAACATCCCAGGTGTTCATAGTATCACTTTGTCTGCTTTGATCCAGCTGGTTTCCGGATCACCTAGCCATTTGAATAGTAGCTTGTTGCCTTTTTTGCGGATGACTTTTTCTATGAGATATGTGTCAGGCTGTTTAGTTTTGCTAAGTTCTTCTTCATAGAATCGGCCTTTGAGGATTTCGTTGTGATGGTCTTTTATTATATATGTGTTAAGGGCCCCAGGTATAACTTGAACCACTGTAAATAATTCAGTGCTCCAGTTTCTAGTAAAGCCTCTTTCGAATATGTGTTTATATTTACTAATCCTTACTTGATCACCTACCTTGTATTTAGATCTTCTGGTTGTTGGCTGATATCTCGGATAGTAAACAGTGTTGATCAATTGCTGCTCGTCTGATTGGGTTACATCAGATGGCTTCTTATTAATTGTGGTGTGGACCGAGTTGTTATACTGATCTAGAAGTTCTGGTATCATAGCAACCCATTTATAATTACCTTGAAGCGTAAATTGCTTATACATATGACTTTTTAGGGTCCTATTGAATCTTTCTACAATAGAGGCTTTGAGATCCCTGTAACTTGAGTAATGTCTTAATGACTGGCTCTTAACAAATTGTTGAAATACCAAATTATAGAATTCTTTACCGTTATCTGTTTGTAGATAGCGTGGTAATCTGCCACTCTGATTGATGATTGTCCTAAAAGCTTCGGTAAAACATGCTCCAGTCTTGGATTTGAGTGGCCCAGGCATATTTCGAAAATGTATCTATGACAGTAAGTAGATACTTGTAGCCCTTGTTGATCTTGTGTATGTTTTTCAGCTGTCCGCTTGCCATCTCAACCAAGTCAGCCTGCCACAAATCGTTTATGCCTTTTGTGACCACTGGCAGTCGCTTATAGTTACGTTTGGCTGGTCTGTGTAGTTCGTCAACTATGGTTTGTCTAGACATAGTATGTAAACAAGAATATTGCAACTATGGGGTGTTCAGCAGCTGATACTACAGGATTTTCTAAATACAGCTTATCCCCTGTTTGTATGTCAAACTCCAAAGAACCATCATCTTCAGCATAGGCTGTTCTAGTGTATTGGGGTCTGTAAAATCCTCCAACTCCACACTGGTGATTTTTGGTATGTTGTCAGCATTGGCTATTGACAAGGTATTGTAGTGCTGAGTCTGCGGTTGTAACCAGTATTTGATCTTGACCGGTTTGAGTGTGCCCCTTACGAAGAACTGGTAATAAAATTGTGCAGGGGACAACATATACAGTTTGACACCTGGTGTAAACGGTGATTCGTATTCTTTGTTGGGGACACTGTACAATTCAAGGATTACTGTGTGCTTAGGATTCTCGATTAGGCCAGTTATTTCTTTTTCTGCTGTAAGCAATCTACTAATTACAATTTCATGATGCTCGTTTATAGTCCTAACAATCTCGTCGTGGCCTGGTTTGATTCTTATGTCCACAGCAAGTTTCTTGTATTGTTGCACAATCTCTTGAAGCTGCGTGGCAAAAACAGACAGAGCATTTGCTTGGTTGGATTCTATGGTCCCTAGCTGTTGCTTGATGTTGGCTACAATTAGCTGTAGATTTTCAACAACAGCCAATTTTTAACTTTGGGCTGTAAGATCATGGACTTGGGTTCTGATATCCTCAAACAGAGCATGCACGTCGTTAATATGCTGATTGGTTGGAAGAGGAGCCACTGTCTGATTAAGCTGTTTGATCTCTGTCTGAATATTCTTGATGTTTTCAGGTTTCAATATGCGATGTACGGCTCTTAATATTTTTAAGTTCCTGTGATGTAGGCAGATTGGCCACCGTATTCTGCAGAGACTCAAGGGCCAATTTTACATCATTTAATTCACTAGCGTCAGCCACACTACGCATAGCATCTTGGAGCAGGGCTATATCTGCCTGAGTAGGTGTTGATTGTTGTAAAATTTCAAGCTTTGTTTGAATATCATCGATCAAGTGATGAAAATGTGATAGCTCAGATTCGGTATTAAGATTTTTAAGTTTGGTGATCTGTTGCTGAACACTGGCAAGGGTGTCTACGATACCAAGTAAACGGGACTCCAGAGTTTCTTGTACACTTGTCAGAGCGTTGCGTACTGCTGCTATGGTACCCTCAAAATGGCTTATGGTACTCTGAATTTTGCCAAAATCCTCGTATGTCTCTAGTTGTAGCTTGATGTTGGCAACACTACGAGTAATAGCACTCAGAGCATTCGAGGATGGTAGGTTGTTCATAAAATTTTCTAGTGTCGATTTTTCTTAGACCTCTGCTATGGCATTGTTTAAGGGGTCCAGATTAGGTATCTGTAGTGATTGAATCTGTTCTTTTAAAGTAGAAATCACTAGATCAAAATAATCTTGGGACTTTATGCTTTTGACAATTGTTTGGAGCTGTGTCTGGACACCAGCAATCTGCTCTTCTAGTTGCTGTTTTAGTTGCTCAGAGTTGGTAGCCTGAGTCTTAAATTTGGCTTGAAGAGCTGCTATGGCCTCCTATAAACTCTGAAAATTATCTAGTGTAGCCAAGTCAGTGTATTTCTGAAGCAGCAATTTAAGTTCTGAGTCGATTTTAAGAAGAGGGTCCATACATTGTGATTGTAACTTGGTAATCTCGAGTTGAAGACTGGCATTGAGTGTGGTTTGTAGAGCTTGTAAATCACTTCTTAATTTTTTGACTCTGACGTCAAGCATCAGAATCTCGTCGCTGTGATCTTCACGCCTTGTATGGCCAAATATATCGTTAGGCATTGTGCTTTTTTAGCGGTTATTTATTATAGAGTATCTGATTCTTAATTCTATAAAAAAAGGTATGTCATAATGTCCCAGGACCTCAAAATATAAGCAGTCAACGGCAGAGATAGTATATACAGTGACAGAAACCATGTTTGAGTGCTTAATTCTATAAATATTTCTGCCTACTGAAAACTTGACATTGCCCTCGGGGGTTGTAATAAATTGTAATTGACCACCTACAGGTAACTGGTAGTGGTTTAAGTTATTGTTAGATATGTACACTTCGCAACATCTTATTTGACCGCCCCGAAAGAATTATAAGTCCCGAAATCGTAAACTTAGCAACATTGCATTTCGGCTCCAGGTGAGAGTAGCCAACTTTGAGTAGGTCCTTCCACTAGACGAAAAACGCTGCGGTGATAGGTTTTGAATTTAATACTTTCCATGAACTTAGAAACTATAAACCGCTATTATAATACACAATCAAACAGAAATAATAAATTGGAAAGAGAATTTTGAAGGATATTTACGATTCTGCTTGCTCGACTTGAAATTTGGGGGATTTGAAACACTGAATAGAGTTTTTCTCCACCTGGAGGAAATTGCCATGAAGTTTGTGCAGAAAGAAGCAAATTTGTGAGGAGTTTATGCGACATTTTATTTACAATACCTTGCATAATATCGAACAGTTCTCAAAAACATATATTTTACACGACTTGTCGAGAAAATATGCTTGAAACACAGGAAGGTGGGAGTCTTCATAAACATCAACATGTTTTTAAAGGTATAACGACATTAAGTTAACGTAGAGCAGTTGGTTAGGCGCTAACGTTAAGCCTCGGCTGGATGTTTCTCTCAACAGCTGAAAACTGCTTCTCGTTCTGTTGACAAAATCTCCTAACATATGCTTCCAATTTCGGTGATACTCTGCAAGGCTTTTCTAGAAGGATACACGAAGGGATGTATTGAATAAAAAATCGAATTGGGATTCTAGTTTAGCGTACAAAAAATTGGAAATGCAGCATTAATTGGATGTGAAAGCAGCTTTAAATGGGGCGTTTGAAGAATTTTAAACCATCTTACGGTTTAGGTTCAACATTGTGCATCTTAGTGTCGTGAATTTAGATAGATAATTCCAAGCGTTTGCACAATATCTTCAACAGAAATTACATAATTTTATTACAAAAAATACAAGTATTTAGTTCCCACGCCTTCTAGAAGTTCGAGGATTTTCCGCTTATGGCGCTGCTGTCGCTTAAGGGCAAGCAACCCTCTGAATGTGTATTCTCCCATCTGCGGCACCGGTCATGTGCCGCTCGGAGCGGAGGAGGGGGGGGAGGGTTAAACACCGCAATTTGCAAACTTATCTTGCTTTGACATCCGGTTTATGTTTTGTCCGCGCAAAGACCTTGGAAACTCAGGGAAGTGCATTCATTCCTTCAGTGGGTGGCTACGTTCAAAATACAAGACAGACAGTCTTGCAAGTCGAGGAAGTGAATCGCCATCACTTAGTTTACACAAATTACGTCGGTTTACAAGTCTGATCCAAATCAAGAAAGCCAGTTACTTCGTTGACTTACTCTGTGATGCTCTCCGATTTTTATTACATATCTAGGTTATGCATCATAATGGGAATTGAAGAAAATGTAGGATGGAAGAGAGTGGTTCAGAGATTCCCATTTTCGCATTTTGACTTTTTTTACCTAATACAATTATATTACTTATACTAAATCTTTTGCGGCGCGGTGAGACCCAAGAACTGATTTATTTTAATTTATTGAAGCTCAAAGTAAATAATAGAATAAAAATTTAAATTAACATTCATCATATTATTATTATTATGATCATCATGCGTATTATTATTATTATTATGAAACGTATAAAGCGCAAAATTTAATAGGACGACAATGCTCTGTCTGAGTTTGGTGTGAAATAACAACATTTTAATAAATTTATTTCCAAACCATGAATTTCATCTGAAATTAATGCTCCCCGATCGCGTAGTGGTAACGTCATCACCTTGTAATCAAGAGTTCCCAGGTTAGGGTCCCACTTTAAACTGTAGGTCCAATCCCAATTAGCCTATCTGTGCATAACATAGGACTTAATACAAAAATTAATGTAATATTATGTAAAAATTGACAATTTTGACTGACGTGTCGGCGTTAAATGAACCTAAAAATTAAAATACAAATTATACAAAAATAACAGAAAATTTACGAAGGGGAAAATTAAAGTTACTGGTTTGAAGATGTAGAGGCTGGGGAAAATGAGACAGGAGACACTTTCCTGGAATCCCCTTCAATTTGAACAGTGACTTGACATTGGTAACATTAACTAAGGAAGCATTCATTCATTAACTGACATTCGAGCCTATTGGACTTATGACTTTGCGGTGCATCACAGTCAGAAATCTGGTGAAATCTTAATATTTAGTTTCAAGTGGGATCCAAACCACTCCTTCGGGAGCGGCGTTCCTTCAACGGCTATTGAACCCGGGGCCCTCTGATTACAAGTAGGCCCTCCTTGGTAATGGTGCATAATATTTGAATACAATTGAATTGTATTCCTTTTCCAGCAGTTTAGCGAGTAAAATTTTAAAATTTCGCTTACACTCGAAACTAGGGCGACTTTTTTTTTCGCCTCATTTGAGCTGGAATGAGACTTGGGAGAGTCTAGAACTTGTAATACAGAAAACTCAATTTTATTTATAACTCTTTTATCTCTCTCTGTGTGTAAAACCATAGTATCTTTTTCACGATTAGGTCTTGTTCCATTTTCCCTCCTGCGTTCTTTGCTCTCTCTCCCTGGCTCTTCAGATATAGAGCATCCTTCATTTCTTGCCCTTCTCTTTCTCTCTCTCCCTCCACTTGCTCGTTCTCTATTTCGTTTTCTACCTTTTGTTTCTGTTTCTCATTCTCTCTTTCTATAGATTTCTCTGTATGCCTCTCTTTTTGTTTCTCTTCCTTCCTTTATCTCTTTATCGTTCTGTACTGTTTCTTTTCTTTGTTCCTATTCTCACTCCATCGTGAGAAATGTTTATCTTCATTTCTCTCAATCCACCCCTCCCTCTGTTATTATAGTATGTTTTGGTTGGTTTTCCACTTCCTTTTCTTCTCTTTCAGTCTGTTTTGCCTCTTTATTTCCACTGGAGGCACATGGCACAGTGGTTCGGATCCCACTTTAAACTGTAGGTCCACTCCCGATTAGCCTTTCTGTGCATAAAGTTGACATAAAACCACAAATCAATCAATCAATCTTTATTTTCACTTTCATTCTCTATCCTTTGGTTTTTAAGCATCACGCTCCAGCCTGCTTTAGCCTTCCCCCGCCCCTAGAAGTGTCGTCCTCCACTGGTACCTATTTATTTGAGAATGAGTGAACCCCAGAGCCGTTTTATGCAGAGAGAAGGCCGCAAAAATCCGACCTTACAAAACACGCCCAGGAATCTAATCTTAGTCTCCTGCAGGCCAGTGAGACACCCAGCCGACTTTACAAAGGGAAAACTTCCCTGTTATTGTCCTTCAATACTTTCTTTTTTTCAAATCAACTTTAATCTCTATTTTCTCATTCGAAAAAGAATAGTTTCGGAGAATTAGAGATTAGAAAAAGGAATTTACCTTGGCTTTTCTGTCACTTTTGAGGCGAGGACTATTTAGGGGACGGAGATCCAGAGGGCACTGGCATGCATACGCAGAGGGGGTGCTGAAGGATCTACAGCCCCCCCCGAAATTTTTAGAAAATAAAATATTCAAATGAAGGTAGTAATAAAGTCGAAAAAACTCAAAATGGCCCCCAATAACAATTTTTGTGTTTGAATTACTTTTAAAACGAAGGTTTAAAATTTTGAGCTCATACCAAATGAAAATAAAACACCAACACTGAAATTGATTTACGGCAATGTATTCTATCATTTAACCAAATATTTAATCTCCCTCTGTTCAGTAAAGGTTAGATTCATGGCACGGAACCCGCATTCACATTCAGTTGTAGATATTGGTACAATTTCAATTGAATTCACATAATACTTGAGTGAGGTGAAAATGTGTTTTGGCTGACATGACATGTTTCCTGACATGTTTCCATAAAACACACGTTCTTAATCATCTAAATGCCATGTGTGTGCATTTAATAGGACTATATTAAAAAATAAACCTGTCTTCAAAGCGGCCATTCATACTGTGCAACGAAGATTGAAAACGATGCTTTCAAACGTATGGTTTTCCTAGATCGGGGACCACCTCGACTTATTTTTATAAAACACAAGAAAATACTACAGATCTCAACAAGCTCTCGAAGAAGATTAAATGACCAAGCAACTCAACATACGTCAGATACACCGCCCAGTTTTAGTGTTCGATACAAGAATACTTGTGAATCACCAGAAGTCTGAAAAAATACCGAATACATGGCATTTAAAAGAGACAGTCAGGGGTGCCAATTTTTTTTAAAAAAAACACTGGGTGGGCTCAAAAATTTGAATTCACAAATCACATAAATTATTGGGTGGACTCGGGTCCCACAGACCCGTATAAATTGGTGTCACTGTACACAGTCACCATAAATTGCATAACGAGATTTTTTTGTATGTAGCTATGGTGTGGTAAACTTAAATGAATCCAAATGGAAAACCATAAGTACGATATAGTTTACAAGTGGGTTCAAAATAATGATCCCAGGTTGAGATGTGTCACTCATAACTAGAAATTTGATGTTTCAAAACAAGACGGGGGGCAGAGGCGTGGCGTGCATGTAGCCGCTGTTACCGCAGGTAACACCAAAATATAAAGAATTGAAGAACCTGTCTTAAAATATTATTACGTACATAAACTGCTAATATTGTCGTAAAGTAAACATTGCAGACTGACATTTTTTCTGACACCGGCAAAAGCGAAGAGGAGGACTGATCCGGTACCCTCCTCAGGCAACATGAGGAAAGGGCCCTGAGCTCACCCAAGGAAGACTTTCCGTCGCGGCAAAGACTGTTACGGCGGGAGGAGGAGGCGGGTTATTGCCATGACTGTTTAGCCGCCGCAGTTGCCGGTGATCCTTACCGGATACAGATCAGTGTTGCCATATTCAATTGACAGAAAAGAGCTAAGTCGCCTAATCGGGTCTATCTTACTCTGAAGGTGTCCAGTCACACTGGGGAACGATGGCGCAGTGGTAGCGTTGCAGCCTTATAATCAAGGGATTCCGGGTTCGATACCCGGTGGAGGCATAAGTGGTTCGGATCCAAATTTTAAACTGTCCCGATTAGCATTACTGTGCATGAAGTGGACTTAAATTGCCAAATCAAAATTTTAAAAAATCAAATCACACTGGGGGAAAAGCAAACTACCAAGTGATATTTTGTATTTACTCTAAATATCAGCAATTACGAAAGTCCTCTTTGTCCTTCTTCGACATCATGGGCGAGAAGGAGAGGAGAGGGATGGGTATGATCAAGGGGTCCGCTGTCCTTCTAAAAATGTCAACCTAAAATTCTATATTTCATACATATAATATTATTTCGGTTACAGAAATTTCTGATAATTGTTGAAAGGTCCAATTGAGATTGACATACGTTGTCGCAGGAATTAAATAATTTCGGATTGAAGCAATGTTCTTGAGATGGTAGAACTGTTTTTTGGTGAAAACATTACTTACAAGCATAATTTCCCGATTGTTATCTTAGCACGTTCTGAAGTGTCAGGTGTCCCAGGTTCGAATCCTCAGCAAGAAATGGTTATTCAATGTTCGTTGTTATTATTTTACTTACATAATTATAAAAATTAATAATTACATACACAAATAAATAATAATTTTATTTCAATAATTCACCATGCATCCTCATCGTCACGATTATCCTATAAAGCGAAAGCCTTAAAGGTAGCAAAGGACGTAAAATATACGAAATAGTAGTGGTGTCAGAAATGAGATTTCAGTGGATTTAGCGAAACATGGGAGTGGGAGTAGTTAGGAAACAGATGAAGACTACATCACTCTACATACGTCTTATTTGAAACGAAAAGTTTCGCGATTTGGGCAAATCTGGTTTCAAATGAACTAAGATGGCACCAGTAGTAGAACTGCACTTCTTGCAGGTTCCGAAGGAAATATTGGGGAAGCGCCGATGCTAAAAGGGGAAGGGGCAAGAAGGGTGCTTCACGTGTTACAAAAGTAAACAACGGTTTGTGGGAGGGACTGTGCAGTGGGAGTTTTGTGACTGGTGTATTTCGTCTTTATGTTGTTTTCGGGCATTGTCAATTAATTAATGGAGCTTGCTTCGAGTTCCGAGGTGGCGGGTTCATCCTATCTGAACAGTGTGTGTAATCGTGCGATAGAAGATATTTTGAAGCAATCTTCCGGTTCGTTCTTTTGCAGAAAAAATCGAAATTGTGGTGAAAGGGAGGCCAAAGCCTATTTTGAACGATTTAAAAACCAAATCGTCTGCTGGATATGACCGACATTTCAATGTTTCGTGGTATAACGACTATCCATGGTTATGTGGATGTGCGCAGTTGTCGAAACTCTTTTTTTGGCCATGTACTCAATTTTCGGGTGAAAAAAAAAAACGTGTGGAATTCAGGTGTGGATAACATGGACCATGACCATGACGCACCCAAAAATTCAAATTCAAATGAAAGACTTCACTTTATGACAGCATCATAGAACTTTTTTGATTTGATTTGATTGATTTTGCTTTCCTTGTGCCACTTTTGGCTAATTTGCGAAGATGGGGATGAGTGATGATATGATGAAATTGATGAATTGCAGACGTACCAGATTAATATTATATGAACTACTTGGAAGACATTGGGGGGGGGGGGCATGAGGTGGGGAGGCGCCCAAGTCTCCCTTAAATGTCCTACTGATAACCGGTAACACTTTTAAAAATCCCACGCCACGCCACTGACGGGGAAAAATCCTTCCTATTGTCCCTTCAAATGTCACCCTGCATTAAAATTATTAGAAATTCGCTACTTTCAAATGACAAAACTCTGATTTTCCGTTTTATGTATATATATATATATATATATATATATATATATATATATATATAATATTGAGGACGAATTTTGTACCTTACAGATGAAAAATGTTCCTGCGCCACTGTTTATGCACGATCCAAGTTCACAAGTTCAGCCCCCCAAAACAAAATATATAGGAAAATATAATTATAATCTCTAATTCATCGTACACAAGTACTGAAATTAAATAATAAAAATATACGTTTTTAGTACTTGTTGTATAATCGAAGGTTATTTATTTCTGCCGAACTTATTGGAAGGCAACGATTATATTGGGAACATGCGGTTGTTAAGGCCAGTGTCAAAGAAGATTTATGGAACTAACCAAGAAATTTACTTTTCGTCTACTGGATCCAACCTTCTTTTTTGTTATTCAATAAATATTCGATCCTTGATCTATTTGACATTTATTTCCCCATTTCATTTTTTTGCGATATTAACTACACCTAAATAAAGAATACGTTTTGCTATATCCCTGTTTCTACACCGTCTTTTTGCCTATTCAAGTAATAATAATAATAATAATACATTAATTTACATATTTAATTAATGTCATTAATCTAATGTGAATACTTTAATTTAATCATTTATATTATTACTAATATTATTTCTGAGACTTGGTTCGGACCCCCCCCCCCCCCGAAATATATTTCTTGATACGTACCTGCTTTTGACTAATCTTGATTGATTGATTTGTTGTTTTAAGTCCACTTTATGCACAGGAAGGCTAATCGAGACTGGACCTACAGTTTAAAGTGGGATCCGAACCACTGTGCCATGTGCCTACAACGGGTATCGAACAGACTAATATTGAGTAATAGAGATCCCGAGTTCGGGGGTTATGTACAGAATGGTATTGTAATGGGAAGGGGAAGTGCTCCATCTACTTGCTAACATTTGGTTATTGTGGGGAGACTATATATGTACAATTTATAATATATCGATGCTTCAAGAGTAGTTGCAGGAAATTTTGCAAATACCTCACTCTTTACGTGCATCTATCCATTTTGGACACTTATCAATATCACCAACTATTAGAGCACAGCTAATCATAATTGTGAACTGATAGCAAAACGTTTGTTTGTTAAACTTGTTTTAAGACCAATTATATTCACAGAAAGGCAAATCGGGACTGGACGTATAGTTTAAAGTGGGATCCGAGCCACTCAGTGGCGTATGGCAGATATTTGGGCCCACCTGCAAGTAAAATATTGAGGGGCCCCATTAGTGCCAAAAAAAAATATGATGCCAGAGTGGGACGGAAGTACAATAGTTAGCTGCCCTCCCCCCTTCGTTGTACAAGAAATTAACTTTTACCTCAAATATTATGCCTTCCCATTTTTTTGTTATCGACTTATATCACTGTAGTACTTTCTTGAAACTAAATCAGGATGGGCTGAATCTCTGAAAAATAACTGGAAGAAGAATCTGGAAATATTTTCTCTACTTCAACGCAGCGACACAGCCAGGAATCATTTTTGGAGGAGGGGGAAGCTTCCAGCTGTCAAATATTTTGTTCGTGATGCTTTGTATTTTTGCTTGAAATATTTTTTATGAAGTTACATATATTACACAGATATTAAAAAATACTGTTTTGGTGGAATTGTAAAAAAATAGTAAACACTCCTCTTTCGGACTTTGAGGTGAATGTGCCTTCAGCCCCTGGTTCCTCCAGGCCAAGATTCAACGTAAGAGTCGCTCATATTAGCCTTCTAATACTGAGTGAGTAGCCCTAATATACTCAAGCAACAAACTTATCCTTCAGTAATGGGGGTTGAACCGGACATCTAGATTGTCGGTGGTAACCTATCACAAGGTAAATTTCCATCTGCTACGAAGAAATAACTGCGGACTCTAGTCTTTGAGTGATAGATAATAAAGCTGCGAAGGAACTGAAAATTTATCACTCAATGAAATGCAGCTTCGAAGGACTGAGCCCATCCCAAAATAAAATAAGGTTGCCACAGGTTAGTAGACCTCAACATCATTATTCATAATTTTAACGCTGCCATTCTTTTTTCGATAGACCAGTGATCATACTTTCTTAAAGACTTTTTCATGAAACAAGAACCTTTTTATTAATAAACCATCAGTGCTCGAATTTGCATAATCATTCTCCTTCATCTACTTCATTATCTTCAAGTTGCTCCACACAAGGATCCTTCCTTCTATCCCCAACGCGAACAAGGAAATTTGCAGCTAGGAATTTTCCTTTCGAACACTGCAGATAACAAAATCGTAACACATTAGAAAATAAGAACTAGTTCGACAGAAATGTCCACAAAATGCCAAATTGTAAGAAATATGAACTTACAAAATTACACAAAATAATGGTCACATTCAACTCATAAGTTGTATACCCTGCGTGGCAGAGGATGGAATAATGGTCTTTACAGCAAAGGGATAATTTACTATGGGTCCCACCTTTAACTGAGGTTTTCAGCCCCTTTGAAGTAAAACAAGTGTAGACAATGTGGGAAATTCATTTCAGCTCTTATTTCAATATGAAAAGAATTGGGCCCCTCCTTGAAAATATTTGGTGGGAAGTTACATTTTAAATATCACGTGTAAAACTAAAAGGTTACGAATTAACAATTTTGATGTTTGTTGTAAAATAAGGATCGACTGGTTGAGCAACTGAATATTTCTACTGGATTCCTAACTGTAGACAATTGACACGCTACACTACGTTTACGACAAACTGCGTAGATACAAAGGTATGATATGAGGGATATTTTCCTATCGATTGACATCTGCGAGCAAGTAAGTTAATTCTGCATTTCGGGGGGGGGGGCATATGACAAGTTACCGGGGCCCCTCTGGCTGAGATAATACGTCACTGCTTGTTATCGCAGACGTCGTATATGATGTTACTGGGAACCAGATTTCTGTTTCGTAAATCTATTTTTTTTATAAGCGACACTATCTTTGGAATTTCTGCGATTATATAAAAAAATCAAGAGCACATTGTGGGGCCCCTACGCCTCGCCCCTTCGTATTTTACTACATAATCTATGTTAGTTGGCCATTTTACTGTAACTTAATGAATGTACCGACGGAAACAAAAAGAAACATGCAGCTTCACAGTGCATAGGCTGGTGATCTCAAAGGACGATGTGTAAGCTTTTTTTCAACTAAGGAAAGGAAAACAGTTATTCTTCAGGGTTCCGGAACATCTGTCAATGGCCAGTGGGTACGACCATTCCATTCTCCCCCTCCCTGCAAGATCGTAAAAGCAGCGAGGTAACGATGGTAAGAATATGGGAGGGTTGTGGCTGAGAAGAAGGAGAATTTCTTGAAAGCGACGTCAGCGCCTCCCTCGTGTTCCCTTGGTACTGTTGTTAGAACGGAACTAACGACACCCTAGAAATTTGGTTTTCTTTCAACATCCAGCCGAGGCTTAAGCGTGAAAGGTCGCGGGTTCAAATCCCACCCTCTCCTCTTTCTATTTTTTTTTTTTTGTTTGCTGAACAGATACCCTTGATTTTAGAATATTTAAAAAATGAATCCGATGCACACTTGAGGGACCTCCCTTAGAAGTTGGAGATTTCCAGGATTTAAAGTTAAAACTTTTCTTTTTAGTTATTGTTCATATGTTGTGTTAACACACACATCATGATTAATTCACAAATCACATATATGTATTCAGGATGCAAAATGTAATGTTATTTAAGTTATGTATTGTTTGTTCTTCACTGACACCTAAAATATTGATTATTTGATTTCGATATACTAAAAAAAGATATACACTTATGTTAAGTAGTGATGAAGTGAAGTACTGTAACGAAGGAGAGCGTTTAATGAGTTCAAATTGCTAAGATTGGTAATTTTATGTCCGTTCCTTGGTAATGACTGTTGTCAATTCCCTCACCACCATCTTACCATGCGTCTAAAGCTAATAGTAAATCGCTAATTAACACAAATAAATTGTTATTACGACGAAGGCCGATTCGATAAGAAACTACTAATAAGTATTTATATAGTGAGTGACAAACAAAAAATTCAAAACCTCATAATGATCGTTAATTCCTCACTGCTTTGTATCTAAAATGTTTGTTTTCTTTGAACAGAAAGTACGATTATCAGATATAACAAACTTTCCGCACTAACTTTGCAATATTCGAAACAACCATTACAGACTTAGCTCTATGTAACTTGATTCTGCGCATTCCACGTGGCATGTGACTTCCTCCTATCATCGAAATAACTTTCTCTTACCATTTCCTTTCCTCTCGTGAAATACAGAGACCAATGTTAACTTCTTAGCACGGTGGATAAACTTTACACCCAACGATATACTCCTGAAAAAATCCTGCCTAGGTGGAGAATCGAACCTACGACCTCCCTCTTAATAATCAAGCACGCTACCTCTTCTCCAGGTAGCTCATGTTAAAATTTGCTACCAGTTTGAAGAAACCAATTCACACATAATGTCATATCTATAATTTCCTCATGGCAATATCCATGAGGAAACGAATTCAGATAAAATCGAGAAACGCTGAAAGGGAGAAATGATGAACATGTCTATTGGCGTTTTGTCAAATTTTGTAAATGGTGTAAAAATTCCGTGTTTTGAACAAGTAATCGTTTAGTTACGAAGTATTTTGTTGTTTGTTTAAAGTAGGAAGAAACTGCAACTTTTTTCCAAAGACTGTATGAAAAGAGAGAGGAACGTATGAAATATAAAATATGTTTGAAATTAAAACAATGGAAACCTTGAAAGATAATACTAACGGACTTCAAACTAAGAAAAACATATTTTCGTGGTGGAAACTCCAAGTCATTTTCGAAATATGAACTTGATTTTTTTCTTTATTATGAAGTGGAGATATGGGACAATACGATCCCTCAGCAAGAAAATTTTAAGTAAGCTACCTCCAACTTTTTCAATGGTTATAATCACTAATTAGGGTCCGGAAGTTGATGAAAAATCAACTTTTTTCCTGACCCTTAAAAACAATGCTAAACCTGATATCATGTCCGTTTCCCTTCAGTTAGAGCCGGAAAACACTTTCTATTTTACATATTTTTTTTCATTTTTCGGCCTTTTTTGTCTTTTAGTTTATTTGTCAGTATTTTTAACAGTTTTTGTTGCATTTTTACTTATTTTTGAGGTTTATTTTTCTCATCCCCTGTTGTTTCGTGCATTTTAAATGCATTTACTAGTAAAACTTACATATTTAGATGTCTTGACATGGTCCTTTTAGCAAATTCACCATGAATCAAAAATACGGTCAATGGAAAAGCATAATATTATTCTTAACTGAAATGTTTGGCAATGGATTAAAATACTTTGTGTGAAGATCTACTTTGATGTTCTTTTTCTGGACACTATTATCGCTTTAATCTGTAGTTTTAAAGTAAAATTAGTCACAATATTAAATGCAATTACACTCTGGTATACGCGAAGCAGAACTGTATTTTCGGATGCTGGCCGACTTCAATATCGTAGAAGGCCCACTCTGAAAGGAGATGAATTGGTTGATTTGGTGTTTTAAGTCAACTTTATGCATAGTAAGGCTAATCGGGACTGGACCTACAGTTTAAACTGGGATCCGAACCGAGTCCATAAAATAACGTGAACCGTGTGGTGTAGGAGGATCGTTTGCTTATGGAATGGAAGGTCGTGGGTTCTAAACCTACTTCTTTGCAAAATCTTTTTCGGGAAGTAAACGGCTTTGGACGAGAATGCTTATCTACGTTTCTTAGATATTTCCGTTGATATTTATGCGATTTATGTCCAGCATTTTCGGATGCAGAAAGTTGACATGTAAGTTCTTAATATGTGTTAACTTATAACAGCTGAATTCGCTGCGGGACGGCGTAGGTTCGAATCCGGCTGTGGTCGGAATTTACTCGGCCTACGTATAGGGCCGGTGGCAACCCACCATCGTGAGGAAATTGGGGAGCTCCGAGTGAGTGAGCGTAATCCGGTCGCGAAGTCCTACAACGGCTGTGGGTCGGTCGGGCTGACCACCCGACCCCCTAGTCTGGCTGCAGATCTCCACGCCCCCTTGGTGGCTCGCGTGGGAGGGAGGCCAGCAGTCGTTAGGTAAGCCTTGGCCCGATATTGGGCTGTTGCGCTATTGGATTATTATTATTATTATAACAGCTGAATGAAAGGAAAAGTATTTTCTAAAATCCTGCCAATCACTGAAACATTAAAAACATTAGTAGAAGCATTACTTGAGGCATGCACAGTGGGGACGATTATGGAGTGTGGAGGGGCAGATGACCCAGCACTATGCTAAACATTATCTACCAAGGGAAAGAAACTGTCCTTGCCCCCCTCCTCCACCTTGCCCCATCAGTTTTGAAACCCAATCGCCGCCACTGAGCATGCATCGCATAAATATTTACAGTAATACCATATCATATTATATTACGTTATTAGAACACTTCGTACTCGGTAAATAAAAAAGAAAAAATAATAAGGAAAGGGTGGGATTTGAACCAACGATGTTTCGATCTTGACGAAAACAGTAAAGAAACGAAAGGGTTGACATCTAACCAACTACTCCAGGGGATTGCTAACAGAAAGCTCAGTAAAACACGTTAATCTCAGTTGAAGCAACATTGTGCCTGAGTTTCGAACCATTTTTCGCCAAGAACCAAGTAAAAGACATATTTTGCAGAATCGTTTGGTGTTGTGCAATGTATCTTTACTAAACGTTTTGCATAAAATCATCATAAATTTGCCTTTTTGCATTTAAATGTGACCGCAATTCTTTCCAGGTGGATGAGAACCTGTTAAGTGTTTCACAATGCACATACATTTTCCTATTTTCAAATTCAGAACGAAGAATCTTGAAATATTTTCAACATTCGTATTTCTACTTAACATTTTTTGCCTACTCATATATTTTATTACTGCTTTAGGGTATCTTTACTTTATGGAATGTGAAAGAATGAAAAAAAAATCACAAGAGCGTTTACATTCAGGAAGAAGAAATGTTGTAAAGTTGGCTACTCTTAGTTGGCTCTGAAGCGCTATGCTGCCAAATTTACGAATTCCGGACTTTGAAATTTTTCAGGGCGGTCAAATAAGATGTTGTGAAGTGTACAATGTTTTACATGTATTAACATCAACATCTGTAAGTATGCTATTCAGATGAATAATTAACAAACCACTTAGTTTAGATAGCATAGATTGTATATCAGGAGTGGGTGCTGGTGTTGGCAGGTCCATAATAGCCTGTTTCTCGAACCCAAATAAGTTCATTGGCATGTTTATTTATTGCAAGGCATGCTCTGTGATTGGGCATTGATTGCCACTTATCAAATCGCAATAACCCCATGGTAGAGTATGTATGCCACATGATAAAACACATCTCTTATCGTCATGTGGGTCCAGAGCAACCTTTCTTACAATATTTGTGGTCAACAAGTGATCCATTCTCTGGATTCTGCATTCTGATGTTCTGATTGTGCTACATGATTTGAGACAATCTTCGTAATCTTCAAATTTGAGTTCTTTGACTACAGTTACTCTACCAACGCCCTTGGCTTTTTTAGTAACAGCACCACTGGATGTTTCAAAGCTGTACACCTTGGACCTTAACCCAGCAAATGCTACAATAACATCACCAAATGTCTCGTCTTTTAACTTGCCAGGAACCTTTTTTGTTGTGTGGTTGAATATTCAGATGGCCAGGCAATTCACTAGTATCGAAATAGTCAAGTAATGCAGGGTCTGCTATATCTTGATAGACATCTTCTGTCTGAATATCAAGGATGAAGCTATCCGTGTCCATATACATCAGTTTTACACGATCACCATAAAAAGGCTTAAGCACATCGTAATATAGCTCCAGCATGTGTAATTTGGCAAATTCTAATATTACAGCCCCTACATAAATAGGCTTATCAAACTTGATCTTTGTTTTATTCATGTTAAAAAGCGCCAGATTACCGTCATAAATTCTTCTGTAATTGAAGTTGGGTTTGCAACCAATTTTTTTGCTTTGGCTGGGGTCGGTAATTAACTTGACATCAGTATGTTTTCTGACATTTTCTATGGTCTTACCATACACCGAATTGACCATCAATTTGAACAAGGTCTTATCAAATTGTGTTACTGCAAGTGTTCGAAGCTCGGTGTTTGTATCATCACTTCAACCATCTTGAGTGCCTGAACCTTAAGACTTTGCCAACCTTGGTTACTTTAACACCGTGACGCATCAGGAACTGGAGGTTCTTGTAGTATATGCCATAACCCTATTTTGGCTCCAGAGTCATCATCAGCTTCTTCTGTTTAGAGTCAGGTGGACACTTGACCTCAGGTATTGGCGGCAGATCAGAAAACCGGCTGTGCAAATTATCAGGAATTGCCAGATCCACCTCTAAGAACAGGCCATAGTCACTGTTATCAAAGTCTTGAAGATCCTCAATATTAAAATCTTCGACCCACTCAAGCCCTGCATATGGCAGTTTATACATCATGGCATAACCATACAGGTTGTTGGCATCCACATAAAATATATAGTTCGATGGTCGTGCAGAATCATAATCGGAAATACACTTGTTGTTGGCTTTGGTATATATTTGAGAGCATTGTACTATGCCGCCTCGTATATATTGTTCGATGAACAGATACATGTCCTGGTCCTGGATCAGATCCAATTTTATTTTAGTATTCAGAAACATCGCAGACCATGCTAGGCATGGAGCACTGTAAAAATATACCGGGTCAAGGTAATAATTTTGTATTGAGGATGCTCTAAATCCCTCAATAACATCGGCTAAGAGCGTTACATCGAGTACCAAATAGTATTTATGATAATCACCAAGATTCTGGCAATTTAAGTTGGTCCACACCAACTGGGCATGCCGATAATCATCATCACTAATTCCTGTTGTTCTGAGTTTGCTGTAGAACGCTTCTTGCGGTGGCAGAGCACGCTCGTCAAATTTGGAAAAATTGGTAACATAGTCGTATGGATATACACCCTTTCCAAATTTGGAAACGTATCAGACGTAATTTTGAATTGGGCATCAGATAATTGACTGGCCAGAGTGGCAAGGCTAGCCGACAGAAATCTATATGAATCTAGAAATCTTAGGTATATGGGCCTGCCATTAACACTGATTATTTTGCTAATAGCTATATATTTTTCGTCATTTTCTGCTAAAATATTTCAATCCTGCTTGTCAAAATCCTTAGTATCTGATCAGATGAGGAAAATCATAATTAGATGCACCGTGGCAAAATATCGGGACAAATTTTGGTCTCTGGATCTTAATATTACAGCTACTACACAAAGCCTGTTTATATCGACCGTCCGTATGGCAATGATGACGCACCTTGATATTTGTATCCGAAAATTCAGAATTGCATACCGGGCATTTTTCTGTACTGTTGAAATCTTTGATTTGATCCTCTATTAAAGGTAGCATAGGTTCTGATTTTAACAAAACATCGAGAGCTATGCTACGGCACACTTTTTCTATTTTACGTGCAAATTTTTGACAGCATCTGGCCCCCTGTATAAGTATGATTTACTAACAACACCATCCTGTACAACCGCATAACAAAAACTAGAAGGTTCATGTAGCTGATACGGTGTACTTGAAGACTCTTCGGGATCTGGGCTGCAGAAAGCAAACTGTTTGAGATTTGATTCAAAATCACAAACTATATACGCTGGGTGCTCCAACAAGGCTTCGAATTTTTTGAATTCGGCAATTTTGTTTGGTTTAGGCATAACCATATGAACAGGTTTATGGTTGCCACAGTATTTTAAATGTTAAGCCAACTTGTTTTTAGCAATTTCAGTATTCCCTTCATCAACACCATTTACTATTTTTCTACCATCAAACACAGTCAAACATCTTCGACACAACTTGTATATTCTATTGGATTTACCTAGTTGTACTTTACCTAGTTGTACTAAAGCCTGAAGATTGCGTATCAGAGTGTAGTGATATGTACCATCCCCCTCAATTAAGAGCAGATCGATCGGGACAGCAGAGTCATCATCAAGGTTGCTGATTCTAAGAGGCTCTATTAAGCATTCGCCACGACTAGCAGAACAAATAAACACATTAATAGATAATGACATACCATTGCTATCTCTGGCTTTCTTTTTTTTTCAAATTTATCGATATTCTGGACAGACATTAGATATCCTAAGCCATCTATAGCATCATCAAAATCATGTTCATGCTGTTTATAATGATTTATTCGCTGTGGATTATTTAAAACTGGAAACAAGGCAGCCAAAATACACCACAAAAAGCATTTCTGGTCAGTATTTTCTACGTTAACCACAGCTTTTTTGTTTTTGATATTGTCAGGTAAATGCAGATATGTAGAACCTTGTAGAGGTCTGAATTCAGAAATATTAACATAGAGCCTGTGTGGGGATCCGCAAAGACTCCATCCTGATTCTTTAGCAGCAAACTCAGAATGTTTGATAAGCAATTGGTCTATCAACCTGCCTAGCATTTCGTCTAAGTTTGTATTTGAGTATACAGGTACAGTTTTTGTTATGTGGGGCTGTGTAAATTTTGTGCCATTTGATTTCTTAGATTCAGTATACAATTTAAGAGATAGCTTATAAGAGCCATTTTGTGTATTTAGAATAGCTAGCATATCAGAATTTACACTATTCAAAATATTCTTAATATCACATCTTGGCTCTGATACGAAACGGTAATCACTAAGTTGACCGTCAAAACTACTATGAATAGGTGCATTGCGTGGTCGCTTTGCCGGTCTAGTATTATCGAAAGTAACAAGCTTTCTTTTTAGACCAGATCTAGATGGCTGTGGGGGCAATGTTGATGCCTGTGCAGAACAAGAGCTATATACTATATACAAAAACTATATACTTAAAACTTTATACTTAAAAAAACTGAAAAAGCCCACAGGTTTCAGTCAAGTAAACCGGAAGTGGAGCGGAAGTGGAGCGGAAGTGACCGGAAGTAAACCGGAAGTGATCGGAAGTGGACCGGAAGTAAATATGTGTGGGTGTGGGTGGAGGTGGGGATAGGTGTGGGTGTAGATGTAGCTAATAAGATTACACTTTTCAGAGTATTACACTGAAGGCAATAAGCTCATATGAGCATCTTGGCCTAGTTTTAAGTGTAGCCAAAACCAGTCTGAGGGGGTCGTACTTTTTGTAGGGGGTCGTACTTTTTATGTTCCAGTAATATCACATTTTATACTACTTTTCGAACCACAGCAGGTGACGTCACTTCCGTGAAGATCATACTTCAAGTCTGTACTTCGTACCTTTCGGACACGGCTTCAGGTGGCCTGTCAAGTAATTTGTATGTGGTTCATTCCACAGAAAGTGATCCTATATGTCACGACCGTAACAATGCATAAAACACAATTATCTCTTCATACATATAGCATGATAAAAGGAATCAAGCATATCATGCAGTACTAACGGTCAGGAGTTTGGAATGTGTTTTTACGAAAATGGTAACCCGTAGAGAGACCTTTAATGCACCTGTTATGGTCGGGACATCTAGGCTCACTTTCTGTTGAATGGCTGACATGCTCCACACACTCTACATACGGTATTTAGCATGTGCTAATTTTTAACTCTCTCTTTGCAGGCCAATCTGTAGTGAGGGTTTGAGTTTGCTGATTATTTTTGCAAACGATCTTCGTTTGGCTTAGTTCTTGAAATGAAGAAGGAATTAACTGTAATCCTACTGACATCTGGGTTTTGGATTGTCGTAATCTGGTTCGGAAACGATTACAACTGTGAGAATGAACCTAGTGAAAGGAACATAACCAGGAGTGAAAGGAACTTAACAAGAAACAGTGAAGTCATATTCTTCCACGAGACTTCTGGTGCAAATGTCTTGAATTCTCGCCAAGCCTGCTCTGTGGAATCGGCCGCCAAGATGAATCCTAACTCTACTGTCCACCTACTAATGATTTCCAGTTACGTTGATAAGAGCAATGCACTGATGAAACAGCTGTTATTATACGACAATGTCTACATAAAGCACATCGACATGAAGGTTTATTTCCAAGGAACTCCTCTTGAGGACCTCTACAACAGTGGGGCTCTGAACAGGAGTAAATGGCCAGTGTCCCACACGAGCGACGCCCTCAGGTACCTAACACTGTGGAAAATGGGTGGCACGTACCTTGACCTCGACGTCCTTCTGTTGAAATCCCTGGAAGGGTTCAAGAACTATGCTGGAGCTGAAAATCCAGACACTGTGGGATCAGCAGTACTGAACTTCGAGCACGGACATCCTATGTTGGCAGCGTGTATTGAAGAACTTCGCACCAATTTCCAAGGAAACGTTTGGATTCATAATGGTCCTGGAGTGATCACACGAGTTCTGAAAGCTACGTGCATCGAGAAGAATATACCGGGCATGTTGCCAACAAGTGTGGTGGTTTTACAGTTTTCCCCCCTTATGCATTCTACCCCTTTCATTTTTCGAGATGGCGGTTATACTTTGACGAAGAGAAAAGCAACAAAACAATGGAAGAACTATCATGGAGTTTTGCAGCACACGTGTGGAATAAGCTAAGCGCTGAAGAAAAGATCAGAGTGGGTTCAAATCAACCGTATTCAAGAATTGCAAAGAAAGTATGTCCTAAGGTGTACTCAAATAGCGGGGAGTTTATGTAACATATGTCAAAAGTTCGAAGAGCTATGTGAAATAATAAGTTTGAAGACTGTGATGTGAGTGATATGAGTAATATTCCTTCTACCAACACAAATGATTATTCCAACGCAAGATGCTGCTGTGCCTAAACCTTATTTCTGATTACATAAGTGTGGCATTTGTTGTTGAAAGTATTGGATTTTGTGAAGACAAAAAATAATGAAATTTACCTGCATAATATAATACGTACAGGGTGTCTACAAATTAAGTATCTATTTTGTTGAAATAACAATTTTACGCGGAATGTTTTGCATGATATATGTTATTTACACATCCTTTCAACACGTGCACCATACACATCACGCACATTTCCCATCTGTCGGTAGTAGTGCGAGACACGTTCTGGAGGATTGCCGGTGTTATGGCTGCAACAGCTTGTGTAATACGGTTTAGAAGTTCTCTCCGCAACAATGCACTATACAATTTTACAAGTTAAGCCCTCCTCCTCCCCCGAATATATATTGAGTACGCAGTGTCTGTGTTTGGTAATAATTATCGAAGTTAGATATGGAATGTTATTGATTGTTCTCAAGGCAAATTTTATAAAATATATATTATAGTACTTTTGAAGTAAAAATTACACAGTGAGGGTGAGGGAAAGTGTTAAACTTGCTTCAAACTATTATACGAGTCAGAGATCTTCAATTTGTATACTTTTCATAAAAGTTTCTTCTTTTGCTTCTCGATTAAAATTCTACCGCTATTTTCTTTCAATGAGGAAATTTTCTTCCATGGACCAACACTGGTTCGATTCCAATATAGCGCAGTCCTGATTATACTGTCTGAGCATAAAACAAAATTAAAACTATGACAAACCATGGAAGAAAGTCAAATTCAAATTCTAACAAATTAATTTGCAACAACGCTCATCGAAAGAATGGTTGAAATATCATTTCTATAGTTTAGCTTTGATTCTAGCGTAATATCAAGTTAATCAACAGCTTTCCATGAAGAAATATTAGATCTCGCAAGAAATCTTGACCTGACACTGTGCGAGTACAATACTTTTATTCTTAATTAATTTAGGAATTATTAGTGTAGTCTGTTTAGGAATTATTATTAATTTGAAACAGTTATTGTAAGTATAATCGTAAATTAAATTTTGAGAGCTTGTTTATAACTATTAGCTCCCTCTAAAAAGAAATGGATGTGCGGACATTAGAAGATAAACAAAAGACAAAATAAAAACGTTATTAATTAGTACTTATGGATGTGATGCGAAGATAAGACATGCCTATTAAATGTAGAATTAGAATGAAACAGCTTCAAAATGTACATAGATTTTAAAAAATATATACTGCAATAAAACTGACTCTACTAATATATATAAATCGAAAAAAAAGTTACTCTGATTCAGTTAAATTTAAACAATATTCAGTCTGCCATCTGTAGACTTAAACTGAAACTAAACCTGTGCCAAACACAAGCGGCTAGAGACAGCCATATCTACCTGGGAGATATATGCTAACAGCACCAACCATGACCTTGCCTAACCTATTCATATATGTATATAATAGCTTAAATAAACAAAATTCCACCTGGATAACCTATGCACATGCTTATTCCTGCTATTACATGCCTACTTTGATATGTAAGGCAGGTCAGATTTGGTTCTGTTCGCATATATCTCCCAGATAGCTAAGGCTGTCGCTAGCTACTCGTGTGCTAAACGCACGGGTTTTTGCTTATATCTGTTCCGAAGCTAAATCGTATTCGTAAAGTCTAATGATGGTGACACGTTGAAATATGCCAGGAAGTGGAAGAGGCGCAAGTATTCGCATTGATGGAAGATGAAACAAAAGGCATTTCGAAGTAAGAACAGTTGTCACTTGTCAGTTGTCGAATATCGCGGGGAGTAAAATAACGCTTTTCAGTATTCGTCACTCTTCAATCATTAGATGCAGGTTTCCTCTATGCATATATATATTAAAGAACGTCTCTTCACGAACTCCATAGACATACGTTTGTCTAGCGCAAACATACAATGGAGCTAGTCTTATGACTAGTAGAGTGAGGTGTACATATTTAGCTTCAAGATGGAATTCCTCAATGTTTGTAGGCTGCATCCAGTTTGAGAAGACAATAGTACGCAAATTGTCCATCACTAATTTCATTATTTTCTTATTCTCCTTCTTGTGTTGTTTAAAAGTGTGAAATTCTGTTGGTGTGAGGAAGATGTTGCCCTCAGCTTAATTACTTCTTTTGTTAATTTTAATTCATGATCGTCACATTGTGGAACACAGACTGAATGAAAATGGTGATGGACAATTCGCATACTATTTCTTTTGTCCTTGGGTGTAATCATTTTGAATGAACCATAGACTACACAGATCATCAAGTTTGTAAAAATATGGAAGATGTTGAAACTTCAACTCCAACGCTTAAAAAATTGTGTTTATGTCTTCATCTAGCGTCCATGCTCAGTTTTGCATCACTGCAAGAAGAGATGACAGGTTCAACGACAGAGTTAAAACTAGATGGAAAAGCCTTTTGCCATTAGAAGAAGACATTAAGCGTTATTGTAGTGTTTCTCTCAAAGTTGTCAGAGGATGCTGTATCCAACAGAGATGAAGCAGGAGGCTTACTTTACTAAATAGATTTTTCCTTGGTTTGTGTGCTTTGTTTATTCAGTAAACTGTTGGTTCTCACAAGCAATGTTTCAGATTATATTCTGAATAAGGGTGCAGACATGGTAAGGACACTGATACTTGTATGTTTCCTTTTTGACGACATGACGTCAATAAGGGAAGACAATTAACACCGTTAAATTTTGAAGAAAATATGAGTCTTTGTGAATAAAATGGTATCGAAGTGGTCGAGAAAAGGGAGAATTCCAGGAAAACTTTATGACCATCTCATCACAGATCGAGCTTCTTCCACTTCAGTCAATGACCATAGTAAGAACTGCTTGGAATACATTTGTTCCTTGTTATCTTGGACAGAATCTTTGATGAAATTCACAGGCATTTTCGTGCGAAATTCAGTTTTGAAATGGATGGATGCTTTCTTATCAGAATCATCCTGGATAGCAGACTGCCTCATTTAGCTCCCAATTGTATTCCATTCCTTAAAACGACACAAGATAGAATAAATAATAATATTTCGTTTCTGTACATGACGTGAAAATGACCCATCGAGAAAATAAGAAAAAAAATCACTGAGAAAATTTGAGCAGGTGTACTGTACTTACCAGTACAGCAGCACAGCTCGTTGAATTAAACTTAGAATGCAGGATATATTTTTCTTTACACAACTAACTGTTCACGTCACCCCACATGCCTCCACGACACACAATATCGCAAAACACGTAACAGAGTGGCTTGAAACATACAACAAATAAACGGACTCCACAACCCACAAGGTTCAGATGGTAGATCATGCCACGTTGGCAACTCACGTGCTGGCCGTGTACGTTCAAATCAGCTTCGTTAAGTTGGAACTAGACTTTGTGATCCGAAAACATTTTACAGCTAGAAATTTTACTCTTGCTTTGCACCTTTTTTTGCACAAGGAAAATTCTTGCACCCCATCTCCCTCCCCAATGAGAAAGTACGGCAAATCACGATTCAAAAGTTGAATTTCAAGTTGTCACTGGAGCCACACTTTTCAAGTAGAAAGTTTTGACTACCTCATATTTTCGCATTACTTCTGAACCCTTTTGTTCTACAAAGAAATATTTTCCAAACCTCCAAAATTACGGTAAATCATGATTTATAATTAGTCTTCATTGTTAACATAGAATCGCCCCCTTTGAATTTGACAGTTTTCACTAGCACTATTTTTGCACACTTTTGTTGAACAGAGAATTTTTTTTCAATGGAATTCAAAAGTATTGGTCGGCACACTTTTTTTATCATTAAAATTCAAGACGCTATTTTGATATTGAATTACTGTTTCCTTTGTTTATTATATATATGCAGTGATTTATTAGTTATAATAATTACAAAAAATTACCATCATTAATAAGAAATAATAACCAATTATTGCATGAACGTCACATACATATTTTACCATATTAAAACTTAAATAAATATTTTAAAAATATTAATGCTATTTTGTTTATACCTAGGTGGAGGTCAAGTTGTTTATTAATTAGAATAATTACAAAAATTACCATAATTACCAACGAATTGTACACTGCCACTAGCATGAGTGTCTCGATTGATTGATTTGGTTTTCTAAGTCCACTTTATGCTCAGTAAGGCTAATTGGGACTGGATTGGGACTAAAGTGGGATCTGAACCACTACATACCTCCACCGGGTATCGAACCCCGGATCCCTTGATTACAAGGCGACGACGCTACCACTGCGCCATCGGGGAGGCCTCATGAGTGTCTCGCATTTAAAGATGGCACCTGATAGGCCCACCTAGTGCATTTTGCCTCCTATTTGCAGTACATAAATATTTATATGAACAAAAAGTAATATGGAAATATAATAAAAATAAAAAATAGAGGTGGTAGGTCTGAAAGCCCTGCCTCGGGTAAGCTAGACGCACACTAGAGACATACAATACACACAGCTAAACACAGACTCATACTCATGCACGTTTGTTATGTATACATATAGGCCTATAATACAGAGTTGTCTTTGTACAAACTAATTTCTATGACGAAAAGCATTTTGGATATCATTCAAAAACACTATTCATTGAAAACACTATTCTTATTGCACATAAAACACGATTTGTCCTCGGCTTCCTGCAATGCATTTCCTATATACTTAGTTTAGAGATTTACCTTAATTTATTACCATTAGTAAGACTTAATTTCAGGGGCGTAAGTAGGTTCGGGCAGCCGGCCGGTGCCCCGTAACGCCTGGAGACTGTAATGGATTTTCGCTGCAGTTAGATTATAGTGACGTGTGAAGTAGTGATGGGCATTACTTGACTAATATTATTATATTAGTCGATTATTAAAATCATCGAAAAACCCATCCACTAATGAAAATTAGTCGACTAAAAAAATTAGTTGAATTAGTCGTTCGACTAATATTAGTTGAAGTAGTCCTTCGACTAATATTAGTCGAATTAGTCGCTCGACTAAAATTAGTCGAATTAGTCGCTCGACTAATATTAGTCGAAATATAAGCACGACTAATTTCAGTCGAATCATTACCATTAGTCGTGCCGACTTTATTTCCGACTAATTTCAGTCGAAACAGAACACGACTGCTTCCGATTCCAGACGAAGCATCGACCACTGAAGTAGAGAGGGCTTATCGTTAAGAAGTGAACGAAGGGGGTGGGGGTGGGGTATTTCATTTCTTGGAAAGGTCAGTGACTGGAAAATTCCGGTACCACACCAGAGGATTCAGAGATGCCAAATTGAAAGCGAAAGGTGTCCCTGCTCTAGTCATTCATGTGGCTATATTTGTTTACAATGCTGTACTTTCTCAAGGGTAGGGTCACAAATTTATGGTAAATGAAAACTGAGGAGAGCGGTAAATAAAATGTTAGATCAGCGGTATATACCAGCGGTGAAAAAAAATGCACACACTTTTTCATTATGAGAGGAAACAACATACAAAAGACCTATAAATTGAGAAACTACTTCATTTTTATATACTGTACACATGCACAAGTACTTAGTTGTCCAACCAAAAAGAAAACATTAACACAAAATCACTTCATTTCTAAATTGCATATCTCAAGTGATTTATTCATTGTATGTATTTAAAGGATATCCTTGCTGTCCAACAAATAAAATAATCACTTCTGCACATACACAAACACATGTTAAAAATCACATGATGATAAACAAAATTCATTCATGACTGAACACCAATGACACCATTGTTTCCCTTGATGTGCGGGAACAGACTAATCTTATCGCTGCTACAGCTAGCAAGTTCAATGAAGCTGGAAGTTGAGTAGACATTCGGGGGAAGAAAGAAATGCAGCTTGACAGGGAACGAAGTTTTCGGACTGAGATTATGTGCATGGGAAATCCCAATTTGCAGCGTCTTCCTGATGTGATCGAAGATAAAACGTTCTTCAGCTGCTAGTGGTAGGAAACTTTAGGCAAACGTTTCGTTACAAATCGACAGTTTGAGCGCGCAACCTTGATTGCCGGTTTTTGCGTGTTCTCTACTTAATTTGATGATATTTCACGGTTATTTCGTGAAAAGGCGTTCATTTCGTGGAAAAGCACACATTTCGCATTACTTCGCGAATAAAACTCATGCATATTTCATCATTGGGGGTGTAGTTACGTGCAGAATGTTCAAAATTGAATCTTTTTTTTACATTTCGCGATTTCGCGCATCGCGAAAATTCAATGTCCCTACTCAAGGGATACGTATTCAGACTTCGAGAATTTCTTGGAATTCAAAGGCCTGTGACCATGCCTAGGTATCATTAGTGGTGCAAGAAAGATGTCGCAATTTTTAAATCGCATTGTCCTGCCTTCAGATGGACTAGAGATCTTATCTTAAAAGCATTGTACTGTAATGATAATATTATTAAACTTACAACTAATTTCAAACATAAGAATCTAGTTTAAAATCAACCAGTTCTCATAGAAGGCAAGGGGAAATTAGTTTAATTAAAATTAACACCAATTATGTTCTTGGGACAAATACTAAACTTTACGCTGTGGAGTACAATCTCAAACTTGCTGCACTCGCTATAATACAACCTTGTATGTTGATTTTCATTTTGCGCTGAGTGGCCCATTCATATTCTCGCCAATCATGACTCCGTGTTCGAATCCTGGCGTGGGAGTGTTCCTTTGTAAGTTTTCACTCGTCAATTTTCTTAAATCACCATTCATTCTGTTCGTCCCGATGAGCATAAAGAGGCAGAAAAAAAGCGACTTAAAATTTGGAAAATTATAACGAAAGACATAGGATTATTTACTGAAGAAACTTGTAACAAATAATTATCAGGTACCAGCAAAGTTCTTTCAAGTTGTTTCATTATTGCTGTTTCACTACACAAAAATAGGTGTATTTACATTATGATATTGCTTCAGTAGGTGAAAATGGGGATGCTGGATCCGGAAGTGGCTGTTTATAATTTTGTCACTCTCGAACAGGACCTAACTTAACCTAATCCTCCCAAAAAAATAGGCTAGAAAACGTTAAATAATATCTGAAACTGCCTTCTTTTTACTCTTGCCCCAAGTATGAGGCCCCCTCACCCCAAGTCTGAGGTCTCCTCGCCCCATGTATGAGGCCTCCTCGCCCCATGTATGAGGCCTCCTCGTCCCTAGTATGAGGCCTCCTCGCCCCAACTATGAAGAGTGACACTTCGGGATGCTTTCCATTTTTCCAGTACCTACATTTGAGAAACCGAACGGTACCGTCGAGGAAAAATTCGTGATACTCAGTGTAAGTATACAATTTGTAAATGTTACTGGCGCGTTCTTACGTCCATTGACCTCGAACATACGGAACACTTTGAAGCCTGACAATCTACACGAGGAACAAATCACGCGAGTCTGAATCGTCCAATCTGCTCAGCACCGGTTCTAGGTGTTCCCCGATGGTGCAAACAATCTCCTCATAGCCAGGTTTGATCTTCACGTCGACGTACAGTTGCTTGAATGTTCTTTCAAATCATGAAGCTTGGAACCGAAGTCGGGCAAAGCTGAATCGCTTTGCTGGTTCGCTTCGACGTGCCAATCTGGAGCTTGACGTTCGCAACGATCTGCTGCAAGCTTTCCACGAGCCTCAACATGGAAGTTTGGGACACAAGGTCGTGGACTTGGGTCCTGATCTCAGCAAACAGCACGTGGAGGTCGGCGACGTTCTGATTGGTGGGCAAAGCAGCGACTGTGTCCCGAAGTTGCGCGATTTCGACTTGGAGGTTTTTGACGTCGTCGGATTTGAGTTATGTTCACGGTCCTCTTCACGGCTTTCAGTTACTGCGACGTGGGCATGGTGGCCACCGTACTTTGAAGCGATCCAGAGCCTTTTTCACGACAACCAACTCGGTGGTATCCGCCACAGAACGCTTGGCATTTTGAAGTTGTGCCATGTCATCCTGGGTGGGCGTCGATCGCTGCAGTGTTTCCAACTTGTTCTGTATATCGTCTTTCAAGTGATGGAAATGCGAGGGTTCGGGTTCGGTGTTCATACTTTCCAGCTTGGAGATCTGCTGTTGAAAGGTGGCCAGAGCCTCGGCGATGCTGGGCAATTTCGATTCCACAGCTTCCTGGACGTTCGAGAGATCGCTTTTCATGGTTGCAAGGTATGCTCGATGTGGGCCACGGTGCTTTGAATTTTCCCCAAATCCTCGTAAGTCTCGAGCTGGAGTTTGATGTTGGCTTCGCTGCGAGCGATAGCGTTCAGTTCGCCCGACGAAGGCAGGTTGTCTATGAAGCTTTCCAGCGTTTGGAGTTTGGCCTGGACTTCGGCGATGGCGGCGTACAGGGCATCCGTTTGAAGTGCTATCTTCTTGTTTTCCAGCGTGGAAATTTCCAAGGATTGAAACTCCTCGCGTAAATCTGCGTAATCATACTGAGTTGATACTCTGAACGATAGATTGTAGTTCAGTCTGGATCCTACTTGTTTGATCCTCTAATCGCTGTTTCAGTTGTGCTACGTCCTTGGTCTGTGCCTTGAGTTCGTGTTCCAAATTGCCGACGCTCACCTCCAAGTTTCCGAGGTTGTCGATGGACGCGAGGTCAGGGTACTTTTGCAGCAGAGATTTGAGTTCGGCATCGATTTTGAGTATGGGGTCCAGGCACTGAGACTGCAGGCTTGACCCTGACTTCGAGCATGAGAAATTCGTCGCCATGGTCGTCGCGCTTCGTGTGTCCAAAGATGTCGTTAGGCATTGCTACTATGGGTAGGTAATTCGCATCTCCACAAACAGAGGGATGGGTTTGTCGTAGTCGTCCAAGAGCTTCATGTACAGGCGATCGCCAGCAGACACATCGTACGTTGCACTAGCATCCATCCTATCATTCTTCATGCGATAGATGTTCTTGCCAGAGAAAGCCTTGACCTCCCCTTTGTTCTCAGGGTTCATGTCGAACAGCAGTTCGCCGGAGATGAGGAACTGGTAATAATTCAAGTTGTTGTTGAAAACATAGAATGTCTTCCCGACCTTGTCGTCGTATTCGGTTAAGATGCTGTTCAAATGAATGATCAGTAGGCCATTGAGTTTAGATAGCAGGGAAGGTAGCAGGTTCTCTATGCTCAACGTTGCCAATGTAGCTTTGGCAGGAGCCTCCATAGCCTCCTTTCTGAATCCAAACAAGTTCATAGGCATGGTTATTTCTATGTGCATAAGATGGCAACGTTGTGTGAAGAAAAATGCACACAGATCATCACTAGTCACAACTTTCGATGAATGCAAGGAGAGGGAAGTGTACGTTCTAGGTCAACATCACACAAATACCGTAATCAGAAAAAGAAGAATTAAATATCCCAAAATGAACAGTTTATTTCAGTTTTCATGTTTATAAGTTCACTTTATGTCTAGTAAGACAGTCTAAAACCATTATATTCTAGCACCAGGAATCAAACCCGCTGTTATTTCTATCGTGCTTGATGCGGTAAAAAATTTTGCCCACAGACACTTTCACGTCCTTTTTGTTTTCGGGATTCATGGCAAATTGTAATTTGCCTACGATCGGGAAGTGGTAGAAATTTAAGTTGTTGTTGAAAACATAGAAAGTTTGCTAACATTGTCGTCGTATTGCGTCAGGATGCTGTTGAGATTGATGATGATCAGACTGTTGAGTTTAGATAGTGCAGAAGGCAACAGGTTCTCCAAGCTAGGCGACAGAGATGCAGTCTGGATAAGTGCCTCCATAGCCTGCTTCCTGAACCCAAACAAATTCATAGGCATTGTTATGTTATGCATTTTGTGTGGGGTATGGGGCTTTGCCTTAGCTCATGTAAATAAGTTGCCCTATACTCTGGATGGTCATGTATATACCTATGTGTGTGAGGTTAGTTTAAGCCTCAATAGATCGTACATTATCGCATAAGCGTTGCCAAGCCACTAGTTGTAGGTTAGAGTAACTCGTTACATATCGCAGCCGAAGAAAACTACAACATACGTCATAAAAGGCTGGAATCGCAGATAAGTCCTCTCGCCCCTGCGATTAGCTCTAATACTAGAAGACAAGCCATGCCCACTCCGTCTCTGGCCTCATAGTTGGGCCGAGGGGGCCTCATACTTGGGGCGAGAGGTCCTCATACTTGGGGCGAAGAGGCCTCATACTTGGGGCAAGGGTAAAAAATAAAGCAGTTCCAGATATTATTAGCTATATTTTAGCGTTTTCTAGCCTATCTTTTTGGAGGATTAGGTTAAGTTTGATCCTGCTAGAGAGTGACAAAATTAGAAACAGCCATTTCCGGATCCAGCATCTCCCATTTTCACCTACTTGCTTGAAAGTTGTAACCCTTATTTTCGTACCGGAAAGTAATCATTACTTGAGAAGGGTGTATTGAAGCTTGCAAGTATTCGAATTTGTATTTATCTTATTTAGCATCGCTTTTCTGCCACTTTTGAGTAATCACGACGATGAGGATGAGTGATGACTGATGATTATGAAAATGGTGAATAGATACTCACAAAGAACACCATGTCCAGCAGCGTAATCAAGGGGCGGGCGAATGAGGCCATTTTCGCCTTCGAATTATGAAATGTTTTAATGAAAAGCTATATAAAATCTATCAAACTAATTGACGAATGAATTCTATTTCCTCCTTGCATAAATGTTCGCGGAGAGAGGCAGGCTCTAGTCTGCCATATTTGGTAAATGTATCCAGATAGTTTTATAACCATTGATGCAAGTCTACCAGACATCCATATTTAGTTGGGACAGTGAAATCATTTTAATCCCTGTCCCGAGGTTTCTTCGAACTGCAGTCGTAATAAAAAAAATCATTCTTCTTGGTTAACTCACATTCAGACGTGTTCTTAATTATAAGAATCATTGCTAATAAATATCACTTAATTTCAAAATATATTATCTTCTACACATAAGATTATCATATTGATAAACTGTAGCGGTGATTATGATTGGGTACCAAAACTAGGAAGGGGGGAGGACAGTGTACTTTTCTTGGTAGTCAAGGCTTAGCATTAGAAAACATGGTATTTCATCGCATAATCGTCGCACCCTGCTTTTTCAGTCCAAAAAATGATTTACAATCTTTCATCCCGTAATCGTTCTCATTGGTGTGTTAGATAACGAAACAATTTATAGCAGCGCATGATCTTTGGACACAGTTTCGCAATGCTCTGGTAAATTTTCTCAGGTGTAATATTTCGACGATAATGCACAAATCAATAACAACGAATGTCTTCCATTTCTGTTTCATACCGGAAAAAGGTTTGCTGTCAGTAAGAAATTATGTTTGTCGATTTAGACAGACTATTCAATTTCAACATATTCACTAGTATTACAAGCATCCTAATATTGCACCAAAGGCATTTTACATAGTAATAAATAACTTTTAACTGGTCAGAACTATTTTTTAGAGCTTCAGATAATGATCACACACCTTTAAAAATTGCGACGAATATGTGTTGGGTAGCATGGGAGCAACCCCATGCCCCGAACTCGCCTCTACTGTTGATGAAAGGGAATTTGAAAACGCTGTTAAGAAATACAGTACTATTAGAATACTTCTAAGAATATATGTAAACAATAAATATCAAGGTTTACGACGTGTGTGAGGTGAATTTGTTCCGTTACTTTGGATTATAATGAAGCAGCACTATAATTGTACGTCTAACTGCAATACTTCTATAACGTTAGCGGTCACATTTGACACTCCAACAGCATTTCGCATCTTCTCTTTGTTCCACATTTTAGGATTTGTTCCCACCCCAGACACATAATTCCCGTGTACGGGCCTGCCTATATCTAGTATTTATCTGAAGCCGGAACCTTTGATGGTGACATTGTGAGTAAACAACTCAACGTTTCGGGACACCGAGAGGGCTCTCATTCGTCACCTTGTCCTTGTAATGAAGAGATCCCGGTGCGCCTACATATATTATATTACACAGTAGTTTGTAAACATTCCAATATAGCCTGCCTGAGATCAGCATAAGAGTTGGGGAATATAAAAATAATAAAGAAAAATATGTATAGTTCCACTTAAATTAGTAGGAAAAGAAGTCAACTAAAAGTTCGATTAATATTAATCAAATTACTACTTCGACTAACATTTGTCGTTAATGACTAATTCGACTAATATTAGTCGAACGACTAATTCGACTAATATGAGTCGAGAAAGTAATTTTTCGACTAATTAGTCGATATTTTGTTACGACTGACGACTAATTAGCCGATGGTAGAAATTCGTCGATGGTGCCCATCACTAGTGTGAGGCCCAAAGCTCATGGATGGTTTCGTGTAGCTTCACGTCTGCAGTAATGAGTTTCATTTTATTATTGACTGTTCAATGTAAAGTCTTTGAGCAGATGAGTATCACTTCTACGTCAATAAAAACAAACTGTCTTCATACGGCTGCATATGATCCCTGACGTAAAGCTCTCTTAGAAATGACTCGGCTTCGGGGAGCATTTGAATCAATTGTTAAAGTGATGAAAGAATGTTCTAAGTAGCTAAATAGGAGGATTTCACGTAAATTCTCTGACAAAAGAATCAAATAGATAAAGAATCACTATGACGAACTCTGTCCAAAGACTTGCCAACCGAGAGAGTTAGTTCAACGTATCGATATTTTACCCGATATTAGACACAATTTGCTCACAACTGGAAAATCGTTATAAAGGCATGAAAGGAGTTGTAGACACATAGAAAGTGATGCAGCGTTCTTTATGTCAAGATCTATAGACACTGAGCTTCGCAAAGAACCTGAAAAAAAATCCTAATCTTTATTTCATTCATAAATATTATCGGAAGTCCTTGTCAAACACAAGATAAAGTGTATGAATGTTGTGAACGAGCTTCTCCTTGTGATGCAACATAATTCTTTGAATTCCAGTTACTGTGATTGTGCATGGCATGTTTCATGTACAGTCACAGGCAATAAAATGTGACACCTAGATCCTGAAATACTCGCTTCCCTGCAATGCGTCATGACCTTGACTGTACCTTACTGTTCCTCTCACAGTATCAAAGGCAGAGGGATCGTTTTCTAAAGTTAAAATTACAGAAACCTATTTCCGCAGTACTATGAGTCAGGAACGTCTTAGTGGTCTGGCTTTACTTTCAACTAAAAATGACACAGCCCAAAAATCAAGTTTAACAAAGTAATCGATGCCTTTTCGTAAATAATAATAAATTTATCTATAATGTAAGCATTATAATTAATCATTAATCTTAATTTGTTAATGAGTAAAGAATGTTTTTCACAGTATCTATTTAATTAGTTATTTTGTACTATTCGTCTCTATAATTTAAGAAAAGAAACGTTTTTTTAATAATACAGAGAATTGTATTTGCTTACACCCCATATGCTAAAATTACGCATTTTAAATTCATATATCTAGTCATTATAATAGCATTACTGGGGGGCTGCACCGGGGCCTCGACGAGCGCTCCTGCTTAATTTATTTCTCCTTTTCTGATTTTTCTGATTTTCTTCATGAAAGTATATAATAGTGATTTGAAATGCTAATTTTACCATTAAAGTGATTGGAAGGAGAAAGATGGCAATCCTATAGAAACTGAGATTGCGTCCGTGAGATTTGTGTACATATTGATATATTTAATGCGGTTTTTATGGGCGTATAACATGGTCCCTGATTTTGATAAGGAAAATTGTCACAATTATATCTCGTATATAATCTGCAGCACAATTTATATTAAAAAATGCTATTCTTATTCTTTGGTCTATCGTTGTGCATTAATTTCCATTAAATCTAAAGCGACAAATATAGCATTTGTTCGACTCCCATGTTATGGTAGGTACAAACTACAGATTCATAGTGCAGACGGTTTGCTGCCTGAGTTCAATACCTGTGTATATATAGTAATACATTTATCTCTATGCGAAATCTATCGCCACCAGAACCACATGCATTGCTTCCTTTGAATCGACGGCTAAGGTGATGGATTCATATTCGGAGTGTTTGCAGGTTGAATCACCGCATTAAGCCATCCGGACCATTGTGGTATGTCTGTAGTTGTGCCATGTGCAATTTACGTTTGTGTTGTTAGGTTGAATCAAAATGCAGTTAATCTGAATTTTAAATGAAGTAGTAAAAATATGGTAAAATGTCTTTGATAGTTTTGAACGTACAAAGATTTTTTTCTTCCCTTGCCCTTTCTTTTCGATATTGTTCAAAAGAAAATAGTACCAGGAGAAGTTGAGAAAGCTGAATTGGAGAAGAAGTTAGCAATAGCTTCCAAAATCCCAGGTTTGCAGTTCCTGCGACGCGTGAATTCGGTGTTGCATGGGAAATCTGTCCAGGATTGCCTGAAATTTATTTATTTGGAAATTCTGAATCCAGAAAAATCAATTAGGATATCAACACAAGAAATGAAACGAACTAATACTGTCCAGTGGCATTTTGTGAAATGGAAAGAACATTTTCAAAATACAAAGACTTACTTTCCAACAATCGCAAGAGTCTGCCACCTGAAAGCATCGATAAATAACGTCTAGTGTATTGAAATGATAATGTAATAGAAGAAGATGTTGATTAATGCAACGTTAAGAGCATAGTGTTTCCAACAAGATATGTATATTATTATAATTGCAATATTACAGTTTTTAGAGCGAGCCTCCATTGATTGATTGATTGATTTGGTGTTTAAAGTCCACTTTATGCACAGTAAGGCTAATCGGGACTGGACCTACAGTTTAAAGTGGGATCCGAACCACTTGTGCCTCCACCAGGTATCGAACCTGGGACCCCTGGATTACAAGGCGACGACGCTACCACTGCGCCGTCTGGGAGGCCCTGAGCGAGCCTCCAGACAAAGGAATGCATGTAATATGTATAATCATCTTGTTACATGAAACTAAAAGTATTTATAAATTAGTATTTTTGGTGATATTAAATAGTACAAGTTATTACACTTTCATTTCTGTAATTGCGTTCAGTGAGTTACTGATACATTTACTTCCCATTTAAGGCGTACATAACCTTAACATAGGTTGCTTTGAAAATTTTTAGTGCATATTTTAAGTCCATATTTTGGCCTTTTTAGTGCATATTTTCATGCATATTTTGGCTTTTTTAGTGCATATAAATCCGCCCCCTACTCATTAAATATATAGTCTAACATCGAATAATTTAAAAGATGTGACCTCACCGACGGCGCAGTGGTGGTGGAGGCACATAGTGGTTCGGATCCAACATTAAATTGTAGATCCGAACCTGATTAGTTTTACTGTGCTTAAAGTGGACTTGACTTTCAATATGAGAGATAGTAATTTTAGTTTGCTATCATATGGGCACTAAATGAGAGGCGCAAGGGTTTTAGAAAACAAAATCCTTTAAAAACTACTGAAAAGAGATTAAGACAGGTATGACTGGAGAAGAGTTCAAAAATCTGAACTGCATAATTTATATTCAACTCCTGATAGTAGTATTTCAATAAGTAAATAGAGAAAACTTCGACTGGCGGTCATGTGACTCACAGGAGGAAGAAACACCCAAAGATCACATGGACAAACCTAATTGTAAGAAACATGTACGAAGAACAAAGCGAGGATTAAAAGATAATACTGTGATGAACGTGATCTACTTTTTCAAAGAAAAGTTAACATTGGATTTATATGGTCCGGTATAGAAACTATTTCAGTGGCTGCAACAATATCACTCTACGTTTAGGAAAGTCCCAAAGCTAGATTACATTTTTCTCTACCGAAAATAGTGTTCCAAAATTCTCGTGTCAACATTTTACTCGCCACGACACACACCGTAAAAGCTTGCCACCAAGATGTTCGAAAGTGCGAGACCATACTGGAAGCGAGGATCCTCCGAGTACGGTCTCGCAGTGCGGTCTTGAAGTCGTGGACTGGAAGTGAAAGTCTTTCGATTTGCACTTCGCCTGCAGCGCCAAATACGATCAGTAGATAAAACTGAGGACTCGTTGTTTTTCTACGCGATTTAAACGCTTGTTTTTCACGATGGAAATCACATAACATTTTCAAATATTCTTATACATACATTTCCACACGTCAGAAGAACTTCGTTACAATTTGTTTGCCTAAACCTGTGTTGCTGGATTTTCTACCTCCTTGATTTCAAACAAATGAACAACGAATACGGAAATCATGTGACCAAGTCTGCAACGATCCGTTTTCGAGCTATGGTATCGATCGCTTGTATACTTGATGCTTGATGTTTTCGAACGTCACTTCCGTGAAGATCATACTTCAAGTCTGTACTTCGTACCTTTCGGACACATCCTCAGGTATCTTCTTAGATAATTTATAAATGGGTCATTCCACAGAGTGTGAGCCTATATGTCACAACCGTAACAGTGCGTAAAACACTATTATCTCTTCATACATATAGCATGATAAAAGTAATCAAGCATATCATGTAGTACTAACGTAACGGTAAGGAGTTTGGAATGTGTTTTTACGAAAATGGCAACCAGCAGAGAAACCTTTAATGCACCTGTTATGGTCGGGACATCTAGGCTCACTTTCTGTTGAATGGCTGACATGCTGCACAAACTCTACATACGGTATTTAGCAGGTGCTAATTTATAACTCTCTCTCTTCACAGGCAAATCTGTAGTAAGGGTTTGAGTTTGCTGATGAAATTATGCAAGAGATCTTCATCTGGCTTATTTCTTGAAATGAAGAAGGAATTCACTGGAATCCTACTGACATCTGGCTTTTGGATTGTCGTAATCTGGTTCGCAGATGATAACAACCGTGAGAATGAGCCTAGTGAAAGGAACTTAACCAGGAGCAGTGAAGTCATATTCTTCCACGAGACTTCTGGTGCAAGTGTTTTGAATTCTCGTCAAGCCTGCTCTGTGGAATCTGCCGCCAATATGAATCCTAACTTCACTGTCCACCTACTAATGACTTCCAGTTACATTGATAAGACCAATGCACTGATGAAACAGCTTTTATTATACGACAATGTCTACATAAAGCACATCGACATGAAGGTTTATTTCCAAGGAACACCTCTTGAGGACCTCTAAAACAGTGCGGCTCTGAACAGGAGTAAATGGCCAGTGTCCCACACGAGCGACGCCCTCAGGTACCTAACACTGTGGAAAATGGGTGGCACGTACCTTGACCTCGACGTCCTTCTGTTGAAATCCCTGGAAGGGTTCAGGAACTATGTTGGAGCTGAACATCCAGAATCTGTGGCAGCAGGAGTAATGAACTTCGATCACGGACATCCTATGTTGGCAGCGTGCATCGAAGAACTTCGCACTAATTTCCAAGGAAACGTTTGGATTCATAATGGTCCTGGAGTGATCACACGAGTTCTAGAAGCTACGTGCATCGAGAAGTATATACCGGACATGTTGCCCAACAAGTGTGGTGGTTTTACAGTTTTCCCCCCTTATGCATTCTACCCCATTCCTTATTGGAGTTGGCGGTCATACTTTGATGAAGAGAAAAGCAACAAAACAATGGAAGAGCTATCATGGAGCTTTGCAGCACATGTGTGGAATAGCCTAAGCGCCGGAGAAAAGATCAAAGTGGGTTCAAATCAACCGTATTCAAGAATTGCAAAGAAAGTGTGTCCTAAGGTGTACTCAAATAGCGGGGGAGTTTATGTGACACATGTCAAAAGTTCGAAGAATTATGTGAAATATGTTAAACGTTTCAAGACCGTGATATGAGTGATATGAGTAATATGAGTAATACCCCTTGTACCCCCCACCCGCACAAAATAATTATTCCGAGGCGAGATGCCGCATTTGCGTCCCATTTGAGTAGCGCCAAAACCTTATTTCTGATTACATAAGTGTGGCTATTTGTTTTGGAAAGTGCTGGATTTGTGTAGACAAGAAAATATTGAATTTACCTGCATAATACCGTGCGTCCATTTCGATGTGCAGCCGAGAGATCGGGAGAAGCGTGGCGGGCGGCAGTGACGGAGATGCCGACATTTGCGGCCTGAAATGCCCGCTTATTTTTATGGACATATGCAGACATTTATATAAATATTGCAAAACGAGCACTAACCTGTGTTATAAGAGTATGGTTTTAATTTTAGTAGCTTAGTGACTGTATGTGCCGATGATTTTGACACGCCCACCTCTTGTGAAACACGGCGTAGAGGTTTGTTTGGAGAACGTTCTAACGCTGCACCAATATCATCGAGTTTTGCTTCGGTTAGAATCCGTCGTTTTTGCTTAGGTGTTTTAAAATTTAACGATACAGTTTCTCGTAATTTAAGGACAAGATGTCTAACCGTATCTCTGTGTGGAGTTGAAAGGCATAGGAATTTCTGTACAAATTACCTACACACGTCTCGACACGAGTTTGTTTTCACGTAGGTACGAGTCATACATAAAAAAAATCTTTGTTCTAACGTGAATCTTGCGGCTGGCATTCCAATCGTCTCACTGACACGTCACACATACACACTACAATAACACAAACAAGTAACTGCAAGTAACCAAGAATAACACTCTTGCGCACAGTACGAAATTAACACGGTCTTGGTTTACATTGCTCGCCACTATATTTACAACTCTGTCTTCATCTAGTCGCGAAGGAACAAAAAACTCGAGCTCGGAGATTTCGGATTGCAAGGAAGCTCACGAACACTATTGACTTTTAACGGTTTCTTCTATAGCGTAATCTTGATACAGTGTCGCACATTCGAAACCTCCAAACGATCCCCATCGGCACAAAACTCTTTCAAGGATATAAACTTAAGCAGGACGTTACTGGTCAAAACTATGATTAAAATGTTTTATTATCTGTGGCTCTTAACATCGTTTCTAAAGCGTATTTTTTAGTGTATATAAGAGCAGAACTTGGATGAATTACAGAAGAACATTTGCGTGTTATAACACAGGTTAGTGATCGTTTTGCAATATTTATATAAATGTCTGCATATGTCTATAAAAATAAGCGGGCATTACAGGCCGCAAATGTCGGCATCTCCGTTAGCGCCGCCCGCCACGCTTCTCCCGATCTCTCGGCTGCAGATCGAAATGAACGCACGGTATAATATGTTCAGGGTGTCCACAAATCAAGTATTTAATTTGTTGAAATAATGATTTTTACTCGTAATGTTTTTCATGGTATATGTTCTTTACACAGTACTTTCAACATGTGCGCCATACACATCTGTCGGTAATAGTGCGAAAGACGTTCTGGAGCATTGCCGGTGTTATGGCAGCAACAGATTGTGTAATGCGGTTTAGGAGTTCCTCACCAGCTATGCACTATACAATTTTACAAGTTAAGCCCTCCTCCTCCCTACAAAAATCCTGCGTACGAAGTGTCTGTGTTTGGTAATAATTATCAAAGTTAGATATAAAAAGTTATTGATTGTTCTCAAGGCAATTTTTTTAAAAAATATATATATTTTAGTATATTTTGAAAATATATTATACAGTGAAGGAAAGGGAAAATGTCAATCTTTCAACTTTCAAAAGTGCTTTTGAAAGCCTAAATCTAATATAATGCTTCAATCTAATATACGAGTCAGAGATCTTCAATTTGTATCCTTTTCATAAAATTTTCGATTAAAATTCTACCTCTATGTCCTTTCAATGAGGAAGCTTTCCTTCCATGTACAGTGGGATCCACTAGTATTGCTTGGCAAACTGTCCATTACTATTTTCATTATTTCTCTTACATCCTATGTATTTTAAGCGATGGATTTTTATGTTTGATGGTGCATAATTTGACAACAGCTTGTATCGAGTATTCTTTTAATCCTGGAAGCTCCTCTTGGATAAAATAAAGTGCACGAATATCGTAATGGACAATTTGCACGATCATACTCATGAATCCCACTGTAGTACACAACATTGGTTCGATTCCAGTAAAGCTTAAAACTTTGACAAAGCATGGAAGAAAGTGAAATTCAAATTCTAATAAATTAATTTGCAACAACGCTTATCGAAAGAAACCTACATGGAAACAAAGAATGATTGAAATATCATTGCTATAGTTTAGCTATGATTCTAGCTTAATTTCAAGTTAATCATTAAAAATCAACAGCATTCCATGAAGAAATATTACATGTCGCAAGAAATCTTTACCTGAATCTGTGTGAGTACAATACTTTTATTCTTAATTCATTTAGGATTTTTAGTGTAGTCTCTTTAGGAATGTCGGAGAGTTACAGATTATAAACACAGTTATTGCAAGTAGAATCGTAAATTAAATTTTGAGGGCTTGCTTTGTATTAGCTCCCTCCAAAAAAGAAATGGAAGTGCGGACATTAGAAGATGAGCCAAAGACAAAATGAAGACGTTAATAATTAGTATTTATCGATGTGATACGAACCTAAGATATGTCTATAGAATGTAGAATTAGAAAGAAACAGCGTCAAAATGTACATGTAGAAAATATATACTGCAATGAAACTGGCTCCACTACTCGTATACAAATCGAAAAGAAAAGTTAAAAATATAATAATAATTAATTAATGCTATTGTGTTTATAGAGGTGCAGTTGTTTTTTAATTAGAAAAATTACAAAAATTACCATAATTACCCACCAATTGTACACTGTCACTAGTATGAGTATCTCGAATGACACACATTCACAGATGGGTCCACCTAGTGCATTTTGCCTCCTATTTACAGTAAATTAATATTTTTATGAACAAAAGTAATACAGAAATATTATGACACAACAACTTACGGAAGAATGTAATTTATTATATTTTTTAATAAAAAGAATCACAATTGAAAAATCGAAAAAATAGAGGTGGTGGGTCTGACAGCCCTGCCTCGGGTAAGCTAGACACAGACACACACTTATGCAGGTTTGTTATATATAAGTAGTGGGGTTTGTGATATTACTAGGACAAAAATCATACAAATGAAGAGCCATATGATTAAACAGCCCGATTTGGCTACACTTAAAACTATGCCAAGATGCCCATATGCCCCAATTGCTCAAGTGTGCTATGCTGACAATCCCAAGAATCCTGAATTCTAGTGTACAAATGAAGAACCCTCAACAGACAGATTTGCCTACACTTAAAACTATGTCAAGTACCCATATGATCTTATTGCTTACAGTGTGCTACTCTGTCAAAATCCCAAGAATCCTGAATTCTAGTGTACAAATAAAGAAGCCTCAACAGATTGATTTGGCCATGTGTGCAAAAGCTACGTCTGTGAGATTGTTGTCCATAAGCTTGTCAAAAATATGCCCCTCTTGATATTGTTATGGCTACACTTAAAACTAAGCCAAAAATGCTCATATCATCATGCTCTAACAACTTACAGATCTAATACAATACAGGATTACCTTGGACAAAGGCAGGCTGCAAATTGAACTGTTACCTGCTTTCTTCCTAATCTTTGATCAGTTTATTGCCCGGGGCAGTAATTACTTAGCTCAGAAATACATTAGTCTGTCAGACAGTTATGATCGGGGAGATAAATTATGCACGCTTGGGGGCTTTCATATTCCATTATTGCTGGCACGCATGGGAAAAAGAAAAATAAGCTGAAAGGGGGTATTATTGATATTTCTGTGTAATTTTAGGGAAAATTCCTTTTGCATGAAAGCATGCAGGCCTGACGCATGCTTTTGCCTCCAATTCCCTGGAAGGGCATGAAACTTCAATTAATATTTCTGTGTAATAGGGGGAAATTCTTACTAAAAGGACATTACTCCTTTGCATGACAGCATGCAGACCTGGCTCCAATTCCAAAAGGCTATGCTCTGAAATAATATATACACACGCGAGACTTTGAGAATATTCACTGCAAGTTCAAAGTCCAACTTTGACTGTATTTAGCTGATATCCAGCTCATAGCTCCTGGGTCTGATACTCAGTAGAGCGTGGGCATAGCCCCATGGCTTATATGCCTTGTAATCAAGAGGCTCCTGGGTCTGATACTCAGTAGAGCGTGGGCATAGCCCCATGGCTTATATGCCTTGTAATCAAGAGGATCCGGGTTTGAGGCCTCCCCGATGGTGAAGTGTTAATATTGCTGCCTTGTAATCAAGAGCTCCCGGGTTTGATACCTGGTAAAGTGTGTGAGATTGAAATACATGTGGCAGAATAATATCCCCACACGTGAGACTTTGAGAATATTCACTGCAAGTCCAAAGTCCAATTTTGACTGTATTTAGCTGATATCCAGCTGATAGCTCCCGGGTTTGATACTTGGTAAAGTGTGTTATACAACAGCATAATAGAGCAAAATTACTCTATATTGGGGATCACCAGAGCCTAGTTATTGCTGTTGTCTGGGTATAAAAGCACCAGCTCAGCCACTAACTGCTGTTATAATTGTTTTGGCATACTATCCATAGTTCTGTTTTTTTGGAGCAAGAAATTTTATATAAATAAACAATAAAAATGCCAAACTTGAAATATTGCAATCAGTGTAAAAAAAATATTTCAAGTTCTAATTGGGCTAGGCACCGGCATAATTGTGATCCAGAAAAATGCAGAACACCCACAAAAATGTGTCCAAGATGCCATAAAATATTAAGCAAAGCATATTACAATAGGCATAAGTGTACTTGTTATGTACAGTCATCAACATTGCCCTCACAGCCATCTACATCTGGTCTGAAAAGGAAGCTTGAAACACCTGTTAATGCTAGAGCAGCAAAGCAGCCACGCTATGCACCACCTATGCATAGCAGTTTTAATGGCCAACTTAGGGATCACTGTTTTGAATCAGAGCCAAGATGTGACATTAAGAATTTTTTGAACAGTATAAATCCTGATGTGCAGGCAATTCTAAATGCACAAAATGGCTCTTATAAGCTGTCCCTCAAATTGTTTACACAATATATGAAACCAAATGGCACAAAATATACACAGCCCCACATAACAGAAACTGTACCGGTATATTCAAATGCAAATTTAGACAAAATAATAAGCAGTTTGATAGAGCAATTGAATATTAAACACTCTGAATTTGCTGCAAAAGAATTGGGTTGGAGCCTATGTGGAACTCCACACAAGTTATATATTAATATTTCTGAATTCAGCCCATTACAAGGTTCTACATATCTGCCATTACCTGCCAATATCAAAAACAAAAAAGCCGTGGTTAACATAAAAAATAATGATGAGAAATGTTACCTGTGGTGTATTTTACGCGGTTTGTATCCAGTTTTAAGGCATCCTGAGAGAATAAGTTATTATAAACAATATGAACACAATTTTGATGATGCTATTAAGGGCTTAGAATATCCAATGTCTGTTCAGAATATTGATAAATTTGAAAAAAAGGCCAGGGATATCAATGGTAAACAATTATCTATTAATGTATTTATTTGTTCCACTGGCCGTGGCAATTGCTTGATAGCACCTCTCAGAATCAGTACACTTGATGATGATTCTGCTGTCCCGATTGATCTGCTCTTAATTGAAGGGGATGACACATACCATTACACTCTGATACACAGTCTTGAAGCTTTAGTCAGAAAACAACTAGACAAATCTAATACAATATTCAAGTTGTGTAGAAGATGTTTGACTGTATTTGATGGTAGAAAAATGGTGAATGGTTTTTATGAACAAAATGCAGAAATTGCTAAAAACAAGTTAATTGAACATTTAAAATACTGTGCCAACCATAAACCTGTTCATATGGTGATGCCTAGTCCAAGTGAAAATGCCAAATTCAAAAAATTTGAAGCCTTGTTGGAACACCCAGCATATATAGTCTGTGATTTTGAATCAAAACTCAAACCCCTTGCATTATGCAGCCTAGATCCTGATGAATCTTCAATTACATCATACCAGCTACATGAACCTTCTAGTTTTTATTATGTTGTTGTACAGGATGGTGTTGTTAGTGAAGAATATTTATACATGGGACCAGATGCCATCAACGAATTTGCACATAGAATAGAAAATAAGTGCCATGACATAGCATCTTATTAAAATCAAAACCCATGATGCCTTTAACAGAATATCAGATTGAAGATTTCAACAATGCAGAAAAATGTCCGGTATGTGATTCTGAATTTTCAGATACAAATATCAAGGTGTATCACCATTCTCATACAGATGGTAAATTCAAAATGGCCCTGTGTAATAGCTGTAATATTAAGATCCAGAGACCAAAATTTGTCCCTATATTTTGCCATGGTGCATCCAATTATGATTTTCATATTCTGATCAGGTACGAGGGGTTTGACAAGCAGAATTTAAATATTTTAGCAGAAAATGATGAGAAATATATAGCTATTAGCAAGATAATTAAAGTTAATGGTGTTCCCATTCACTTAAGATTTCTTGATTCCTACAGAATTCTGTCCGCTAGCTTGGCTACACTGGCCAATCAATTATCTGATGACCAATTCAAAATCACATGTGCTATGTTTCCAAGTCAGGACCTGAAATTAATTAGGCGGAAGGGTGTATACCCATATGATTATGTTACAGATTTTTCCAAATTTGATAAGTGTGCTCTGCCACCACAACAAGAGTCCTACAGCAAACTCAGAGCATCTGGAATCACTGATGAAGATTATCACCATGCCCAGTTGATGTGGAACAATTTAAAATGCCAGACATTTGGTGATTATCATAAGGCATACTTGAAACTTGATGTGACTCTCTTAGCCGATATACTTCAGGCATTTAGAAAATCATCGATGGAAAATTATAAACTGGATCCAATGTATTTCTACAGTCCACCAGGCCTAGCATGGTCTGCAATGTTTTTAAACACTAAAATGCAATTGGATCTGATCCAAGATCAAGATATGTATCTGTTTATGGAGCAATGTATAAGAGGAGGCATGGTGCAATGTTCTCAGAGATATGCCAGAGCAAATAACAAATATATTCCCAATTATGATCCAGCACTGCCATCAAATTATATGCTGTATGTAGATGCCAACAGCCTGTATGGTTATGCTATGATGGATAAATTGCCATATGCAGGGCTTGAGTGGGTTGAAGATTTCAATATTGAAGATCTTAAGGATTTTGATGACAGTGACTATGGCCTGTTCTTAGAAGTTGATCTGACAATTCCTGATGATTTACACAGCCAGTTTTCTGATCTACCCCCAATTCCTGAGGTTAAGTGTTCACCTGGCTCTAAACAGAAGAAGCTAATGATGACTCTGGAGCCAAAACAGGGTTATGTCATATATTACAAAAACCTCCAGTTCCTAATGAATCATGGTGTTCAAGTGACCAAAGTTGGCAAAGTCTTAAGGTTCAGGCACTCAAGATGGTTGAAGCCATGTATTGATACAAACACAGAGCTTCGAACATCTGCAATGAGCCAATTTGATAAAACTTTGTTTAAATTGATGGTAAATTCAGTGTATGGCAAAACCATAGAAAATGTCAGAAAACATACTGATGTTAAATTAATTACTGACCCCAGCCAGAGCAAAAAATTGATAGCAAAGCCTAATTTCAATTATAGAAGAATTTATGATGAGAATATGGCACTTTTCAACATGAAAAAATCAAAGATTAAGTTTGATAAGCCTATTTATGTAGGGGCTGTGATATTGGAATTGGCCAAATTACACATGTTAAAGCTCTATTATGATGTGCTGAAGCCTATTTATGTTGATCGTGTAGAACTGATATACATGGACACAGATAGCTTTATGTCTAAGTCTGCATTGCTTAAATATTTTGATACCAGTGAACATACAAAGAATCAACCCAACAACAAAAGGTGCCTGGCAAGTTAAAAGATGAGACACTTGGTGATGTTATTGTGGCATTTGCTGGGTTAAGGGCCAAGATGTACAGCTTTGAAACATGTAGTGGTGTTGTTGCCAAAAAAGCCAAGGGCATTGGTAGAGTAACTGTGGACAAAGAGCTCCAATTTAAAGATTACAAAAATTGTCTCAAAACCCAGAGTTTAATCAGAACATCAGAATGCAGAATTCAGAGTGTGGATCACTTGTTGACTACAAATGATGTAAGAAAAGTGGCTCTGGACCCACATGATGATAAGAGATGCATTTTGTCATGTGGCATACATACTCTACCATTAGGGCATTGTGATTTGAAAAGTGGCAAACCATGACAATTACAGAGCATGATTTGAAATAAATAAACATGCCTATGAACTTATTTGGGTTCAAAAAACAGGCTATTAAGGAGCTGCCAACACCAGCACCCTCTTCTGAAATACAATCTATGATATCTAAACTAAGTGGTTTGTTAATTATTCATCTGAACAGCATACTTACAGATGTTGATGATGAAATGGGTAAAACATTGTACATATTTAACAATAATTTAAATCATTACCAATTACCTGTAGGTGGTCAATTACAATTTATTACAACCCCCGAGGGTAATGTCAAGGTTTCAGTAGGCAAAAATATTTACAGGATAAAGCACTCAAACATGATTTCTGGGACTGTATATATACTGTTTCTGCTGGTGATTGTTTATATATTGAGGTCCCGGGATCCTATGACAAGCTTATACCTTTTTTATAGAATTAAGAATTAGATATTCTATAATAAATAAACACTAAAACAAAAATGCCTAATGATATATTTGGCCATACAAGGCATGAAGATCACAGTGATGAGATTCTGATGCTTGATGTCAGAGTCAAAAAATTAAGAAGTGATTTACAAGCTTTACAAAGCACACTCAATGCCAGTCTTCAACTAGAAATTACAAATTTACAATCACAATGCATGGACCCTCTTCTTAAAATTGACTCAGAACTCAAATTGCTGCTTCAAAAATATACTGACTTGGCTACATTAGATAATTTTCAAAGTTTAGAGGAGGCTGTAGCAGCTCTTCAAGCCAAATTTAAGACTCAGGCTACCAACTCTGAGCAATTGAAGCAACAATTGGAAGAGCAGATAAATAATGTCCAGACACAGCTCCAAACAATTGTCAAAAGCATAAAGTCACAAGAGGATTTTGATCTAGTAATTTCCACTCTAAAGGAACAGATTCAATCACTACAGATACCTAATCTGGACCCCTTGAACAATGTCATAGCTGAGGTTAAAGAAATAATTGAGACACTTGAAAATTTTATGAACAACCTACCATCTTCTGATGCTCTGTGTGCTATAACTCGTAGTGTTGCCAACATCAAGCTGCAACTTGAAACATATGAAGATTTTGGAAAAATTCAGAGTACCATAAGCCATCTTGAGGGTACAATAGCAGCAGTGCAAAGTGATCTGACAAATGTACAAGAAACTCTAGAATCTCGCCTGCCTGGTATTGTAGACACCCTTGTCAGTGTCCAGCAACAGATCACAAAACTTGAAAACCTCAACACTGAATCTGAGCTATCTCATTTTCATCATTTGATCGATGATATCCAAACAAAGCTTGAAATTTTACAACAATCAACACCTACTCAGGCAGACATAGCCCTGCTTCAAGATGGTATGCAAAGTGTGGCTGATGCTTCTGAATTAAATAATGTAAAATTAGCACTTGAATCTTTGCAGAATACTGTATCAAATCTGCCTACATCACAGGAACTTAAAAATATTAAGAGAGCTGTGAATCGCATATTGAAATCAGAAGATATCAAGAATATCCAGACAGAGATCAAACAACTTACTCAGACAGTTTCCACTCTACCAACTAATCAAATATTAATGAACTGCATGCCCTGTTTGAGGATATCAGAAGACAAGTCCATGATCTTACTGCTCAAAATTCAAAATTGGCAGTTGTTGAAAATCTACAGCAAATTGTAGCTAATATCAAGCAACAGCTAGGGACCATGGAATCCAATCAAGCAAATGCTTTGTCTGCTTTTGCCACCCAGCTTCAAGAGATTGTGCAACAATACAAAAAACTTGTTGTGGACATAAAAATCAAGCCAGGCCATGATGATGTTGTTAGGACTATCAATGAGCATCTTGAATCTGTAGCAAGTAGATTGCTTACAGCAGAAAAAGAAATAACTGGCCTAATCGAGAATCCTAAACATACAGTAATCCTTGAATTGTACAGTATCCCCAACAAAGAATATGATTCACCATTTACACCAGGTGGCAAAATATATATGCTGTCACCTGCACAATTTTATTACCAGTTTTTTGTTGGGGGCACACTTAGACCAATCAAGATCAAATATTGGTTACAACCACAGGCACACCACTACCCTACCTTATCAATAACAAATGCTGACAACAAACTAAAAGTCACCAGTGTAGAGTTAGAGAATTTTACAGACCCCAATACATTAGAGACATCTTATGCTGAAGATGATAATTCTCTTGAATTTAATATACAAATAGGAGACAAATTATATTTAGAAAATCCTGTAGTATCAGCTGCTGAACACCCTATAGTTGCAATATTCTTGTTTACATACTATGTCTAGACAAATTATTGTTGATGAATTACACAGACAAGCCAGACATAATTATAAGAGACTGCCAGTGGTTACAAAAGGCATAGATGATTTATGGCAGTGTGACTTGGTTGAGATGGCAAGTGGACAGCTGAAAAACTTAGACAAAATCAACAAGGGCTACAAGTATCTACTCACTGTCATAGATACATTTTCAAAATATGCCTGGGCTGTGCCACTCAAATCCAAGACTGGAAAATGTGTTACAGAAGCCTTCAGGACAATCTTCAATCAGAGTGGAAGATCACCGCGCTATTTGCAAACAGATAATGGCAAAGAATTCTATAATTCGGTGTTCCAACAATTTATTAAAAGCCAGTCAATACAACATTACTCGAGTTACAGTGATCTCAAGGCCTCTATTGTAGAAAGATTCAACAAAACCATAAAAAATCATATGTATAAACAATTTACACTTCAAGGTAATTATAAATGGCTCAGTATCCTACCAGAACTTTTAGATAGATATAACAACTCGGTCCATTCCACAATTAACATGAAGCCCTCCGAGGTAACTTCATCTGATGAGCAAAAATTAATCAGTACTGTTTATTATCCTAGATACCAGCCAACAACAAGAAAAGCCAAATACAAGGTAGGTGATCAAGTAAGAATCAGCAAATATAAGCACATATTCAAAAGAGGCTTTACCAGAAACTGGAGCACTGAATTATTTACAGTGGTTCAAGTTAAACCTGGGACCCGATACACATATATAATAAAAGATCACCGAGGAGAAATTCTCAAAGGCAGGTTTTATGAAGAAGAACTCAGCAAAACTAAGAAGCCTGACACATATCTCATAGAAAAATCATCCGCAGAAAAGGCAACAAGATACTTGTCAAATGGCTAGGACTCCCAGAACACAGCTGGATCAAGGCAGACAAATTGATACTATGAACACCTGGGATGTTATAAAGAGGCTACCAAATCCTGAACAGCAGATTAAGAGAAATGGCAAGCTGCTGCCTGACAATATTAGATGTCTTATTGTTGGGCCATCGGTTTGTGGTAAAACTACACTAATGATTGATAATTTTTTATTGGCACCCAACTGGTTAGACTGGAAAAACAGGCACTTGTATGTCTTCTCTAAGAGCTTGGAACAATTAAAATATCAGCAGCTGATGAAGCTATATGATGGACATGATATAGCCACTTTTGAATCAGATATTAAGCCACTAAATGAATGTCTTGATAACTCTGTTGTTGTGTTTGATGACATTATACTGGATAATCAAAACAAGGTTAGAAATTTTTTTACACAGGGCCGACACAAAAACATAGATTGCTTCTACCTGGCACAGACTTTCTCTAAAATTCCAAAACAGCTGATCCGAGACAACAGCAATTTTATATGTGTGTTTCATCAAGATCATAAAAACCTCAAACACATACATGATGAATATGTAGGTGGTGACTTGAGCTACAATGATTTTTCTAAGTAGGTGCTGGAACCAGGACAGCTATGGGTTTGTCACAATTGATATGACAAGGAAACCCAATAGTGGTAAATACAGAAATAAAATCAACAATTTTCTAGACATTGAAACATATATAAATAACCATGAAAAGGCCAATTATTGATGATCTTAAATTAAGAGATTATCTTGTAAAAAGATTTAAGGGATGGAAATCAGAGAACCGAGGAATCTATAAACAACACAAGCAAACAGAACAACCTATTATTGATGCTATTAGTGAATTAGGTAAAAATATCAAAACTGTTACAGAGCAAAATCAAAATTTGATCACAGAGCTTGTACTTGTAGCTGCTAGGAAGATATTAGATTATACAACCACCCCACTTTCTAGTATTCATACACCTAGTCCTGTTCCTCCTCGAAGAATTGAAGCTACTCAGGATCCTATTGAATTGGGTCTTCTTGCTCAAAAATATTTAAGTACACCTAAAGACAACAAAGATGAGGTTTTTGGCTTATATGCTGAAACAGAGCATGATGCATCATACATAGAATTGGCAATTTTAGAGTAACATTTATGGGAGATGATCTAATTGTATATTCAGAATCTCATATTTGAGAAAGAGGTGGTTTTGTTAAGTACCCTGGCACACCTGGATTGTGGGAACTGATGACTAGGAAGAGACCTGGCAGCTATACAGATCAAGATTATGAGCATTACAAAGAAATATTAATAAAATCAGATGCTCTATACCAGAACAATGATCCCACACAAAAAAGAGTCAAGTCTAGCAGTGGAGCAAAATACAACAACTTAATCAAGCCCATATGGTCACAGATCAAGACAGGTAGTGGAATCAAACAATACAACACCCTGCCTAAAGAATTTGTGGGTTGATGATGTCAGGAAACTTGTAGATAGGTTATTGGTGATAGCTGGGGAGGAAAATGCTGGCAACCACAATTTTTATAATGAAAAGGTTGGAATTATGGACATGATAAGCACAAAATTGTCTAATTTTATAGTGAATGACACTAAGGGGATTTGATATCTTATAAAAATTATTAATACTCAACCCCCTAAATTTTGGAATATCTCTGAGGGTCGGGGGCTGGTTAATGACATCATAAACAAGCTGCCATTTGAACTACACATACCTGGCTATCAGTATTGTGGTCCAGGCACAAAACTAGATCATAGACTAAACAGAGGTGATCCTGGCGTTAATCCCCTAGATGCTGCTTGTAGAGACCATGACATAGCATACAACACACATTCTGATCTTGATAGGCGACATGTTGCAGACAAGAAATTAGAAGAGGCTGCATTTGGTAGATTTGTAAGCAAAGATGCTTCTTTAAGTGAGAGAATAGCAGCATTGGGGACATTATAGCTATGAACACCAAACAAAAACTGGGGTGGGGGTTGTGATAAATTAAATAAATTTAAGCCACTTAATTAAGCTATGTAAACCCAGAATATATATATAATAAACCTACAATGAAGGCCAAGGGTGTTATGTATCAGATACCTTATGCAGGTCTTAAATCTCTTAAAACTATTGATAGTCTTTTAACCAAAAAGCAGCGCAAAAAAAATCTTGTCTTGCCAAGGGCCATGGTATGAAATTATTACTTAGTACCCCTCAATTAAAAAAAATTACAGCAATCTAGAAAAAATAACATATAGGTGGATTTATATTTAGTATCCCGGCCATCTTAGCAGCTTTGGGGGCTGTGGGGAGCTTGGCTGGGGGATCAGCTGCTATAGCAAAAACAGTAATAGATGCCAAGAAGAATAAGGCAGAATTAGATGAATTGAAGCGCCATAATCTGGCCATGGAAAAACACGGCAAAGGTCTTAAGAAAGCCATGAATAAGTTTTAAAAAAAAACAAGAGCCGCTTACAAACCAAGATATTGAAGCTTTAATCAAGCCACTGGGCATCAAAAATTTTAGAGGTGTGTACACTTCGCAACATGTTATTTGACCGCCCTGAAAAATTTCAAAGTCCGGAATTCGTAAATTTGGCAGCATAGCGCTTCAGAGCCAACTAAGAGTAGCCAACTTTGCAACATTTCTTCTTCCTGAATGAAAACGCTCGTGAATTTTTTTTTTCATTCTTTCACATTCCATAAAGTAAAGATACCCTAAAGCACTAATAAAATACATGAGTAGACAAAAAAATGTTAAGTAGAAATACGAATGTTGAAAATATTTCAAGATTCCTCGCTCTGAATTTGAAAAGAGGTAAATTTATGTGCATTTTGAAACACTGAACAAGTTCTCATCCACTTGGAAAGAATTGCCGTCACATTTGAATGCAAGGAGGCAAATTCATGATGATTTTATACGAAATTTTTATGAAAGATACCTTGCACAACACCAAACGATTCTGCAAAGTGTGTCTTTTCCTTGGTTATTGGCGAAAAATGGTTCGAAACTCCGGCACAAGGTTTCTTCAACTGAGATCAACGTGCTTTACTGAGGTTTTCGTTAGAAATCTCCTGGAGTAGTTGGTTAGATGACAACACTTTTCATTTTTTACTGTTTTCGTCAAGATCGAAACATCGTAGGTTCAAATCCCACCCCTTCCTGATTATGTTTTCTTTTTTATTTACCGAATACGAAGTGTTGTAATAACGTAATATAAGATTATATGATATTACTGTAAATATTTATGCGATGCATACTCAGTGGCGGCGATTGAGTTCCAAAACTGATGGGGCAAGGTGTCAAAACTGGGGGTTTCCCTTGGGAGATAAGGTTTAGCATAGTGGGAGGGCAACTGTTCCTCTACCCCCCCCCCCCGTCTAATCGTTGCCACTGTGCATGCCTCAAGTAATATTTCTACTAATGTTCTTAAACTTTCAGTGATTGGCAGGATGTAGGAAAAACTTATCCTTTCATTCAGCTGTCATAAGTTATGTTAACACATACGCGTATTTAAGAACTTATATGTCATTAATATCTGTTCTTAAACAGGATGTTGTAATCAAGGGGTCCCGGGCTCAACACCCGGTGGAGGCACGTTGCTTCGGATTCTAGTTTAAAATATAGATCCAGTACCGAATAGTCTGTCTGTGCAGCAAGTAGACTTAAAACAACAATAGAGAAACATATACAAATCAGCGGCGTATACTCTGGGTCATCTAGGTAATAGCAGATGACCCGGCTGTATTTCTTTTTTTTTAAAAAAAAATGTATATATATACACATTTCTTCCCAATTTTCTTCCAAACCAATTTCGATGCATACATTTCCTTGCTTCCAGCGCGCGAATACTTCCAATCGTTTGCCGCCGAATGTCCTGGAACCTTTCTCCAGCCGGTGGAATGTCTACAGGGAATCTCACCCTGACGTCATTCCTCCCGCTTCCCTTGCAACCCTTGGCGAGGAGGGAGGAGAAAGGAAAGAGGGGGAGGAAACATTGCTTTTCAGGCGCGGTGATTCCGTGCCCAGGGTAAGCTCCTTCTTGTGAGAGTCCACCGGTCGCACTCTCAACCTTCAGAGCCTCTCCATTCCCTCCGCTGAATAGGGAAAACATACCCGGTAGAGTGCGAAGAACAGGAAAACTGAATAACATGGGCAAACCAATTCTACGCTAATTTTCACTTTACATTTGCTTCTGTCTTGCTGATTTCTGTTACTTGAACATAAATTTATCAAAAGGGAAAAACTTAAATATTGAAGATGAAGCAAACTGAATTAAAATTCAAAGCTTAAGAAATTAAAGCACCTATTTGCTGACTCCCCCCAATCCTTGTATTTACAAAAATAGTGATTGTTTCTCCTCTCTAATCTTCAAAAGCAGCGAGAATACTTCTTTCACGGAACTGAATATTTTTTAAAGGGAAAGATATGAAAAATAAATTATATATATTAGTTAATTTAAGTTGCTATATTCCGCCTGTTTAGATTAATAGTGATGAAGATGAACGAATTAAACATAAACGAAAAAAACACATCAGGCACGTAACCAGGTGGAGGACTCGGGGGGGCTGAAACCCCCCCTCCCCGAAATCCTACAAATATCTAATTTAAAAAGTGTATAGTGATAATTAATTTTACTTCATTAGCAGGATTAAACACTTTGCATAATACGTTGTAATAATCTGAGATTCATCTTCAGGACTTCTAACCCCACTGTTTCAACTTTATGTGGCGGCTGCTAATAAGGGATGATCCCCATCCCGAAATAAAATTCTGGCTCTGACCTGCAATGATTCGAACTTTTAAAAACCTGTCATTTCGAGCTCGGAAAGGGATTTTTTTTTATCATTCATAGGGAATTTCTTTCTGAGCCAGGAGCACAACAACAGAAGTTTGGCGCGTGAAACTGAATGCGTGTAGTCGTTGGCTTCGTGTTTATTATTTATTAAGGTGTTAGTGTTTGTCGTGATAGTGCTGTGTTAAAGGGTAATGGATGTGATACAAGATTTGCTGGTGAAACCTTTTGGAACAAGATCTTTTCAGGAGAAGTTGCAAATTGTTAATACAGGTAGGCCAGTGTCATCGCTTGAACTTATTTCTACACACAAAGACAAAAATCGGGAATATGTGAGGCATATTCGCAAGCAAATTATGACAAAACACCATGGTTGACAGGAAGTATAAGTGTTAATAAGCTTTGCATTTTTGTTGGCCGTGCTTACTTTTCGGGGCTGAAAAGAATGTATGGACGCGTGGCTGATACTGTAATCTTTGCAACACTTGTGTCAAACATGAAAAATCCAAAAGTCACATAACTTCCTTTGTTAAGCTGCAATCTTTCGCAAAGACACGTATTGACGTGAACTGGACAAACAGCGTGCTTTGGATGTGGTACGGCACAAGTGATCGGGTCCTGGAGTAAGTTGAATTTTGCACTTAAATTAATATTGCGGGTTTTTATTTCACTAGTGCACGTCTTTCATTTTATATTTCACAGGCTGTTTTTCATAGCTTTATAATACTGTCTTGTTTTATTATTTGAAATTCTACACGTATAGTAAACTGCAATAACGAGAATTAATTGATTGTGATCGTAGCAATAAGACAAATATTCCGACACAATATTCCTAAATCCAATATGGAGCTTGATATAAATTGCACGGAAACTTTTGGAGTTTGAGGATCAAAAGGTCGGAGATTACCCACTCGTTAGAACCAGCATACACCACTGATACAAATAGAATGTTCTTTGCTTGGAAGTTACGAGTGAGTAGCGTAACCCGGTCATAAAAATCTTCTATAACGGCTGAGGGCTCGACGTGCTGACCCCACGTCACCTCATACCAGTTGAAGAACTCACACCTCTAGGTAGAATTGTGGGAAGGAGACTGGCAGTCGGGAGATAGGCCAAGGCCCTATATGCTCGTCAATACTCGTCAGAAATTCAATCAAATTCATTCAGCTGTGCGTCATAAGTTGTGTTAACACACATTATGAGTCAATAATAATAAGTTAAGAAATTGACAAGACGTTTCTGTACTGAAGGTAACTAGAGGTTGTTTTCTTGTAACGTCGTTACTGTATCCAGCTCGGCATTGTGATTAAAATTACTCTATCTGCATGTTCACTTTCCTCTTACATAAGTTTTCCTTTCGCGAAAACATCGTTCCATAGTTTCCAGTTTCTCAATATATTTTTCTATGAAGTGTTGAATATAATTCTAGCCTGCTTTCCACAAGCTACACAACTTCTTCCTCTCTCTCTCTCTCTCTCTCTCTCTCTCACACACTCAGAGGTGCAATGTAACATAATTTAAGAAGGCCATTGTTGCACAAACGATAAACGAACATGTGTTAAATTCGGTAAGATCAGCAGGTAAGGGAAGCTCGTTTTTAGCTGCAAATCAGTGCCTTCGTTACAGGAAAATCCCCAACAAAGCAAGGAAATAACTAATGAATGGTTATGCTTTACGATCTTTAGGGTTAAAAATAGGTGATCTAAATCTTTAAAAGAAAACCGTTTTCCAGATAGAATAGGTGTATGCATGAATAGAAAACAAAAATTAAGATATTGTATTAGCTGTGGAGTTCATTCTGTTGTAGCTTTGTGGCACATCCGGTAAAGGCACCCATTTCCAGTTCCACTTGTGTCTTTGATTAGGGTTCGAGCCTCACTTCATCTGGATATTTTTATTTATATTGAGGCCTGTAAGACAATAATATATGAAAGGTTCCAAATTATTTCTTACACGAGTGTATTTTTTTTTAATTTGTTAGTCCTGAAAAGGACTGTTTGGGAAAATTGAACATTTATTTAATATCTTGTCCAGTAGCCACCTGCATCTATGACATGTCTCAGGCGTCGAGGAACGGATTGCACAAGATGTCGAATATACCTGTGCGAAGTGCACACTTCATTCCAGGCATTGTTGACGTGGTCAAATAGTTCATCACTTCTGCGAGGTGGTGGATCGGGCCAGCTTTCTTTCAAACATCGAACGACCTCGGCCCACATATTTTCAATTGGGTTGATGTCGCATCCCATGGGTGGCCAGTCAATTAGATGTATGTCGTTTCGTTCAGAAAACCAACGCTGAACGATGGCTGAATCATGGATGGAGGAGTGGTCTTGCTGGAAGTCAATATTTCCCTCGGGATACAAAGCTCGCACGCCAGGAACCATAACATGCTCCAAAATGTGCACATACTGTATCCCGTTGAGACGTCCTTCTATGCGGTGTAGGTCACCTCCGCCACCGAGAGATATCCAACCCCAGACAGGCACGCTCACGCGTCCACGCCGACGTGAGTTAGCAAAAAAATGGGGATCAAATCGTTGTCCTTGACGCCGGTAGACCAGAACCGGACCATCATTTGCAGTAGAAAATACTTTCTCGTCTGAGAAGATTACTCTATCCCAAATCCTATCAATATTTTCTTCAGCAAATGCTAGCCTATCAGTTCTGTGTGCATCCGTCAAGACCTCCTTCTTTGCTGCCCTTCGTGCCCGTAAACCAGAAGCAGCCAGCCTCCGCCGAACTGTCTGTGGGCAACCAGGAAAATCGGCCCTTGCCTTGAGTTGAGTGGCTGACTGGAATGGATTGGCTTCACACTCCGCTATCAGCCGATCGTCTTGCACTGGTGTCGAAACACGGCCCCAGCTCTCGCGTCTTTTCCGTGATGCCTCACCAGTTTCTTCGTATCGAGCCCACCACCTCTTTGCTGTCCGTGCTGGAACGCCATACTGCTCGCCAGCTAAACCAGGTGACAATCCAGCTCCCTCGATCAAACCGATCACTCTTTCTCTTGTGGATTTGTTGTAGTGCTCCATTCTTCGCGAGGTTGAAGAAAGAAATGTTGCATGCCTCTGTTTAGAGCGTAGTTCAAAGGAAATAAGGTCTTCTATTGGTATAGTTAATCACGTGATGCTGCAGTTGGTTCAAAGACGACTTCCAATTACATTCAGCCATGAAAAGTTTCGTACGAATTCATACCAGAAAAGGATGTCAAGAATAATAAAATAAATTTAACCATTATTTACAATTACATTACTTTCATTTAACAAATAAATAAAGAATAATTATGACAAATGTGCTACAACGAGTGCTCTTTACATCCATGTGTAAAAGTATTTGGTATTACTAAACACGCACACACGTTCGGAACATCTGTAGCGTAGTTGTAACGTTTCAGACAAGCATACATCTTCTTACGTTCATCTTTTCTCTTTGAGGTATTGGTTCAAACCCGGCTCAGCTTTCACGTTTTTTTTTATGTAATACTTTTTGTCACAATTTTTTCGTCCACAAAAAAAACAATAAAAACAATAATTAAACGATCTTCTCCCCAAAACAATAATTGCAACATCATATTTATTCACATAATAAATCTATTCCACTCATAAAATTGATTCCTTCGGGTCTTAATGCAACATCACCGAAACATTCAAGTTTCAATGTTCATGTTGGAAATTGAACAATAAACAGTTTTGGGGACACATTGCTTTATATAAAACCTCATGTTATTATAGAAATATACACAAGAAGTCGAATGAAAGTATGCGTAAGGAATACTCTTGAAACTCTAGAGTTGTAATCATGCGATTTGTTTTTCATAGAGTAATCTGTTATATTCAAGGTTAATTATTTCAAATTTTTTGTATTCAGTAAATATCGTACTTCTGTGTTCACTTCAACAGAAAAGAAATTGAGCGGCTAGGATTTGAACCTGTGATCTTTCATTTTAGATAAAAAAAAATACACGTCTTACCAACTGTTCTACAAGGAAATAGACAAAAAGTTTCCTAACATGGTTGCGGCAACAACCACCTGCCAGTGCTCCAAACATTTCTTTGCCACAGATTGTGGATAAGTTCCTCTCTACACAAATGCCCGGTATTTTGCAGTGTATTTTAGCTCAAATTTTGCCTAAACTCATGCGAACTTTGATGAAGAGGATTTACCGGGATATCAACGAGGTTATTTCTGGATAGGCTTCCGAGGTTTCGAGAGCTCTTTTATCTTCAGGGATTGAAGGGATGACGGATAATGTGCTTGTTACTGGCAAGCGTGGTCGTAACTGCGATTCCTCATGCTGCCGAATTTTATTTTCGGAAGGAGTATGGCATCGGACGTAAAATATATATATACTGTTCTTGGATGATCTCTCTGTGTATATCAGGAGGTGGCAGTAATGATGAAGCGTTTAGAATTTTCGGAAACCATTTCAATTATATTACTGAATCACGTGCCACGTGGAATGGCAGAATCAAGTAACGTATAAGCAAGTCTGAGGGTGGCTGTTTTGAATATTGCGAATTTGGTGGAAAGTTCGTTAGATATACTTTCTGTTGAAATAACAGTATTATTTTGTTGAAATTAGACAAGTATTTTGGATATAAAGCAGTGCCGAATTAATGATCATTCTCAAGTTTTGCATTTATTAGATGTCACGTAATATATAAATAGTTATTAGTAGATTTTTATCGCATCGGCCTCGGTCGCAAAAGGTATTTACTTACGTTTATTGGGGATTTATTATTAGATTTAGATGCATTGGAAGATCGAAGTGAGGGGAACAAGAACAGTCATTACTAAATAAACGACATCACATAACCAATCTTAGCGAATTGAATACATTAAACTCTCCCGTTCGTTACAAAAATTCAATACATCAATGTAGTGGATTATTTCCTATTATAATTGTGTGTGTTTGTGTGTTAGTATTTTGAAATAATTAATATTTTAGTTGTGGAGTGAAGAGCGTACACAATACTTATCTTAAATTCCATTACTTGATTGATGATTTGGTTTAATTTACTTCGCCTTTGTGACGTTTTTGGTTCATCGCGAAGATGAGAATGGGTGATGGGATGATGAAATTGATGAAGGAACACTTACAAAGAACACCCATGCCTGACCAGGATTCGAACCCAGGATTAAATACCATTACCTACAGCATCCTGAATGCATATATATTATATGTAAATTAGTCATAATGTGTGTTAACTCAGCTTATGACGAATAGCTAAAATACAAAAAGTTTTAACCTTAAATCCTGGCAAGCAACTGAATAAGCATTAACCTTCTTAGGGAGAAAATGTGCAGAAGAGACATCCCTTGAAGTGTGCATCGGATATTTTACAGTGTTGAAATATCAATTGTCTCTGTTTAGCACACACACACACACACACACACACACACACACACACACACACACACACACACAAAAAAAAAAAATAGAGGGTGGGATTTGAACCCGCGACCTTTCAAGTATGTTGAAAAATATGGATACCAGCGTCTAACCAACTGCTCTACGTTAACTTAATGACAACATTCCCTTACAAACACGTAGATGTTTATGATAAAATCGATCTTCCTGTGTTCCAGCATGTTTTCTCCACAAGTCGTGAAATAAATGATTTCTTTTAGATCTGTTCGATATTGTGCAGGGCATTGTAAATAAAATGTCGCATAAACTCCTCAGAAATTTGCCTCTTTCTACTCAAACTTGATGGCGATTTACTCCAGGTGGAGAAAACCCCTGTTCAGTGTTTCAAACCTATGTGATATCAAGTCGAGCACGCAGAATTGTTACAATTTCGCACGATTCTCATTCTTATTCTTATTTCAATTTACTATTTCAGTTTCAGTGTGTATTATATTAGCGATTGATAGTTTATAAGTTCATGGAATGTGCGAAATTGGAATCCTTTCACCGAAGCGTTTTTCGTCTAGTTGAATGACGAACTCAAAGTTGGCTACTCTCAGCTGGCGCTGAAGTGCAATGTTGCTAAGTTTACGATTTTCGGACTTAGAATTCTTTCGGGGCGGTCAAATAAGAAGTTGAGAAGTGTACATGTCTGATTCTTTACCAGAACAACCACTCAACAAAGAGTGTGGCATAGTTAATTTGGATAAGTACAAAAATCAGGGCACTCACTGGATCTGTTATCTTAAATATTTAAAAGATGAGGCATTTGTGTTTGATTCATTTGGAGGTATTCCACCTGAAAATTTAGTAAAATATCTAAAATCAACTAATCTTTATTACAATAAAGCACGTGTTCAAAATTTCAAAGATGTTAATTGTGGACATCTGTGTTTATCTGTTCTTAGATATCTGTCTCAAATAAATAAACCATCAATTGAAGATTTTCAAAAGGCCCTGTGGTATGTGAAACATCATGGGAGTATTCCATCTCACCAGCCAAAATTCAATATTGAAACTCAGATTACATGATGATATAGTGTATCCCAAAACAATAGCTCTCAGAGCATTTTATGGCATGTACTTGATCCCTAATATTACACACCACAACAACACAATTGCAGTTGGTGATCAAAAAATTGTTATCACTCCAGGGCAATATAATCTATCTACTCTAAATGCTCAGTTACCCAGAGGTATAGTGTTAACTCAAAATTCTGTCACTCACAGAGTAGAGATTGTGTCTGCTACAGAAACAGTGGATCTGGGTACTAAAGGAGAGCTTTTGGGATTTGAGAACAACACAAAACTTGAACCAGCCATCAAACACACTGCTATTAATATACCTAAATTCTTAGCCATAGAGACTCTAAATATTCACTGTAATGTGGCCGAGGGTATGATCACCAAATCAAATGGCATAGGCACTCACAAACAAACTGGCATCATTGCAACATTCAAACCTAACTCTGAATTTATGGAGCCAATCATCTACACTCCATCACCAACATTATATTTTCCTGTGTGCCATAATAGAATAGATTACATTGAGTTGATGGTCACTAATGAAAAAGAAGAATTAGTTGATTTTGCTGGAGCCACAACAACTGCTATCATAGAAATTAATATTTAAATAAAAATACATACAAAAAAATGGAAAATATTGAGAGTTATGAGCTACAATCATTCCCCCCAAACAGGAGGACCTTTGCAAATTTAAATCAACCCAACACAGAGATTGAGGTTGATCTTGATGTAGGAGATGGCTTTATACAGCCTCACAGAGCAGACCTATACATCAAATTTGATGTTGTAAAGCTCGATGGTACAGATTATCCGGCAAATTCAAATATAAGATTGGTAGACAATTTTGTGCCACATCTGTTCTCTGAAATTGAGATCAGATAAACATGGTGTTGTTATAAACAGAGTAGATTACCCTGGCATTACCTCTACAGCTTTGGCCACATTAAAATTATCCAAAACCGAGGCCTCGTACTACAAAATAGGTGGATTTGAGGCTAGTGATAAAATAATATCTAAGAGCCACACTGTGCTGTTTCCTATGCGCCTGTTGCCAGGATTCTTCTCAGATTACAAAGATATTATGTGGAAGGGTGGTTTAAGAATTACATTTAGAAGAGCTGCCAATGATAATAATGCTTTGATGAGGTACAGTACATTAAACTCTACAGGGGAAGCTCTGCCTAATACCCTACCTGATGAAGGCAAGTGCATTATTCAGACTATGGAGCTAAGAATTCCAGTTGTTGAATATGAAGCCAGTTATGCTCTTAAATACAAAGCAGATATCCTAAAAAATCCACAGGTGCCTTTACAATTTTATACATATCAATGTGTGCAGAAGCCTGCCACTGGTAGCTATTATGAGTTTGATGCTACAAATTCATTCTCCAGTATACAATATGACATGCCAGATTTTGTGGTGGTACTGTTTCAGACTGGAAGACACAATAATCAAGAAAAAATTCAAGTAAATTTGATAGCTGCAACATCAAGAACATATATCTTAAAAATGGCAGAAATGAGGTGTTTCCTAGAGAAAATTATAATTTAAACATGTCCAAGGATGATTTCCTCAAATTATATGAAGCATTTACAGCATACAAAAGGGTCACTACTGGCAATACTGACATGTATTACACACCAGAAGAATTCAAAGCACAGAGACCCATGTTTGTCATCAACACTTCAAAAAGGAAACAAGTTGTGGTTAATGACAGGACAAACATTAAAATTATCTGTGAATTCCACGATACACTCCCTGATGACACTATATGTAGTGTTATTCTTATAGGTGAAAAATCATATATATATGATGTAAGAAATGAGAGAGTCACAGAGCAATTCTAGAAGACTTCTGCACAATGCATTGTCTTAGTACTAGATATACAAGTTGAGCCTGGTGTCCAATTAAAATATTGAGCATATTCCAGGTAACATATTAACATAACAGCAACAAGTATTTTAGCATATATTTCATTATACTACTGTGTAAGCAAAAGCTCTTATGAGTATTTTTGGCTTAGTTTTAAGTGTAGCCATAACAATATCAAGAGGGGCATATTTTTGACAAGCTTATGGACAACAATCTCACAGACGTAGCTTTTGCACACATGGCCAAATCAATCTGTTGAGGCTTCTTCATTTGTACACTAGAATTCAGGATTCTTGGGATTTTGACAGAGTAGCACACTGTAAGCAATAAGATCATATGGGTACTTGACATAGTTTTAAGTGTAGGCAAATCTGTCTGTTGAGGGTTCTTCATTTGTACACTAGAATTCAGGATTCTTGGGATTGTCAGCATAGCACACTTGAGCAATTGGGGCATATGGGCATCTTGGCATAGTTTTAAGTGTAACCAAATCGGGCTGTTTAATCATATGGCTCTTCATTTGTATGATTTTTGTACTAGTAATATCACAAACCCCACTACTTATATAGACATAAAGTACAGTGTTGTCTTTGTACAAACTAATTTCTATGACGAAAAACATTTTGGATATTGAAAAGCACTATTCATTGAAAACATACATGAAACACGATTTTTCCTCGGCTTCCTACAATGTATTTTATATATACTTATAATTCACCTTAATTTTTGACCATTAGTAAGACTTTATTTATTTCTGCTTTCCCGGCTGTGGAGGCGCTGGACCAGCTAAAGTAATGTTTAATGCAACAATAGACCATTTCAAGTAAAAATTATCCATATTTGGTGAACCTGGCTATATTTTATTGCACATCATTAACGGAATGGTTCTCTTAAATCGTCAGTACCTCCTCTTAGAAGAATTAGACTTTTTGGTTAAATAAAGCACTAAAATATAATAATTACGAAGACGAAAATCTTGAAGATAATTTGAGCATCACTTAAAATTTGGGGAAGGGGGCACAATGGGAAGTAGGAGAACACTAATGCACCATTTGTAAAACTTTCAATTCAATTACTTTCACCTGGTAAGATAATGCCGTACATTGCACTGGTAAACACACTTTTCATTGCCAACGAAATTAGTCATTTTATGGTGTCTTTGCCATTGTGATTTCGAATATGATATCAGTTTTTCTACATTGGCTCTAGTTTCTTAGTAATGACTGTCCTTTAAAAGAGCATAAAAAAGCATGAATTCTCACTGTAAATCACACTTAATGATGAGAAAAACGTTGTTTCTGAGATCTTCTTGTGTGTAGGGTGTCGGGACAATCACGTTGAAGATCAAAGCAATCATCTAGCACACTAGCGACAATTGGGTACCCAAACAGGGAGGGGGAGCGGCCAGGTGCAGGACAGTTTAGTCTTCCTTAGTGGAGATGGCTCATCATTAAGAGACCATAGTGTGGAGGCAAGAAGTGGGTGGGAAATGTCCTCCACACTCCGACCCAATCACCACCACTGATCTGCAATCTCATATTGTCTCATTTGCTTTGAAATATTTCCTCCATCATTTCCTTTATATCTTGGTGGGACCTCTTCCCTTGGTTTTCATTAAAATCACCAAGATTATCTGGAAAACTGTCAAAATGGATTTGAAGGAAATTTATCCTTATGCTCAAATTAATACCAAAATATTTGAAGTTTGTGAGCAATTGTTGCACCAGTTCTTCGTACTATTCGTGTTTCTCATTGCAGAAGGAGTTCTTGACAACTGAGACATAACTGAATCATGTAGAAGCCTCAATATCATTCTTAAAATTTGAGAGATTTGCATCATTAATGAGTTTATGAGTTTGAGACCCATCAAAGCTTTCCGTGTTTAGTTTCTCAATACTCATTCCATGAAAGGATCTATAGATGTAATATAATAATACACTTACCACCTGTATTCAAGACTTAACAAACTACTCTAATATGCAAGATATGCTTCCTTTACAAAGTCAGTGATGTTTTTTTGTTTCTGCACAGAATATTTACCACAAATGCAGCAAAATCCAGTGGAATCATTTACGCGGCCTGCTCGTGAAGACTCATTTCATTCCCCTCAACAACAGAAATAAAACTAAAAGAAAGCAAATAAAGAAAAACTAACTTTCAATAAAAATATTCTGTGCAATGGATGGACTAGAAAATATATTTTTATGTTCTAAAATAAAAGCCATGCCCTATTTCATGTCAACACCTTCAACTCATAATGAGATAAACTTAAAATCAAAGGATCTCAAGAACTACAGCCAACTTGGCAAAACTGTTGTTCAATTTAGATTTAGCACAACCGAAATACCATACATTTGTTCAGAAATCTTTGGCAACTTAAAAAAAAATTTTAAAAAATACACCTGTGTTATCATCATTCATCCAATATATATATATAGCCCCAATCCCACCACTAACTGACTCACTGACATATATGTTTTCCCTGAGGCGAAAAATGCCCGATTACAACGCCCCATGAAATCGTCCCAAAAGCCCGGGAAAATTCAAAAATCGCTCAATCGGCCCTTTTTTAAGGGTGAAAATGCCCTCTTTTCACGTCCTTAGCAACCCGTTGCCACGGGCATTTTTTGCAGCACACATTGTTTCCTTCAATTCTTAATTGTCTACCTACTTTATATTTCTCACAGATGAACGTCACACAGATGAATGAACTCCTGGTTTTGAAAAGGTGCTTCAAACAAGAGTGACATCTACATTAAAAGATTCAGTCCAGATACAACGTTGCTAGGGAACTTAAAGAAAGTTTATTTTCATCCCGAAAACTACGGTAATTGAGTTGTACTCACATCGTCAGAATTTATTACAAAGGCAAGGTGGGAAATTGAGGGAAAACAATTATGTTTCAATTACGTTTAAAAATTTAAAAATTACAAAAGACGTATATATTGCATTTCCAATTTAATCTAGTGTCGCTATTGAATTCGTTTATATAAATCATGCAACTTACTATCTTCAAACGGTTATTACTTACTCAGTTTATTATAAAGAAAATAGACAATAATATTTTGAATATTTGTACCATACTAGAGCCCATACACACATAACGTTACGTTCTAAAATTTCCAAATAAGCGAACCACGTAGGCGAGCGTACGAGACGTGGCCAAAGGCCACGTCAAAAGTGCGCGAGTCCAATATATCTTATAGCCCCAATCCCACCACTCACTCACTCACTCAGTCACTGGCATAAATGTTCTCCATGAAGGAAGGCCCGGAGGCGAAAAATGCCCAATTACGACCCCCCACGAAATCGTCCAAAAAGGCCGAGAAAATTAAGAAATCGCTCACTTTGCCCTTTTCTAAGGGTGAATATGTCCTTTTTTCACGTCCTTACCAACGGTTTCCATAGTCATTTTTTGCAGCACACATTGTTTTCTTCAATTCTTAATTGTCAAGCTACATTATATTTCTCACAGATCACACGCAGATGAATGAAAAGGTTTTGAAAAGGTGCCTCACACAAGGGTAACATCTACATAAGAAGAAGATTCAGTCCAGATACAATTACGTATACATTGTTATACTCAATGCGAAAATATCTACATCGTGGTAGTTTTAACTAAATGTTTAGAGGCATGATAAACAATTCTTTAGAGCTTGCCGTGCTTGTTGTTGTCCATGGAAACGGACGTTGCTAGGGAACTTAAAGAAAGTTTAATTTCACCCCGAAAACTACTGTAAGGGAATTATGCTAGACTTTTCGAATTTCAAAATACGAGCATCATAATTTATTACAGAGGCAAGGTAGGAGTTTGAGAGGAATGACGGAAAACAGTTATTATCCAATTACTTTCATATATGTGAAAATGACAAAAGACGTAACTATTGCATTTTCAATTTAGTCGCTATTGAATTCGTTTATGCAAAACATCGAACTAATTATCTTGAAACGGTTATTACTTACTCAGTTCATTATTAAAAAAATAAACAATAATATTTTGAATAGGAGCCCATACATACATAAAGTTACTTTCTAAACTTTTCAAATTAGCGAACTTATACACATGTTCCCTATCAACCAATACAACATGCAGACATTTTCAAAGTCATTAAGATCATTGAGGAACCCCATATATAACATGATTCCATCCACAACGTGGTCGAAGGTCACGCATGCTAACGTACAAGACGTGGCCAAAGGCCACGTCGAATGTACGCGAGTCCAATATACATATATATAGCCCCAATCCCACCACTCACTCACTCACTCACTCACTGACATAAATGTTCTCCATGAAGGAAGCCCCGGAGGCGAAAAATGCCCGATTACGACCCCCAATGAAATTGTCCCAAAAAGCCGAAAAAATTAAGAAATCGCTCAACTGGGCCTTTCTTAAGGGTGAAAATGTCATTTTCTCAGGTCCCTATCAACCGTTTCTACGGGCATTTTTTTGCAGCACACATTGTTTCCTTTGTTTATATATATAAATGTATATTTGGTTGTAGTTTTTCAGCTATGCACCAGTTACATTTGTTTTACATTTCATAATTTTATAATACAATATTTTCTCTCGCAATATAGTTAGTAAATACATATATTGTTTTCTTAGTTGGGTTCCTCAAAAGTGTTGACAAGGCATATGCGCCATTATATACTGCTTCTTTTAGATCTCTTAAGAAATAATCACGCGTAGTTACATTAAGATGACATTCAAATATAATATGATCAGGTGTTCCTTCAGTTGCACCACACTGACAGATTGGGGATTGAACAATCTTCCTAGTGTACAAGTATTTAGGGGCTAGGGTGTAATTTAGCCGACATCTAAGAAGGCTTGTTAAAGAGTTTCTTGAAAGGTTAATGTCTTGCTTGATACCAAGGTTCTTTAGGTATAAGTGGTTGAATTGAATAATATTTTTTCCCATTAGTCTTCCCTGTAATTATCCATTGTTTCTGCCAAGTTTTCAACAATTCTGTTTTAGATTCCGACTCTAGCGCTTTTGCAGAAAATTTAATCCGAAGCGATCGGTGACTTGATTCTTGAGCTGCGTACTTGGCTAATGCGTCTGCTATGTGGTTTCCTTCTATGGATGTATGCACAGGAGTCCAGACAAAAAAAATACTGTATCTTGAGTTGGTTAGTTTGTGATACAAAATGTTTATGTTAACAATGTACCAGTCTACATAGTAATCAGCTGTTATCGATCCCAGGGAGTGTAAGACTGACGCTGAAACCTCTTGAGGTTTATCTCCTGTATGTACAGCCAACGGCAAATTAAATAGGAGGAAAAAGATTTTCCCGACGGAAAAAAAAGTTGGAAATGCTGCAAACACAGAGGCATTCTTGATGAGACGCTTGAGGAGCGTCGAGCAAACTTTCCTGAAAAGCACAACCCCAGTATCGAAGGTCATGCTATACGTGGAGTGGCAACTTCCGGGAGCATGCTGTCTGTCTACACAGTTCTCCCCAAATGCCTGTTTAAAGATGAAGTTTCTGCTAGCATTTTATTTTTCAAATGTAGTTCTGATATTGTAGTCATTTTACAATTATTTTTATTTGTTCTTATTTTGCTTTGCTTTTATGTCACTTTTATAATTATTCGCAACTATGAAGATTGATGATAATCATATTAAATTGATGAAGGGACACTTAAAAAATACATTCCAGACCAGGACTCGAACCCGGAATCGAAAGCGGATAGGTTAGGGAAGACTGTCAATAACTCCCGGCTATGAACTGGTTTATAATATTTGAAATTCCTCAGGAGTTTTTTTTCTTCTGTTCATGCCTAATACCTGCTTTCGGACAATTAATTTATAAGTGACATTAATCCACACTTCGTTCGGTGGGGACAAGCCACGTAGTGTTTGAGAGGAGGGACACATCTCGTTCATATACCAGATACAATCATGACCTATACTTGAATTCAATGATTCAATTGTTTTATTTTACTTCGCTTCTTGTGCATTTTCTCTACTTACATTCATTATGTCCAAATTTTATCCTAATAAATAATCTCGCAACAACGCAAAATGTTTTAATTGACTTGAATTCACAATGACTAATATATACTGGACCTACATTTTTTAAATGCAAAATCTGAGTGACAAAAATATGCCTCAACACGAAATGAAAATGCAATTTTCATTAAATACATTAAAAATGCTGACCAAAGAAGACTTTATTATACAATAGCACTACACACGTAATCCTCTAACAGGGTTTTCTTAGGAATCAGATTCACGAGGCTTAATAGGATTATCATTCATTACAAAGCAATAGCTATAAACATGAGATAAACCTGAAATGAGGGGTTAGTATTAACCATAAGAGAAGTGCAGCAGGTAAAACGAAATACATATGTAAGGAAGACGTGTGTAAGTGTAAGTTTCTATGTGAAAATTGACTGAGTGGTAGCACTAGACGCTTTTACGTCAGGGGTCCCAGGTTCGAATACCGACCTGGGCATTGGTGTTATTTTTGAATGTTCTATTTATCATATGTTCACTCATCTTCATCGCCACGATTGCCCAAAAGTGGCAGAAAAGCGACGCTAAATAATATATATATGTATATATATATATGAGCTTAGAATGTGATAGAAGCTTATCGTGAAGCTTATGTGAAAATTAAAAGGTGAATTAAGAGCTGACAGGTAAGATATATTTCATGAGCGATGTTCGATAAAAGTTCTGTTAAGATGTCAAACCTCTAGCAAGCATATAGCGAAGTTGTGTGCAGGATTGACGATAAGCTTCTATCACATTTAATCTAAGCTCACACAAAGATAGCGACTGAGTGAGCTAGAGCAATGCAAAGCAAAGAAAGCACTTAACCATTGAGAGAAACAATGAATTTCAAGGCTGCAAATTTCTGCAAATGTCAGAGTTTGAACTCTCAAATAATAATTATTATGTGACGATTAGTATCATGTTGTAAGCCAGTGGAAATATGAGGTGCTTTGCGTATTGTTGTTTTTCGAAATAATTTTCGTTGTTACCATTCTTGATATAGGCAGCATTTTGCAATAAGTTCTTAAATAGTTTGGATTTTTGTTTCATTGATTGATTGATTTGTTGTTTTAAGTCCACTTTATGCACAGTAAGGCTAATCGGAACTGGGCCTACAGTATAAAGTGGGATCCAAACCTTTATATGTGTCCACTGGGTATGGAACCCAGACCCCTTGTTTGCAAGGCTTGACATTATCACTACGTCATCGTGAAGGGTTACATCTGCCTGGATTTACGACACTAAATAGAGTTCATTATCATCACAGACTGAAAATTAGTTTTTTGCGAAAAATACCAGAAATACCTATCGCTCTTCTCTTATTACTATTAATTAGAAAATAAGAATTTGCAACGTGCCACCACTCGTAACTCCAGGGTATGGAGATTCGAATTGGCAACACACCGCTCCTTGCTCCGGCTGGTCAGTTGGGAGCACCAGTTCTCACCCAGGGATCGGGATTAAGACCTTCCTCCAGGAAGGTAACCACCGAATTGCGACACGTGACAGTAAATAAAATTCCAAATACTTTATATTAAAAATATCCAAAATCTTTAATCACGAATCGCGCGCGTACATACTTATTCGCACATGTTAAAAGTTATAATCTGTTGGGTCCTGCTCGCTTGTAGGCAGTGATGAGTAACTTATTCATCACGACAGAATCCGCGCACCGCCTTCACCGTTAATAGCAAGACCTCAACTGCCTACCTCAAGCGCGAGGCGCAGCATAACAGATTGTTCTAATTTACAATACAAACTCATAACATAAAATAACACAAGAAAAACTGATAATTTATATAACACATCAATGTTAATTAGCGATAGTAAGCTAAAGTTCAGGTTGGCAACAATTAAAACTGCCAACGTGGAAGTTTTTACATCGCCAAGAACACGAAGCGTGGTTCCCCCACTCCTAACATAAACAGCCAATAGGAAAACAATATTTTATTGAAAACGAGGGAGAAATACTTTGCTATAATATTACAATATTAAAATATATACAAATAACTAAACTGATTTTATCAATAAATCATATTTGCTCTTGCACATAAAAATGATTAAATAAAGATTTAGTTTATAACGAAGACAAATTACTTCAGTCTTGTACATTGTTGAATAAAAGCAATGTATTTAACTTGTGCTTAAACAATGAAAACGTTGCATATATTATTTGGGATAATTATTAGCCTATGAATTCTGAATAAATATTGCGAATAATATAAGATAAAACGTAAATATATACATGAATTATAAAAACAATTAAGTATAAATAATTTAATCCAAGTTCTTAACTTGAAAGTATACGAATAAGGTAAATGCCAATATACAACTTAAATCTGCCTAACATGGCGGTCGTTACAAATTATTTCATTTAACTCTCACGGTCCATCGTTGCTATTGATTGACGATAGCACAATGCTTCAAGCTCAGAAGCCGACACCGAAGGTTAGATTTTTCTTATTTCACGCCATTGTTCTACAAGTCTCCGTTAATTTCGATAATAAAGATTAAAGATGTGATAGGTGGAGGTGGGATGAAGATCAGGTTCTAAACCCAGCTATTCGACATTGATGCACGTTAGCTAACCAATTTGCCACGTGGTTGGCTTTTAAGTTCATCAAATCACTCTATTCGTCATTCAAATTCCAGAGGTAGCAAAACAACGTAAAATAACGAAACAGAAAACAATAACATATACACTTATCATTCCCAGCAAATCCACACACAAACCTCTTCTGGCATTCATTTTGCAGAATGACCTTGAGGATTAAAGAGCGCCCACTTCCTGGTTCAGCTGGAGACAATTCAGGTGCCTTATCAAAGCTGCCCTGAAGCACGCAGGGTTTCTAACCCACTTCGCCGTGAGGTCTACTATTACCTTTGCCGTTGTTTGGACAAGACGTGGTCAAAGGCCACGTCGAAAGTAAGCTGGTCAAATAATATCGTGAAAAGAACAAACCTTTTCAATTGATAAGACTCAAGTGTTTGTCCATTTCGATAAGAAATCAGAGTTATGGAAGAAAGATTCAGTTGGTTTCCGCCTGTGCGTCTGTAAGTATCTTTCTTTATAATACTAACTAGGATAGAAAATTAAAGTGTGACTTTTTCGCAACCACAAGCGAGAGAGTAATAAGGTATACGCAGAGAATTAATTTCACGGAATCTAATATCTAGCTACTACGTAACTTTCAGGCTGGGATCAATTTAACCCAGCCATAATAAAGATGATGATAGTGTGCCTTATACGACGGTCATTCGGAAAGTAACTTTCGTTTGGGTATAAAAGAAGCACCAGGACATTGTGAGAGTTTCTATTATATACAACTGAAAGAGACAACTCTAAGCTATTTTTCTACATAAGCACCGTTTCTGTTGAGACACTTATCATATCTGCGAACAAGGTTTATACCCATGTCAAAGAAATCTGCCGCCTGTGCATTCAGCCATGCAGTAAGACTGTCCCTAGCCACTTCTTCATTTGTGGAAAGGGATGATAATCGCTAGTAGCCAAATCTGGGCTGTACGAAGGGTGGTCAAACAATTCCCACTGAAAATGTTGGAGAAGGTCCTTAGTTCGAGCAGCAGTATGCGGGCGAGCGTTATCATGCACTAGAACAATGCCAGAACTCAACATGCCACGTCGCATGTGTTGAATTTCTCGTCGAAATTTCTTCAAGGTTTCACAATACACTTGGGCGTTCATTGTAGTGCCTCGTTTCAGGATAGCGGCACAGCGCTTCAACAATGACCAGGAGCTCAAGGACAGTGTTACTGCATGGCTGAATGCAGATACGGCAGATTTCTTTGACATGGGTATTGTAAACCTTGTTGCCCCCGCACTATGGTAAACCTTATCTACAAAGGAAAATATACTATCTTTGCCCCCAGTTTTGGCACCTTGCCCCCCACCAGGCCCGTACCCAGGGGAGGGGACCATGGCCTCCCCCTCGAGCCATGAAATATTTAATTGTGAACCTATAAGAAGCCACGAAAATAACATCGACGATTTTCCGAACTTGTAAAAAATTCAATTTTCTCGTTCCATAAATGAATGTGTTTCTTGTATAGAGAGGCAGTCTCCAGAAGTCTGCTGTCTGCGATATTAGGTACTTTTAGTTTTATAACCACTGATGCAAGGGTACTAGTAGTGGCGGCGATTGGAGGGGCTTGGGGGGGGGGAATTGCCCCCCCAACACTATTTCCACTTTTGCTCCTGCACTATGGCCTCTTAATGCTAATCCTTGTCTGCCCAGACCTGGTGGAGGCACATAATGGTTCGGATCCCACTTTAAACTGTAGGTCCAGTCCCAATTAGTCTATCTGTGCATAAAAGTGGACATAAAACAGAAATTCAAACTCAAACTTGTCTATTAAGAGAAAGTAAATTGTCCTTGCCCCCCAGTTTTGGTACCCAATCGAAGATATTGGTTACCACGGGAAAATGTCTCTCTCTCTTATGTTTTGATGGGATAATTCACATTTAGAATTCTTTATTGCAATGTATAATTTAATTTATAAATAATGAAATATATTATTTTCTGAACATATAATTATCGTCGCTGTTCAATCGCAGCGTATCCATTCGGTTTAGAAATATTGACCCTGGCAGACCTTGCCAGATCCTGCTCAGAAATGTGTAGCATAAGACTTTTACAGGAAATGGTAAGAACAGTGGCCTTTGGCTAGAGGTGACGGGAGGCCAAGCGAGGGATTAAAAGGTGTGATGAAAGCGACACGAGGATCTTTTTGCTTGGAATCGTCGGAGAAGCAGGTGCTATTGGTCTATTTTCTAAACCGATCAGGGTAAGCTATCCTTCACCATTTTCTGCCATTTGCGTTGCTCAGTTCAGTGTAAAACCTAAACATGAGTTTGTATTAATGTTAATCTAGATGTTCGTACCTGGCCCGTTCAGGGCTGACTCTATCATCAATAGTAATAATTGGGAGAGGCAAGTTACATCCCTTATATAAGATGCCCGCGTTCATGATGGAACGCTACGCAATGATTCTGTTATAAGAAAATAAAGGAAATGCTCCCCCCCCGCGGATTTAGAACCCAATCGCCGCCACTGCCGGGGGGACATCAAACTTCACGGGGGGACAATATCATGGGCATCAAATTAAATATCAATAAAACAATACTAATATTTTTTAAATGTCTCTTACTTCTATGTAATTAAGAATGAGATTATGAAAATCAATAAAATAATAATAGTATAGGCTTTAATTTACAATTATAGCACACTAAGCCTTTCTACAGCATATTTGAGGGTACTTTACACTTGAGGAAGTCCAAATGTTATTCAATGTTTAAAACGCTATCGGTTGGTGTATTTGTTCTTTGAAGACGCAATCCACACTCTACAGACTCACTGATCACCCTGCTGGGGAGGGAATCGAGTGTGGACGTGTAGCTGAAGTTTCTTCTATATCTTTGACACCTGACTCTTTGGTTTACAAAATAAAATACAATATTAAATACGATAAAAAATATATTGGTGAGTATATATTCTACACGGCTCAATATAGAAAGAAAGAACGCGAAATTCCTGGATAGTGATTACACCCGTTACATTGTAATGAAGAAGTCTCTGGTTTCACGTGGAGTCACGTTGCACAGTGGAAACTGTAGTTCCAGTTCCGATCAGTTTACCTGAGGATAAAATGGACTCTAAGAACAAAGTTTGAAAATATGACTTGCCTAGGAAAAAGTTTCAAATATGTTCATTCACGATTCTTCAAAGTTCGCAAATTAACAGGAGCTTGAATTCTCCTTTACTCCAACTGATTGGCTAGAAAAAAACAGAAATATATTAACCATTTCAGATCTAGAAGTTCACGGAATGGAAATTTTACGCCATTCTCATATTAATGATTCAACAAAAGTTAATTTGTTTCAATAATGGTTCCACAAGAACAATTAGAAAAATAGCTGAATACACGTGAAAGTGAAATTTCAATAGAGTCAACCGTGTACAAGGAAAATCTGGGCAATATATTTGTGGCAGGATATAAATTGTGTGTTATGTAGTTCTGACATATTTATTGTTTTCCTCTTGTTATTCATAATAATAATCAGTATAGGTTTTCATTCTAAATGTTGGTTATGCATTTTCGGTTTACTCTTGACTCCATACTGAATGGCAATCCCCAAAGTAGAAAATTTGCCCATACTTTTGACTAATTTACAATTGACTCTAAAGCCCAGTATCCACTTGTTGCAAACCAGCGTATCGTATCCCCATTCCATATAAATCATTGATACGATACGGATCCCGATATGTCGCGTATCATTACTGCGTTACATATCATCCACCCTGTAGCATAATTGATACGGGAGTGCGATACGGTTCACAGTCTGGTCTCAAATGACGATGAGTACACCGCAGCAAGTGGCAGCAGCCGCATATATTTTCATTAATTACGTTTTATAGAAAAAGAAGAAAACGCAAATCACCACGTTGGTGGATGACAAACATGTACGCGAACCGTGAACTGTATAGTGGAAGCAGCTTATTGGCAGACTTGCGGTTCCAGCAGATCAGCGGATTATACTAAAACTTTACTTTATATCAATAAATGCAATAGTATTTTCCTTACCCCACTCTATAATAAAGAAAATACATTGACAATGGGACGTACTGTCATAAACAGAGCACACTACACACTGGAGGATGATGCAACGAGGCAACGGAACGAGCGCATGCCCGCCCACACTGCCCCTTCACAGCCTATCGTATCCTTCCTTTGATGTGACGGGGAAAACCCGCCAAATGAGCGATCGGGTCCGTTGCGTATCTTTTCTCACATTTTGAAACGGAGCGTTGCAAGTTTTTTCAGATAAATTGATACGGAACGAGGATACGTTACGCTGGTTTGCAATAAGTGGATACCGGACTTAAGGAAGCATATACTACTAAAGATTAAAAAATTTAGAAGCACTGAAAAGTGTTAAAATTTGGTGACAATTATTTATTAGACGAAAAATAATAACAATATACTGAATTGTAGAAGATTTCATAAGCTTTCTTCTACCGGTGCTAAAATTACTAAAATCGTTTCCTAAGTTCTTATGGAGTTCTTGATTAATACAATGCTCATGTTATATTTTGTAGGAAGACAAGATAGAACCTAGATGACGCGATAGCAAGAAGTGTTCAATGATGCCAGAGTGGCATCATGCAGAATCCATGGATTATATTTCAGCATATCATAATCAATGAAAATATGTTTGTATATATATATATATATATATATATATGAGGACACCGTCAAGTAGACTACACTATTTTAGGATTTGGGTAGAATGTGAATGAGTTACTTTTAGTTGTATGAATTTATTTCTAAATTGTGACAAATGAATATTAATTTTCTATTTTCTCCATTTTCAGGAGGACAAATAGAGGAAGCATAATTAACGACAATGCTTAGCATGTACGTGGAAGATTACTGCAAGGAAATTCACAAAACTTGTGTATCGAAGTTGAGAGATTATCGACAGTCGATTGTCTTCGGCAGTTCTTAGCATGAGACGACAAGTTCTGACACTCTTGACTTTTGGATTTTCGATTCTCGCATTTTGGCTTCTGTTCAGCTTCACCCCTGAGAAGACAACATGTTCATGTGGTCCCAGACAAATGCCACGCAACTATATAACAGTCAAACCAAGTCTGAGTCATGAAAGGAGCATATTTTTCCACGAGACTTCTGACACGTTGGCTCTTAATTCTCGTCAAGCATGCTCCGTGGAATCAGCAGCCAGGATGAATCCAAACACCAACATCTCTGTGCTCACGACTTCCAGAAGCATTGACATGAAAAATGAACTGATGAGACAGCTCGTATCCTATGGCAATGTCCACATAAAGCATATTAACCTTGAGGAATACTTCCTAGGAACACCACTTGAAGAATTCTACAAGAGAGGGTCCCTGAACAAGAGCGAGTGGCAAGTGGCGCACACTAGTGACGCACTCAGGTACTTAACCTTGTGGAAATTCGGTGGCACTTATCTTGATCTCGACGTCATCCTGTTGAGGTCACTGGAAGGACTCAGGAATTACGCAGGGGCTGCAAGTCCTAGCACTGTCGCTGCAGGAGTGTTGAACTTCGACAAGGGGCATCCACTCTTGACCGACTGCCTTGAAGACTTTCGAAAGAATTTCAGAGGAAACGTTTGGAACAACGCACCTGGAGTCATTACACGAGTACTGAAACACGAATGCAATGTTCTGGAAGTACCAGACATGACTGTCGATAAATGCGATGGTTTTACGGTTTTTCCACCTTACGCGTTTTATCCAATTCCTTATGACAGCTGGAAGTTATATTTTAACGAAACGTCGAGCAAAGAAACATTATCAAGGTTAAGATGGAGCCTCGCAGCGCATGTATGGAATATGTTAAGTGTTAGAGAAACTGTCTTAGTGGATTCTAAGCAACCATACTCAATTATTGCCAAACAAGCATGCCCTAAAGTGTACTCCAATTGTGGTAAGTTTATGTGAATATATGTTCATGTTTATCCTATTCAGTCAATCTTTTTCCTTCAAATGACTGCAATCAGTGGCAGGGGTGACCATCCCCCAACGACCCCCCCCTAAATTCGTCCATCATAACCCCCCCCCAAATGTATTTTCAAAAATATATAGTAACTGATTTGAATTTGTTAGTTAACTGTTAAACATGATCTGGCTGAAACGTCGTTTGGAACCTGGCTCTAGCTTCGTAGCACGTCTGGGCTAGTCGGGAGGGTGTCTGACTGCCATGGGGGAGACCCGAGTGGTTGATCTCAGGCCAGAATTTTTCCGGCCTTGTCCCCGCATAAACCGACTATAGGCCTCATCCAGCCTCAAACTAATGGGTACCTGGGAGCAACCCTAGGGGGTAAAAGCTGCCGGAGCGTGGTGCTGATCACCTCCAAAATGGCCGAGATCGACAATGTGCCCTACCCCCATATCCCTTAATTGTGCCTTCATGACACTGTGCCAATATAACCTGGTTCGTCTATTATGCACTAAACTTTCTTCGATCTAATGTTTAATCCTGCCAAAGAAGTAAAATTAATTACCACTATACACGATTCAAATTAGATATTTGTAGGATTTCGGGGGGCGGGGGTCTTCAGCTCCCTCCCCCTTTGCACTCTCCCTGGCTACCTGCCTTGTTGGTGTGGTAAAATGATCGAAACAATATCTATTTTTAGCGTTTTTCTTGCTATTGGCTAGAGTTTGGAGAGGGTGTTTGTAAGGGCATAGTAATATTCATGATTTGGGTGCAATAAAAACATGGTGTGATGCAAATGGCCTTAAAATTAATGCGAATAAGTCACGTTATACATTTATTGGAACTCGAAATGCTATTGGCTCGGTCGAGCTCACCAATACAACAATTAAAAGAAATGATGATGTCATACCTAGAGCTCAAGTAGTTAAAAGCCTTGGATTAGAATTTGATACTCGTCTGGCATGGGATGAGCATATTAGCCGTCAAATCAATAAATCATTAGAACACTTAGGTTCTTGTTTAAATTTAACAAAGTATTATCTTCAGAAATCAAGCAGCGATTAGTTGAAACGCTTATATATCCATTTCTCGACTATTGTGACGTAGTATCTCTGGTAGATTAAATAACATTTGGAAGTAAAAATTCAAAAATGTCAAAATGTGTGCATGCTGTTCATATTTCGCATTCGAAGCGTGAACATATTTTACCGTCCATAAATTATAAGAATATGTACCGTAGGCGACTACTACATGCATATTGCCTTATACATAAAATTATTACATCTGGCAGACATGTTGATCCCTCGCACCAGTGTGCACAGACACCACACAAGGAACAATTCTACATTTCACCTTCCACACTGCAACACACAGGCATAACAGTCGTCCTTTTCATATTTAGCTGTAGCTGCAAATATATGGAATGCCCTACCGAAGAGCATGTCGAGTATTCCTAAAGTAGAATCTTTCCGGAATGAAGTAAAGAAATTTATATTAGCAGAGGAGAGATTTTGTTCAAATACTCTCATGTAACATATACAGCGTTTTTAAAAAGTACAATAAGTGAAAAGAGATACAAAAGCAATCTGGTGGGATAGAAGAAAGGAAGGTTGTAACTTTATAGCCTGTGGTTGCAGTTGACGTAAAATCCGCCAGAGGCGCTACTTGTTGTTGATAGCTAAAATGGCAACAACGAAGGTAGAGCACGCATATTGCGTAATGGAATTTGCACGAACAGGGGCAGTTGCTACAGTTCAGAGACACTTTTTATGGGGGTTTGTGAAAGACACTCTGTACGGTCCTCCATTACCACAGCACCTGGATAATTTAAAACAGCGCATCTCTCATGCAGTGGAACTGATAACCGAGGATATGTTGGAAGACATGGATTATCGTTTTGACATCTGCCGTGCTACCCAGGGTGCTCATATTTAACATTTGTAATTGCTCAGATAAATTTACAACCTTATTTTCCTATTTCCCACCAGAATTGCTTTTGTATCTCTTTTCACTTAAAAATAAATTAACTTTACTTTTGTAGCATTATTTATGAATAACCCTGTATTATAATTATTTCATCAAAATCAGTATTTTGTAGCTAAATCGTACATTTTGTTTTGTACGTACATATAAGAAATGTAAATTTAAATGTACTCCATGACATGGGTTAGGTGGCAAAACAGCCTCAAGCTGAACCTCGCCCACTTAAATAAAGAATTTGAATTTGAATTTGAATTTCGCTAATATATTCAGGAATATATAATTAATATTTCAATTGTGGAGGTTGAAGTGGACCTCTAGATTGTCGATGTTGATTCAAGATCACAAGGTCAATTGGAATCTACTACAAAGAAATAACCGCGGACTCCAGTCTTGAGGAACACTGGAACTGAACTTGAGAGAACTGGACCTCCCAAAATGTTGGTGCAACACGGACACGGTGTTTAATTTTGGTGGTTTTTGATTTCGATATTATTAATCATAATTTTAAGGACGCCATTTTTTTCGATATACCACAGAATATACATTTCTTAGACTTTATCATGAAACAATACCTGTAATTTATAGCTCAGCAGTATTCCAAGTGTGTGAGGGAGGCAGCTAACTAAAGAATCGCCAGGATAATTTGCATAAGTATCCCCTACCTACTGCATTGTCTTCCCTTCTATCCACAAACTCGAACAATCAAACGCACAACTAGGAATTTCCACTTCAAGTGCTGTATATCATAAAATCATAACACTGGAAAGGAAGAGCTGCTTCGACAGAAATGTCCACGAAATTTCAACAGAGAAGAAAAATGAATTTCACAAAATTTCCCAAAATAATGCTGACATTTAACTCATACATTGCATATGCTCTGTGCGACAAAAGAGGCGGCCCTTACAACAAGGGGATAATTAGCCCCTGTGGCTCACCACCTGCTTAGTTTTTGCACCCCTTTGAAGCAGTGGCGATTCCTCCATGTAGGAAGTTAGACTTATTTCCAGTTTTCTACTTTTTAAGAGTTTAATGAACGTTATAAAATTTTGAGCGCAATCAAGGTTCGCTACTCGACTGTCAAGAGTCAATGTGCTAGCTATCACCCCCTCGTTCCAGAACTGTGGCTCAAAGAAAACCGTCTTTGCCTGCCGCTGAGGAACCTTTCTCGTCATCCTACAGACAGATGGGTGAGGGGCAGTGCAATGGAGGGCGGGGGTATGCGGGGAGTTTCCCAGTTATACGGTCCGCGAGGAAGGTCCTGTGGGTTCCTCAACAGTGATGCCAACTCTACCATAATGGATCTAAACCTAGCAAAATTTGAACTTCGTCGACATCTAGCACTCTTTGTTTGGCATAACGGGAAAACCCAGCATCATCTCAAAAACGGGTGTCCCTGGGAAACAGAAAAATTTAATTCTAATGAAGATATTTTGAGGAAATATTTATTTTTAAGAACATCTTCAGATCTTGTTTGTACTTCTCTAGCAGACTTGTTCAAACAAAAGGAAGTAGCCAACCAAGGGACAAGCTTTTACAAGCCCTGATCGATCCACTTGTTTTCATCTTTTCTTTATCCTCCCCGATCTAACAAGGGAGGAACATCTCATAAAAGGAAATCGGGAGAAAGAGTTGGAGGTCACAAATAAAACAAATAGACGCCGTTACCAGTCATGGAATTTTCTTCAAGCACTATGCTAAACCCATTTTATTTAATGGTCGAAATTCCTAATGTTGCTTAACTACAATAAATAATCAATATCGCAGTTCACAACTCCAAAATAGCAAAATAAAATTGAACTTAAAACTACTGCAGTCATCAGAAAATGATAATAATAAATTAATAATAATTGTACAATAATAATAATAACCATAGCATAATTTTATCACATTTAGCGTAATTTATGAGTTGAAACAGCACCTTTTCTTATCAGGAGGTTGGTATTGGCAAAGCTGTTCTTAATCCGCAGATGACAGGCAGGGAGGGCCTGCAGCTAACATTACAAATCTAATGCCTAATCCAATGTACAGGCGATACATGCCACTGAGTAATTGAACGCATTTTCGAAAACTTTCCTCGTTCTGTTTACCATAACTTCCTACACCCCAAAAATTCCACGAGTCGCCACTGCTTTGAAGTGTTTAGAATTAATAGAAAAATCTACTACCTTGTCACAGTACAGCTAAAAGTCGAGAATAATTGTAACACGTAACAGGTATGGAAAATGTGGGAAATTTATCTTATTTGACCATGAAGAGACTTTGGTCCCTTGAATATTGCTTGGAAGTTACAGTTTAATATCACACTTAAAACTAATATATAGTTGAGGATTAAAAGTGGTAAACGTTGTAAGTGCCAAAAGCGAAAGTGTTGGGAAATCGCATCGTTCCGCATATCAGCCCGTAAGAACGTGCGCACTAGTGACCTCTTTACACGCCCTTTGAACTACTTAGAGGGCTACTAGTCACTTTTCACGTTTACCACATTATACAGCATGGCACATTTCCAGTGACGTGAGGTGACGTCGACACTTGGGGTAGCAGTCAGTGGCGTGCTCAAGGGGGGTGGTCTTGGTGTGGGTCAAACCCCTCCCACCTTTAGGGCCCAGTATTCTAAAAAAAGAATGTCATTACCAGGAAAAGATTGCAAAATGATGAACGAGTACTAAAGAAAAAGTACACGTAAACTCCACCCACATTCGAAAATAAAAAAAAAACTATTTGATTCGACTACTAAACCAGAGATCCTGGGTTCGAATCTCGGCTTGGCCAAAAGTTGCGGCAAAACGAAGCAAAATAAACCAAATCAAGCAAACAATCAATGATTTGATTTCATTTTTGTTACTTAGCGTCGCTATCTTGTCATATTTGGTTAATTGCGAAGATGATAAGATAAAATTAATGAAGGGTCAAACACAAAGAACACCCATGCTCAGGTCGGGGTTCGAATCCGAAACTCCTGGTATCGTAGCGCGCTGTGATAACCACTCCCCCACGGTTGGTTGATTTGAAGTACACTTTACGCACAGAAACAAAACAGGTAACAAAACACACTTTTTTGTAGTTTCTTCAATAATATTCATTTAGCTTTTTGAGTTCTGAGATAAATTTTTCATTCAAAATTATTTCTTTATTCACTGCAGATTACAACAACACATGTGACAAGAATGAACTAATCACGGGTTCGAATCCTGGCCTGGATTGTTCATATGAGGTCCCTCCATCAATCATCATCCTCATTTTCGCGATAACCAAATGTGGTAGAAAAGCGAAGTAAAATAAAACAAACCAACAACAATATGAACACAAGTTCTCTTGCCCAAATAAATACATCCGTATTTATGACTGTTAGAGGGCAAGAGTAGTATATTTCAATAAAACACTACTAAAACGAGAGTGAGAGAGAGCCCGAGGACATATTTGTAATTTAATCATTATATATTCCATACTTGAAAAGAAAGAAGAAAGAAAGCATAACATTATTGTCTGCACATAACACGTTCCCATTTCATAAATAATAAAACTACATCCCATATTACACATACGTACATATTGTACAACGTGTAAAAGGTTGTGTAAATACAGAGAACATAAGTACTAGAGAAAGTTCTTTAGAGGATTTACAAAAAAATCTATGAGAAACCAATCCCCTATCTGTCCTATAGGAGATAGACTGGGGGACCTGAAAGCACGGGCTTTCAACCATTGCAGCGGGGAGCGAGGGGATAACGGAGTTAGAAGTAAAAATCTTCCTTTTTCCTTCGAACGGCCGTTTCTACCTGGAAACTGGTCAGGCGGAGGAAGAGCGAGCTAGGGTAGGGTATCCAGCCAGCTTTGCCCGCGGATCGCACCGATGGACGAGAAGCGCGTGGAAAAGAATGTGTTGCATATGAACTGTGGCTTTAACAAGACAACAAATATTGTGATTTGAATATAATTCGTAATGTGAGATTGATTGATCTATCTCTGCTAGACTAGCTACTCCTCAGTGCACGTCACTGCACATTTCACAGTTTAACGTGGAAAACGGTGTTTGAATTATTTTGGCACTTACAGCGTTTACCGATTTTAGTCTTCAGTTCATGAATTGTAAAGTTTGATTGGCAGAGCAAGTAAATCCTACTAGATTCAGAATTGTAGACAACACACTCTGTAAGTTTACAACAAACAGTGTAGCTATAAAGGTATAAGATTAAGAGTTTTTCCAATTTATGTACCATCTGTGAGCAAATAAGTTAATGAAGCGTTTTGGAGAGAAGCCACACATCAAGTTGCTCGGGTTTGTGTGGCTGAGCCAGTTCGAAACCTGCTCATCGCAGACACTGTTTTGAGATATGTTAATGGGAATCGACACTACAATCTTCCACACATTAAAACAAAATTATAAAAAAGAGTCGTGATATTATTTGTGGTGCCCGCTAACTCGTACAATATAGATGACTCTGAAGATCCGTATTCTAACTTCACTGATAATTAAAAAACAAAGATCGTGTCTTTCAATTATAATGATCACCTGAAAAGAATTTCAAATTCGAATTGTGCCATTGGTTTCGTAAATCGATTTTTGTATGTAAGCGACATTATCTATTGAATTGAAGACTAAAATTGGTAAACGCTGTAAGTGCCACAATAATTCAAACACAGTTTTCCACGTTAAGCTGTGAAATGTGCCATGCTTTATAATGTGGTAAACGTGAAAAGTGGCTGGTAGCCCTCTAAGTAGTTCAAAGGGCGTGTAAAGAGGTCACTAGTGTGCACGTTCTTACGGGCTGATGTGCGGAACTATGCGATTTCCCAACACTTTCGCTTTTGGCACTTACAACGTTTACCACTTTTAGCCCTCAATTTATGGAATTATATAAAATGTCAGGAGCACAGAGAGAACATTGTGGGGTCCCTACACCTCGCTCCTCTCCCCCCCCCCCCCCGCCGCAACGGGGTTGCGAGCAAGGGCGGCCGCTACGCCACTGTGAAGGATAAATAAGAAAACGTGCACCAGCAAAAACGAAATGGCAAAATAAATACAAATGAAACCGGGAGAGAGAGAAGGGTGAGGGAGAGGAAGGGAGAGAATGCATGTTTGTGAAACTCATATACTTTATATCTGCCCACCCTAATTTATCAATCCAGTAGAACGTCGTTTATCCGCACGTCAATTATCCGCAACGTGAGTTATCCGCACACTCAACAAAGGAAGAGCGGCAAAAAAGACGATCAAATCTGTTCCCAAAAAAAAATCTGATTATTTTTCTGCACACAGTACAGATACTGTACTGTAATTTAGGCATGTACTGTACGTATATTACGAGTGTTTCCTCATTTTCTCATGTCTTTTGTTTTCTTGTACTGTATACGTATGTAGTACTCTGTTCTGTATGTATAAAATAAACCTGTACTAAAAAAAGGTAAAGTGCTCCCTGTGCTTAGCACCACGCCATGAAGGCGTATAGGGGGTGTGGGGGTAACGCCTCACACTTTCTTGATCCGGTCGTGAGTGGGGGTGATGTGATCAGCATCACGCCCCTGACCGCCTTTACCCCCCAGGGTTTCCCCAGGTACCCATGTTATTCGACGCTGGGTGGGCGCCGGGGCCGCTTCCACCATTAGAAAAGTTCCCGGATTTGAACCAGCCGGGTATCGAACCCGGGACCTTGAGCATGGTAGTCAGACTCGTTACCGACTGAGCCACCACGGAATAAACCTGTACTATACGTGCTTTTCTTTGTTAAATAAAGACATGTTTGACTATCCGCAAAAATCGTTAATCGCATAACCTTCGGTCCCAATTAATGCGAATAAATGACGTTCTACTGTATATGGATCCTGCCCACCCAGTAAAAATTTTCTGGAGACGCCGCCCCTGCTTCAGCTTAATAAATACATATTGCTTCCTGTGATAATTTGTTATCTTTCTGATTGTACTGACAAGTGAAAGAGTTTCCTTTGTGTTACGTCACAAACTATATTTAAGTAAGATACGATATCCTACGCAGGGGCGTGGAATAACGTTATCTTCAGCAGACGTGAATGACTCCCTGTGACATTGCTAAACCTTTTTTAAATGCTGGATTCTGGATCTGCTGCTGTAACTTCAGTCCTGTAGTAATTTTCTACATCTCAGTGAGTGGCCAGTTTGAGAACATCCGAGATTTGTGTGAAATTTGTGTATCAACGGTGTGTGCTCCTCAAAGAGTGACTGCGTGATTAATGTCATTGCATGATAAAAGGTGTTAGAAGAGATAAAAACAAATCCAGGATCAACAAAGTGAACATGAGAGGTACGTCATTTGTGATGTAGCACTTTTGCTTCACAAAAAATATGTATTTTCTGAGAATTTTATCAGACGGCAAGGTTTTAAGTTTTTACTGTTATTATTCTTTGCATTATTTCTAATTATGGTTATAGCTGAGTGGTTAGCACAGCTCGACAGGGGTTCCGGAATCGGAATCGAATCCCGGCCTCAGCACGGGTCTTCTTTGTGAGTGTCCTCTAGGTAATTTTATCATATCATCACTCTTCCTCGGTGATTCATCCACACACCCCGTAACGCCTGCTTTAGACGAAAGCATTTTACTTAGCATTTTTCTTAACATTTGTGCCATGGCCAAAATGCTACCGTGTAAAGTGAAAAATCTTATGGCACTTCAGATGCCATGGCATATTTCACGGCATTTCTCAAGGATAGGCTCGGTCCGTAGCATTTTTCGTAGCGTAACCAATCAGAAGCGATCTCTAAGTCACGAGCGAAAATGTAATGGCGGCCGCGTGAGATGTAAACAATGTATCACTTCAAATTTTTAAAAGCCAATAACTATTGAACCGAGAGGAATAAGGTTTCGTATAAAACGTTATTAGGTATAAAACAATGGCACTGCTTAAATACATACTTTACAACGTTTACTGTACACGTATGGAAGAATATTTTAGTTGCTTCAATTGTAAACAGCGTGCACCCAGCCTAGACGGTGTAACTCAACGTGCCTTTCATGCTGTATATGTTATACATTGTAATCGCAAAAGTAACCGAAAAGTTACATGGAATGCTTTCGTGTAAGGTACTATCTGCTATGAGATTTTTGGATGCATTTACATAGCATTTCTGCTAGCGAAAATGTTAAAGGAAATGCTCTCCTTTAAAGCCGGCATAACCCCCGCCCCCCAACACCCTCCCAAATTTTGACGAACACCCGCCCAATCAAAAAAGTGTAACATCCCCCCTGTATGGGGGTGTAAATATGGATTTTGATATCTATAGTTTGTAACACAGATGGAGCTAGTAATGGGTCTATTAATATACAGGGTGTACCAAAAGTCCCATTACCCTCCCCCTTTGAATTGTAGACAAACCTGCAAAATGTTATTTTAACAAAATGCGTATGATGAGAGGATGGTATACCATTAAATCAGACCAATGACCCCATTTTCTCCATTTTAGGAGAATACCTCAATGATGTGTTCAGAGACAAATAGGTTGGACGAGGATCGCCAAATTTACCAGCACCTCTAAAATGGCCACCCCAAAGTTCAAATCTGACATCTTGTGATAATGCGCTATGGGGACACATCAAACAGAAAGTCGCCCATAATCGTTATCAGACAACTGGGGAACTTCAAGAAGCTGTTCGCAGAGCGTTTGCTTCCCTCACGTCAGCCATGTTACTGAGGATTGCACATCGTACCTGGAGGCGAATGATACTGTGCCATGAAAATGGCGGTGTGCACACAGATCCTATGGAGTAAATGGTGGTGATTGGTCTGATTTAATGGTATATCATCCTCTCATCATACGCATGCTGTTAAAATAACATTTTGCAGGTTTGTCTACAATTCAAAGGAGGGGTAATGGGACTTTTGGTACACCCTGTATATAGTAATAATAATAATGCTGAGATTACACTTAATAGTAATATTTTCACTCTTAATTTAAATATTTCCTTTGGTGTGAGTCTCGTTGTATAAATGAAAAGTACTAATATTCCTCCTAGAATGCTAGGAATAATACATAGGAAAGTCATGTGGATTTTATAAATGTTGATATTGTTAGGCTGGCAAAGTTTCTGTGGACCGTTGTGAGAGAATGTCGTCATCAACAACTATAACTTTAATCCAGTGAGAATAATCTGTGAAAATTATACCGTACACTTATCCATCTCCCGAGATGAGTTTTGAATGTACTGCATAGATCAGTGGTTCTCTTTCCCTGCAGGGCCTCCCCGATGGCGCAGTTGTAGCGGCGTTGCCTTGTAATCAAGGGGTACCGGGTTCGATAACCGGTGGAGGCACATTGTGGTTCGGATCCCACTTTAAACTGTAGGTCAAGTCCCGATTAGCCTTAAAGTGGACCTAAAACACTAAATTAATCAAACCCTTTCCATGCTGAAATCCAATAGCTCTTTATAAAATTTATTTTTTAAAGTTGTAAGTTTTTGGTTTTATGGCACTACTCAGTTTAAAAGTGACCTTATAAAGACAAAATTTAGTGGACTTATTTACTTTCCAAATAATAGCTCAAAGCCTGGCCGTGGGAGACAATTGATCGAAAGTTACTTGAAACTATCAATTGTGAAGAATTGTCTACATTTGTTGACATAGCAAATGCTACTTGAACGTGATATTGTGGATGTGCACCCCTCCAGCAAATAAAGAAAGGAAAATGACCAGCTGTGCCTTTAGATTCCAAAACATTAACATCGCTAATCAATATTATAAAATAATACACTGGATATATTGATCCACAGACCAAAATCTACCTAAAATTAGACATTTTTTATGAATTAGAAATCTCTCATACTCACAATCCCCATTCAACGATGGCCTTTGTAGTTACATAGACAAAGCTTGTGAGTCAACAATGAATAATTCTCTCTTCAGTATTGTTGTGTCCACTTTCTACGTTCAGTTAACCCAAGATTGGATTTTTTTTATGAACAGAGATTTAAGCATGCACTGAAATTATTGCATGTAGCTCACCATAATTTTGCTCATTTGGCTGTTTGCTGTTGCACATGTATGGCCAGAGTGAGATTGCAACTAGGCATTCCCTTATTAGTTGCTGCTTGGACATTGGAGCCGCCAATATATGAAACTGACGGTGTTCAGAGTGGTACAGCTGGTATGCTCAGATTTCACCAGACATGCTGCGAGCAACTGTCGACCATGCCGTGTTACGGATGCAGCATGTTGCCGAGTTGGGAGGCCATATTGAACAGTTCTTGTAACCATAGTTCCTAATAAACGTGCCAGAACCACTGTTATCATGTGTTTCACATTCCTGTCTTTTTTCCTGTACCCATACCACGTTCTGACTGCTCACAGCACCATATTTTAACCTGGTGGTGAGAATTGGAACTATTTTTTTCTTTGCATAATTCGCGAGCGCATTGCTGCATTAGCATATCTACGAAGTTTCAGACTCCTACGCTCATTACAGCCCATGCTGTACCACTCTGAACACTGTCAGTTTAGTTATAACCTCCCGGTATGTAATTTTATTTTAAGCAAGGATGTCGCCAGCAATTGTCTACTACATGTAAAAAAACACATGCGCATTCAATTTGGAAAATGTGCTATACTTTGACCCGGGAATCTGTGTAGCAAGGCCACGCATAACGGTAGAGAAGGGGGAAAACAAGTGGACAGAGCAAAGCAGGGCGTGCTGCTGAAAACGGCTGGTAGCTGCAGCCACGTTTTGATCGAGCCATCTATAGTCCTACTTGCGCAGAGAACGTGTTTTTGTTCGCTTGTTCTAGATATTACCGGGAGAGAGTGTACACAAGTTGAAGTATCTGACTCGATAAACACTGAATGTACGCACAGAATCTATAAGACGGGTTGAAATGGTTTGACTTAATCAACGACTCAGTGTTGTTGCGTATACATATGATATGTGGTAGTTATTATTTTGTCAGACAAGCGAATCGATATATATATATATATATATATATATATATATATATATATATATATATATATATATATATTTATTACCTTTGGAGCTTCTGATGTTCATGAGATATCCGTCACATGAAACTGCTTATCTCCCTGATGGACTAGTGGTAACGTGGTCGCCTTGTAATCAAGGGGCACGGGGTTAGGAACCCGGTGGAGGCACAAAGTGGTTCGGATCCCATTTTAAGCTGTAGGTCCAGTCCTACTTAACCTAACTATGCATAAGTGACTTAAAATAAGCAAAATCTATAATGGAAGTGAGTGTCGATTGAGGCAATTTGTACCCAATGGCTTAACATTCAGTCAACAAAATGTTAATGTTATTTCTCCATTATTTTCCCACGGTGTTGGGACTGACAATAATGATCATTTCAGAGAGACAATCGTTTGCATTTGGCTGTCCAGAATTCGTTTTATACCCTTTTGTTATCCAGGCCTGTTGCATCAACGGGATTACTCTTCGCTTTCCATTTCCTAGAACAGCAATATCATCGCTATCATTTAACTGTATTGTATAAACAGCCAGTTACACTCGGTTCTGTTAGATAATCATCAATTTTGTCATCTGTCAAGTGTCAACAATCCTTCCAACATTTGACATGTACCCAGAATACACAATTCAACAGTATTGAATTTGGCGTTCCTTTTAATGCATATTATGTTTTCTGTGCAAACTACAAATGGCCGTCGGCTCAAACCTCGAAACTGATGCGGAGTGCGTGTTCGTAGTAAGTATGTAAAATTGGATTCATATACGAGGGTCGGTCAAGAAGTATGGGTGCTTTATCCTGAGCACTTTAGTTCAAATGGCCGTTACTTCTTTTTCAAGATGCCTGTTAACCAAATCGGTTAACTAACGCATACAAAATAAAACGTATGTGATAAGCAGGCACATGAACGAGTGGAATACATTGTCAAGGATATGTGATTATAGGGTCAAGCAGGGTGCGAGGAATATAACAGTCAACAAACTAATTCCCTTACCAACTTAAAAATGTCAATTACAGAGCAATTGAGATGGTTTTGTTACGTATTGTTTTAAAATTTGAAATTCTTATTTCTGAAATGTTGATACTTATATTTTTCTTGAATTCGTGTTTTACTTTTACTGTGTGTCCAATGGTATTGGTGTACATTTGTTAATAAGATCCTTATCAGTACAACTAAATGCAATTCTTTTATCTGCTGGAGCGTGATGCTGATTACACTATCTAAAAAAAATGGCAGACATAGAGAATGTGTCGGCCCAGTATCCCCTAAACGTGCCTTCATGGAACGGTGCAATATGCTCGGGGAACTTTACCTGTAACCACAGGGCTGCATGTAGTCACATGCAGTTATCCGCAAAGGGGAGAGAGTGGTAGACTAATTATATGGAGAGAGGAGGAAGAACGTTAAAAAGAGAGGCAAAGACAAAAGACGAAGAAAAGGAACGATAGAAGATAAAGGAAACAAGGGATGGGGAGAGAGATATGTTAAACGAAACCATAGTGATAGCGGAAGAAATATAAGGTAACTGAAGAAATGGATTAAGAGAGAGAAGCACAGAAAGAAGTAATTGAAGCGGTAAAGAGAAGTAAAAGAGAAATGGGAAAGAGTAAAAGACGAGAGAGAAAGTAAAATAGGAGAAATAGAGAGGAAAGAAAGAAGCCAAAAGAGAGAAAGAGAAAAGCGATAGAAGATAAGCTATGAGGTAGATGCTAAATAAAAGAGGCCAGACAGAGAGAGAGTGAGTGAGTGAGTGAGAGAGAGTGAGTGAGAGAGAGTGAGTGAGTGAGTGTGAGATAGTGAGAGAGAGAGGGAGAGAGAGTGAGTGAGTGAGTGTGAGATAGTGAGAGAGAGAGGGAGAGAGAGTGAGTGAGTGAGTGAGAGAGAGAGAGAGTGTGTGAGATAGTGAGATAGTGAGAGAGAGAGAGAGATGTGTGTGTGTGTGTGTATGAGAGAGAGAGAGAGAGAGAGAGTGAGAGAAAGAGAGCCTAGTCAACACACTAACGTTGCCACAACGTTGTATGTATGTTGTATTTATGATGAATGTTGTATGTAGGGGAACAACGTTGTGATAACGTTGCCACAACGTTGTATGTATGTTGTATTTATGAACAACGTTGTGATAACGTTGCATCAACGTTACAAAAAAAAAACATTCCACTGAATACGCTTTAGTTTGGATGGTCACCACCATGAGCGCCACAAGCGTCAGATCGGAGTGTTTTGTTTAATCTGAATTTGTATGTGCACTGACCACCAAACCTTATATTTCCTACAGCGTACACTAGATGGCAGTGCGACTCAAATGCAAAACAAACATAACTTTTAGTAACACAAATAAGGATAACTTCAATTGTAATTAGTAATCGAAAGATGTGTGAATATTGAAGTTGTAAGGAAGCTCAGAAAATGAAATATGTTGAATACAAGTGAAACTCCCATGATAAATATTTTTATCCCAGACTATATAATCAGGAGCTAAGTGGTGCAAAAAGAAACCTATTACCAGATGTAGTTAGAGATTTGTTAATTCATGAAAATCTCCAGACTAACAATAGTCTATTTTGGTGCAGCAGGAAAAGTTTCTATAATATGTAAAGAGAAACTGTGACGTTGCAAACATGTAGTATATATGCAAAAATGTGGCATGATTGCTAATAGCTTACCATGTGAAATAACCATATCTTAAATGTGCATTCTTATATTCGTAAATTACACAGGCAGCAAGGTAATGTTGCAAAAAAGTTGTGGCAACATTAACCCCTTACATACCTAACGTTGTTACATAATGTTCAGTATATGTTGCGACAACGTTGTCAACCAACGTTGCAGCAACGTTGAAATAAATGACCCTTAAACGTTGACACAACGTTTTCGCAACGTTGTATCAACATATATTCAACGTTGTAACAACGTTAGGTATGTTAGGGGCTAACGTTGCCACAACGTTGTGGTAACATTACCTTGTTGACAGGGAGAGATATTGAGTGAGTGAGTGAGAGAGAGAGAGTGAGAGAGAGTGACAGAGAGAGAGTGAGTGAGAGAGTGAGAGAGAGAGAGAGAGTAAATAAAGCCAGAGAGAGAAAGGAAAGGAGAGAAAAGAAAGTGATAAGAGATAGAAATAATGAAGACAAAAAAGAGGAGAGAGAGAAACAGCAGGCACAAAGCAAAAACAGGTAGACTTAATAAAGTAAATTTGAGTCAAAATTTTATTTGGAGGATTTCTGATGACGAGATCTTTACTGGAAGAGGAAGCCATATTTTAGCACTCTTGTTCACTCCCCTCCCCCACATATAGCATCATAATAATAATAAAGAATGATAAATTATATTTCTTTGTCTACTTGCTTTTATGTCAAATATTTAAAACACAAAGCGATCCATATTTGTTTCCTGTGTAGCACGTTACTTCGACCAGTAATGTGTCTTATATTTAGAATAACATTCCCAGGGAGAACATTTAAAGCGAGGAAGTTAAAAGAAATCTATATGTCAACCCTGTATTTCATAATATTTAAATCTCCCTATTCGGCTGTATTCAAAGTAGGACATAAAAACAGCATTCCGATTTTTGACTTTATACCTTCATAAAATTAAACCCTACATTTTTGGTTTTACCGGTTTTCAACTTTCTAGTGTAAGGATTTTAAAAAGTTAGATATGACAACTCTGCATTTCCAATTTCCGTTTACGGTTCATGGCTGCAGCAACACAGGCCTTCCATCTGTCCCTATCCTGAGCAAGATCTATATACTCTTTTCCATCCATACCAATTTCCTTTAGGCCAATCTACATTATCCCTCCATCTTCGTCTTGGTCTACCTACTGGTCTCTTACCATCAGGTTTCCCAACAAGAATCCTGTAAACTCTTCTTTCCTCACCCATTCGTGTCACGTGGCCTGCCCACCTAAGTCTTCTTGATTTAATCATTCTAATAATATCTGGTCACAAATATCTGAATACAAATTATGTACTTCTAAATTATGTAACCTTCTCCACTCACCTGTCTCTTCATCCCTTTTAGGCCCAAATATTTTCGCTGCACTTTTTCAGTGGCTTCTGCTGTTCCCAACAATGAATGGCATTTTCTTCTCGAAACTTGGAAGTGAGTGCCCAAGATCATTGTTGTGAACTTCTTTATCTGAGTGGTAAGAGAGTAAACTCTTATGGCCGCTTATTAAAATGTCTGGTTGCCATATATCATTTAAAGTTTGTAAGCAGTTACCTGGAAATCGGCATGGTGGTTACAAGAAATTTGGAAAATTTTGGGAAGCCCACGAATGCAATGTTGCTATATTTAACTTTCCGAGTCTAGAAAGCCCGAAAACGTATACGTATATATATATATATTTTATTGAGTACGTTATCCACAGCAAACTAAAGGCAAGTTTCCAGTAATGAATAATGTTTAGTCAGCAGATAAGTCGAAACAAAAGGTTTTAACCTTAATTACTTACTTGCATAGGTTCATGTCCTGAATTTTATGGTTTCATTTTGAAAAACAGGACTTTGAGGAGAGCAATACGTGCCTCACTGATGGCATTTGATTTGATTTTTGGCCACTTTTGGCTAATCGCAAAGATGATAATGAGAGAATTGATGAATGTGTACTGACTTGTAATCAAGTGACACTGAGTTCGATACCCGGTGGAGGTATATAGTATTTCGAATCCCACTTTATGTAGGATTTAAACTGTAGGTCTAGTCTCGATAGCGTATTGTTCAGTCCACAACGAAAGGCATTGTTTCAACGTATGTTAAATGTATAATTGCAATGTGTATTGTGATAAATTAATCCTTAAGCAAATTAGTGAAGAGTTAAGAAAGAGATACTTCACTTTCCATTGCATATACTCACAAGACAATAAAAAATACAACTTGTAAATTCATTTCCAAATTAACAACCTATTTTTTCACATTTGTTTTATGTATGTGTGTGTGTGTGTGTATGTTTTCTGAAATCTGGCCAAGTCCTAATAATGTATTCATTTCATAAACGTACATTATATGACAGAAATCATCACTGGATATTCACTATCAGGCGAATTTCGAATTCCATGTGCAATGTTCCTGCGAGCTCGTGTATGTGAGTTCACCTCTCAACGACAAATGGTGTTGGTTTGAGCCACATTATGGACATTAGTGTATTTTGTTGATTTTTTTTCCCTATCACAGTATATATTTTCTCCATAGTCTCCATGACATCGCGCTGCGACGCCAGGGGTCCCGGGTTCGAATCCCGGCCTGGGCATGGATGTTTGTGAGTGTTCATTCATCAAGTATCAGAAATATACGAATGAAGTCAAGGCAAATTTAATAGAACGAAAAGAGAAATTGAAACTTATAGTTAGTTGGAAGGACAATTGGCCATTGTTTATTACAATTACACATAGAAATAACTTGATTGAAATACTTGGGTTAGTTTTACATATAATTTTGTAATTCTTTTTCTGCACGTTTCCATTCCTACTTGAACAGGTAAAATGATTGATTCGTTTGTTTTTTTTAGTTCGCTTTTGTGCCACTGTTGGCTAATTACGAAGATGGGGATGAATGATGATATGATGAAATTGATGAATGGACATTGACAAACACCTATGCCCAGGCTGGGATTCGAACCCGGGATCCCTTCGAAGAAATATCTTGTTTGCCCCTCTCTGGAAAAATTGTGTCTAAAACAATCAAATCACTCCGCTCTGGAGCGGGGAGTGGAGTAGGAACGATGCCTTGGAGTGGCTCCGGAGGGCTCCTTTAGTACGCTCCGAAACCCTGCCAATTTTCTCATTTTAGAGGTGTCAGAGAAGAGCATTAAAATGGCTCTAACGTGTCAGTAACGCATCGAGATCATATGGACGTTTAGGGAGAGAAGTTCGCATGCCATTTCACATGATTTTGATCACGGATATTCCCGAAGGGTTGTTTCCAACTACAGTGTGTCCGAAAAGTTATGCAACCCGGTGTATGTAATTTATTGCATATGTTCGAGAATAACCAACTTTCTCCTTCGTTGTTAAAAGTGCCTTAGTGTGATGGCCTGAGGTGAAACACGTCTGTTAGCGACACGTGACAGCAACAGTGTTGCCAGTGTCCCTCGTAATATTGTGAAAACATCGATTTTTGGGACAGCCCATTTATCCCTTGTGCAATGTGAAACTTCGTCAAAGTTCTTTTTCTGTCAAATTCAATAGATGCCCATCCAAATTGTTCGTTGGTATTGCGAAATGTTGCAATAATTTTCCTCAGTGACTTCTGTGCATCAATACACACAATTTGCAAAAAAAAAAAAAAATCCGCCTTTGGCAACCCTTTGCTTATTTGTTATTAAAACATGCATGTTCTTACATATGTTTCTCTCTCTCTAAATTTTCCCAATGTACAGGGCATTCTCTTGGCAGAAAGCGTTTCTTCTCATTCCGCTTCGCTATTCCGTTATACGGTCGTAAACACCGGGTTGCGTGACTTTTCGGACACTCTGTATTACAGTGTGATGCTTCTTCTGGAATGAAAAGTCCTTCACAGTGACGATGCTAATGTTTATGCTCATAAGGAAGTTAATAAACAGGATATTCGCAGATTTTTATCTGATAAACCATTGTAGGGGGGGAGCGAGAACTGGGGCCTCCCCCCTGTTTCGGCGCCTTTGAGTTTAGAACTCGAATCTGTAACATTCAAATTATTTAGACAGTATATTGCAGACCTCCACGAAGGAGTGGTTAGCACTACACGCTTCGACGCTAGGTGTCCTGGATTCGAATCCCGACTGGACATGGGTGTTCATTGAGAGTGCCCCTTTAGCATTTTCATCACTCATTCTCATCTTCGCGATTTGCCAAAAGTGGAAGAAAAGCGAAGTAAAATAAACCAAACAATACAGAGATGAAAAATTATTTCCCAGCGTATCATGATTTCTACAAGTTGCGCTGAAGGCTGAGAAAGAGGTTTACAACACTAGAAATGAACGTGGGAGTAAGTCCAATGTTTGGAGAAAGCATTATTCGCCTTTCAAAGTAAAAAAAAATATTAATGTATGTGAAATTATGTCTTGGAAAGCGGATTCTGAAAATGACCAAGCCAACAAATATTTTAGCTTCATATCCCGGTCTTGCCATGCGCATTTCTTTGTAAGTGTCACTTCATGGATTTTTCCCAATTTCTCATTGTAAAATGTCACACACGTAATGCTGGATTGACCCTACATGTGTTTTCAATTTTTTTCTGGACTTAGGTAGCGTAAGTGCAGCAATTGCTCTGTTTTGTGATTTTTCTCAAATTTATTAAAACAAATATGTACTCATTTGCCATTCTTTCTACTTTCAGGCAATGCAATGAACAGACAATAATTCAGGCCAATTCAAAGCACGTGTCCGAGGATCTATCCAGGAGCAAGGATCCGATTTGATACATTATCGTCAATTGCCACCATGCATAAGAAAGCTCTCCTAACTTGGATTTTGGGATTTTTCCTTTTCGCATTCTGTCTCCTGTTCAGTTTTAACACTCAGAAAGCATGTAGGCCACCTAGTGTAAGTGACATAATATGGTACTCTAAAACAAGTAAACAAAATCCGAATGAACGGAATATATTTTTCCACGAAACGTCTGGTGCAAAAGTTCTGAACGCTCGACAAGCGTGCGCTGTAGAATCTGCCGCCAAGATGAATCCAAACACAAATGTATCTGCGCTCATGACAGCCAGAGATATAGACATGGAAAATAAGCTGATGAGACAGTTATTGTCCTATGGCAATGTCAACATAAAGCACATAGACTTGAAGGAGTATTTTCAAGGAACTCCACTTGAGAACCTCTACAACAGTGGGGCGCTGAACAGGAGTAAGTGGCAAGTGTCCCACACGAGTGATGTCCTCAGGTACTTAACTTTATGGAAATTTGGTGGAACATATCTTGACCTCGACGTCATCGTCTTGAGGTCGCTGGAAGGACTTAAGAACTTTGCTGGAGCTCAAAGTACCACCGACATCGGTGCTGGAGCACTGAACTTCGAGTGGGGACATCCCTTCTTACCAGAATGCATTGAAGACTTACGCAAGAACTTCAAGGGGGACGTGTGGATCAATAATGGGCCTGGAGTCATTACACGGGTGCTGCAAAGCAAATGCGGAGTGCTGGAAGTACCAGACATGACAGTGGATAAGTGTGGAGGGTTCACTGTGTTTCCCCCTTACACGTTTTATCCCATTGATTTTTATTCTTGGAAGTCGTATTTCAACGAAACTGGAAGTGAAGAAACAATTGCAAATTTAACGTGGAGCCTCACAGCGCATGTGTGGAATAAAGCAAGTTTCAAAGAAACTGTGAAAGTGGGTTCTAAGCAACCGTACTCAATTCTTGCCGAAACATTGTGTCCTAAGGTGTATGCCAATTGTGGGATGTTTATGTGAATATATCACATCTTTCAGACAGCCTTTTGCGTTGCAATGAGTGTTATGAGTGCTTCACGATTCGTATCGAAAGAATCAAACATTTTAGCACTGTTGTTATAATTCCGATCCTATACAGCACACCACAGGTGGATCTAGAATTTATTTCAGGGAGGGGCACACAATATGCTGTCAGTATATTGTAAGACATAACACTGGAAATACGATGTGCAGATTTTTCGACATATTAAAAAGAGCCTAATGTATATGTTATACATATTCACTTCAAGACAATTACAAGGGTTCTAGGTCCAATTTGTGGTTAGAAAATCTAATCGGGATGGAACCCCCCAACATGGAATCCGATCCAGTGTAGTATGTACCTCCACCAGAACACTAACCCAGGATGCTTTCATTATAAGGTGATAGCATTTGGAGATTTAATAAGTTCTACGCTATTTATATTAACAATGATTACATAAAGAAACAGATAAGCTTGAGAATTAATTTCCTCAGAAGATAACATCGAAAATATTCGACCTAAAATTCTTTCACTTTGTATCCACCAGTCAATGCTATTACCTTGTAACCAACAAGTCCCGAATTTGATTTCCGGCATCAACTTAAGTGTCGCATAAATCTGGTCCCTATTTATGTATTTGTACTAAACTTTAATTGTTTTAACTACCTACAAAAGGATTGTTTTAATACTATCCATACTTTTTATACACTATCTACCAAAAAGTAATTGGGCACCTGTACAAAAAGGTTGTCTGGTGGTGCGAACCCTGTTAGAACCTCGTGGAGCCATCTCTTGCTGCTATAACAGCAGCCACCATGTCAGGCATACTCTCGACTAGTTTGTGGAGGACGTCCATTGGAATGTGTCGCCATTCCTCTTGCAAGATCTCACTCATTTGGACAATGGAATTTGGCCGCATGTCCCGAGACCTCACCCGCCAGCCCACTGCATCCCAAATGTGTTCTATGGGATTGAGATCAGGACTCTGTGCAGGCCAGACCAATCGGTGAACATTGTTGTCGGCATACCACTGCATAGTAGCCTCCGAAACATGGCACCTAGCATTGTCATCCTAGAAGTAACAGGGGTCCATTCCGTAAAAACGCCACAAGGTTGGGAGCATTTTATTGTCTAGTATTGTACAGTACGCCTGTGAGTTCATTGTGCTACGAACAACCAGCAGTGGTCTCACACCGTAGTACGAGAAACAACCCCAAAAAATTACTCCACCACCACCAAATTTCCTGGTAGGCCTATACACTCTGGTAGAAGCCGTTCCCCGGGTAGCAGCCAAATCCATACACATCCATCAAACCGAAACAATGTGAATCTCGACTCATCACTCCACAGAACCACTTTCCACTGCTCCAGTGTCCAGTTGTGACGGTCCAAGCACCACTTCAGACACTGAGCTTTATTCACCTTGGTGATATGCAGCTTATGTGCTGCTGCTTTTCCGGAATATCTGAGTTGGTGCGCCTCTGTTCGCAATGTTCCAATGGAAACTGATGCCCCTGTTGCTGCCGTAAACTCCTGTCTGATGGTAGCCATCGGCTGTGTCCTGTTTTTGACAATTTCACGTTTTAGAGTTCTCCGATCTCTGTTAGTCAGTTTTTTTTGGTCGCCCGGAACGTTCACCATTGTCACAATGTCCATGCACCTTCCACTTACGAAGCACAAAAGTTATTGTTGATTTGGGCCTGTTTAACTTTGCGGCTATGGCCCTGCTAGACAGCCCACTGAGGTGGCAGCCCACAATTATGCCCTTATCAAAGTCTGATAGCTCTGCACTACGTGCCATCTCTTTCACAAGTGGTTCTCTTGCTCACGGAACAACATGAAGGCCACACGAATCAAATTAGATACTAAATGATTCAAATTAGATTCTAAATTAACCACCATCATAGGCAAAGTAAGTATATACAGGGTGTCATTTTAATGGCGCCCACGGGCCACAGATTCGTATAGAGGACATCAAAACAAACAACTTTTCCCAGTAACATTTTTCTCGTTGGTGCGTCGATTCGACGCTACAGCCGTTCAAAAAAGACCGTTTTGCCGCCTGGATGCTGGCAACCCAACACAACATTTGATCGTACCTGTGACGTCATATCCTGCGGCGAAACAGCGCACGACAGGGTTGCAAGGAACACACAAATTTGGGAAAAATGACAAACTACCAACCAGATTATTAGCTGTAAAACGAAGCGAGAAACGCGTCCAGCAGACCGAACACCATAGCCTACCAGCCAAAAGATCAGCAGTCATCTCAGGGGATGGGGGAAGTGAACCAACGATATGAGAAATGGTAAAAAACGTATTCAAAATGAAATGTCAATGTCGGATTTTGTCTCAGCCTACATCTAAAATATCAACAACAATACATTTTATTGGACTTGCAGCTTACACGTGGCTGTTTACGCCCAACTACATGTCAAATATTTGCAAATCTCGTTGCAAGGTTGATATCTACAGGTTTGTGTCCAGATGCCATGCGGTACTTTTGTGCTGATAACGGAAGTATCCGAGGTTCACGTTGTTACATTACGGCTAAAACAAGTACAACCAAAGCAACAATCTAATGATGAATCAGTACCGAATATACTGCCCTGTTCACATTTGCAAACTATTACATGTGTATCCGGTTCATAGATAAACACATAGTCGTCTTACAGCTTGTATTACTACTACTTATATCCCTGTATTTTCAATCATTTTTGACACTTGCCTTCAGGCGCGTGCCCAGGATTTTCGTAAGGGGGGGGGGTTATGAATCCAACACATTTTCCAGTTCACAGGTCAAATTTCTTGTAATAAATTAGATAATTAATATACTTGAATTTTACCCCAATGAACGCAATCAATGTATTTGCTATGGATGCTTCATGTTTTTATTGCATCATATAAAAGCACCTGCTTGAATATTTCCAAATTATTAATATTTTATATTTAATTGCTCAAATATAATTTTTAAACAAAAAATATGTACACTCAACATTGTAACAACATTAAAGAGATTAAGACTACTTGATGTCTTAAAGACAGTACTAAATAAGGTACCACAGTTCAACAATTTAAATTCTGAAATTTAGGCATCGAGGTTTCTGTGCGAGTTCTGACAAGTAACAAGTAAGTTCGTCACAAGTAAATTTTATATCCCGGTGAATGTTTAGAGCAGCTAACCCATTTAATCTTTCTTCGCAAATGGTATTTCGAAGATAGGTCTTCAACCGCCTCAAAGTTGAGAATGATTTTTCGTTTGATGTTGTTGTTACCGGGATTGTACATAATATGCGCAAACGTGTGTTTACCCAGGGAAATATTACTTCACTGCACATATCAATTGCTTCAAGAGCATTTACTGGACGTGTTTGCATTGCTGCAAAATGACGATACCACAGTCTCATTTCAGTGGGAGCGTCGTCGCCTTGTAATCAAGGTCTCCCGGGTTCGATACCCGATGGAGACACATAGTGGTTCGGATCTCACTTTAAACTTTAGGTCCATTCCCGATTAGCCTCACTGTGCATAAAGTGGATTTAAAACATCAATTTAATGAACATTGTACTTGTTGTGGAGATGATTTTGCTAAATATTGTGTACATTTTTGGCATTGTATTATTATATTATTGGTCAAAACATTTGTTTGACAGTCGACAAACAAATACGAACCCTTTCAGTAATTAACATTTTCTACTACAGTGTCATTAGTATGTCATATTCATTTTCATATTAGGTCTATGGAGAGGAATTTTGTATGTTGTTAACGTTATGGAACTGCGAAACCAACTGTTGAAGGGGCCACTCCCCCCCTTCCCCTCCGAAGCCCAGTACCGCACCGCAGGATCTGTCACTGAGCCCGAAAAATCTTGCCAGACAGTGCTCGAAATGGAAATTCCTAGCCGAAAAGGGAGGGGATATTTGATCGATTTTGGAGATACGAGGGAGTACAACCTTTAATGGATCAACATGGAGGTAGGTGGAGGATGCTCAATATGCAAATTATTCTAATTGAGGGTATGCTTTGTGAAACTTTCTTAACTGGAGGCAGCACCCCCTACTTCGACCACTGATGCCAGAAAAGATGCTTTCAGAAAATGAATTTATTACTGCACACACATATTACTTATTGTATTTGTTGCGTTTGTACAAGAGAAATATTCAGAAGATTTGTAAGGATTATTTACAGTTCACAGGATACCTACCTAGTCTATCCCGTGTCGTAATACAAATTTTATCCCTTTCCTACAAAATAATAAAACTGTCCATGGCAACCGTGATTTTATAATGTGGTTGCATACATATATAGTAGCACCAAGCTTTCTGGGACCTCGGAAAATACGTGAACCACAGGCTTCCCCGTGGCTTTAACTAGCGACACTAGTGGCACTGCTCCGACGCCAGGGTTTCAAATGCCTTGGTGGATCTATAAGATAGTAATATCGTTTTTCGAGGATACGTGAACAAAACAAAAAGTAAATGGTTTTAAAGTCAATTTTATATTCAGATACGTTAATCGGGACTGGACTTAAAGTTTAAATTGGGATACGTACCACTGTGCAATGCACCTTCACAGGGGATCAAACCCAGGACCTCTTTGATTACACCACCATCGGTGAGGCCCCTGAAATCATTGAGGAAACTTGTTCATCTTCATGTTCTCTCGCCCTGTGAAAGTTTATTGGTGATATAGGGTGACATCCTACACACGTCTTCCAGACATACACACGCGGGCACCCCCCTCCCCTGCACACACACGTTTGAAAGCTTACAGCACATGCTGTGCCCTCCCAGAAAAACAATTCTAAATCCGCCTATGAATATATGTGCTATCAAATAATGAACGTCACTTACCTCGAGAGTTCCTTGACATAATTTTGCAACAAGGTTTCCAATATCTTCTGTTATGCCTTCTTGTTGAATATCAGAGTCTGAAAGTTCGCACGTTTCACTCTTGCAATTCGGATGGAATTCCTCTGAACTTAAATCGACCTTTTCTGACGTTCTATTTGTGGAAGGTGGAGATTCAACTTCCATTTTTTGTTTATTTTGGAAATAATCTAATAATGTATTTCTCCTCTTTTCTCTATCCATCTTTAGTTTCACGTCAAAAATCTATTACGCACGCAGAAACGTAACACACAACACAACCACTTCGACTTGCTACCTTGCAGACTGCAACTCGCTACAACCCCAGTGAACACCAGGACTTGGGACAAAGATACGGGGCGAGTGTTTGTGGGTCCGGGAAGTCGAATGTCTGAACCATACATCCAGCTTGGTCCAGCTCAAATTACGTCACCAGTGTTGACAGCAACCAGTAGTGTCAGTGTCAGTAGTGTTGGCAACTGCTAAATTATTTACGCAGAAATTCAAGTGAGATCTTTCACAAATGTTACAAGAAAATTTAATAAACTGAAGGCTGGAAATTGGTTGAGAAAAAAATATCTAATTTGTAAAGAGCACAAGAGTAAATCGTATAATATTTTGGCATATTAATTGTTTTTATTTTGTTTATGAAACTGACTGGGCCAGTTGGTCTATATAATGCATTCCTCACCCCTCCCTTCCTCCCGGCATGCTATTGTACAAAACATTGCTTGCCTCCTTCGTAAAACCATGCTTCGCTACTGCCTGCAACAATTATTATTATTATAATTATTGATATTTTGAAATAAATATGCATCCAGGTGTGATATAAGATTTTGACTTACTTTGCCTACTAATTGTAGTGATTCAAATCTCACAGAACTTTGCTCTGCTGGCATAAATGGTATAAGAAGGGAAAAGAAAGAAAAGGGAAGTTAGCAGCACTGTCGTAACAGGAAAGGGAGGGTCATTCTCCTAAGAGGGTCATCGTGGGTGAAAGAAAGGGGAAAAGGGATTCCTTCAGTTCTCATTCCAAGGGTTGCGGCTTTTTTCTTAACCATACTGAGAAGGAAATTCTCCTTCCTTTTCAGTGACTAAGGAATGAATGAATGCCTGTGCATTGCTGTAACTCAACTCCAATATTATCAAAAGTAATTGAAGAAGCAAATACATTTCTCATCGCCAAATGTAAACATTTTACAATATTGGCGATTTGGTACTCAAACACATTTATGAAATAAAATTTATTTTTGCTTTGAATTTTTTTAAATGACGAAACCAATGGGGGGGTTTTAACCCCCACCAACCCCCCCCTGGGCACGCCACTGCTTGCCTTATAATGCTCCGAATATACATTATATTATCTGTTGCTTACCTTTGGAATTTTGAGTTATTTCACTTCTATTTTGTCATCTGTTCAGTGTGTCACAGACAACTAGAATCAGAAGAACGAAGTGGATAGACTAAATTGTAGATGCCAACTTGGTAACTAGATTTGCAAATATTTGACACGTACGCTGAGACAAAATTCGATATGACCACTTCCACTTGAATTCTATTTTCTTTCTACTATTTTTCGTATCGTTTGTTTACTTCCTGTTAGGTTACAGAACGTGTTTTCTCGTTTTGTGTTACGGTACATAATGTAGCTATGTCATTTTTCACAGAGTATGTGTGTTCCTGGCAACCCTGGAACGCATCGCTTCACGACGGGATATGACGTCACAAATGCAATAAAATGTTGTGTGTGGTTGCCAGCATTCAGGCGGCAAAACGGGCTTTTTTGAACGACTGTAGCGCCGAAACGACGCACCAATGAGAAAAACGTTACTGAGAAAAGTTGTTTGTTTTGATGTCCTCTATACGTTTCCGTGGTCCGTGGGCGCCATTAAAATGACACCCTGTATATAGTTGAGAAAGTAGCGCAGTCTTCCCTCCCGAAGCTGAAAAAAGAGGGTCGTGGGCGGTCCCAACCCTGACGTCACTCACAGGACAGGGGTGACTCTGTCACTGACCTTTCCGCTTGTTATAGGATCTGCATTTGTGCGAGAGAGTGTGAAAGTGCCTTGTTTTTCCTTTTTCTGTAGCTTGTGTGATAGTGGAGAATTTTTTTTTGCAACAACAATAACATTTAAGGAAGATGCCGTGCAATTGTGCTGTTGCTTTGTGCCCGAACAACGCAAGAAATACTGTAGGTGTAAGCTACTTTTCGTTCCCAAAGGATCTGATTACGTGCAAGATATGGGTTTCAAAGTGTAAGAGGTTAGATCCTGTTAACGCCAAAACAGCGACAGTGTGCTCATCGCATTTTCTGGATGCTGATTACGAACGGAACTTAAAAGCAGAACTGCTGAGCATTGCCTGTAGACCGCAACTTAAAAAAACGCTGTACCAAGTTTAAATTTGCCTGGTTGTGTGGTGAATTGTAGCAACAGCCAAATGACATAATTGATCGAAGTGGACGTGCCAATAAACGTCAGATTAGAAAGCGAGCATTGGAAAAACTTTAAGAGTTGTCTCCTCGCAAAAGAATTTGCATGGCACATAATTCAGAGACTTTGAGTACTGGAAATATATCCAATCTGCAACAAGATAGTGAGTTCGAAACGCTGACAAAGAAATTAAAATGTGCTGAAGAACAAATAAAGAAACTGCAGACACTACATGATGAAAGTGCTAAGAAAGTAAACAAAGTAAAGAAACAATGCAATCGTTTATTACATAAAGTGAAGAATTTATAAATTAGCAATAAAAGTTTGAGGCAACAGTTAGTAAAACTTCACAAATCAAAGCAATCTGCTTTCAATGTGTCTAAGAAAGTAAGGGAAATTCTTCGACCAGTGTTTTCCTCCAACCAAATCGAATGTCTTCTTAGCCACAAAAGCAGACCGAAACTGTGGTCGAGAAGTGATATTGTAAGTGCATTAGCACTTAGGCATGTGTCAAGAAAAGCTTACACCTACATGAGGAAAAATATGAAAATTCCTCTTCCAAGCATTTCCACTTTGCGTCACTGGACAAAAAGTTTCAAGTGTAGACCAGGCCTTCTGAAAAGTGTTATTGATGTTATGAAGAGTTATGGAGAATCACTTCAACCACACCAAAAGTGCTGCGTATTATACTTCGACGAAATGAATATATACTCCAAAGTTGCGTACGATGCTGAGAGTGACACTGTCATGGGACCGTTCAAGAATGCACAGGTAAATAATTTATTACTTTACTTACAAGTAGAATTAACAAGTTATTTATATAATGTTAGAACGTAACAGAAGTCAAATTCTAGCATAACGAATGAGCAAGTAATCATTTTCATTCATTCATCATTGAGAGCCTTTCCGATGGCGCAGTTCTGGAGTCGTCACCTTTCAATCAAGTGGTCCCTGGTTTGATTCCCGGTGGAGGCACATAGTGGTTAGGATCCCACTTTAAACTGTAGGTCCAGTCCCGATTAGCCTTACTGTGCATAAAGTGGACTTAAAACACCAAATCAATCCAAATCATTCATCATTGACTGCGGAGTTTTTCCGCTGCAACCTTCATCTTTTTCTATCTTGCGTTAGCGTGTGCGCGCGTGTGTATTCTTACTGTGTTGGAAATGTGAAAAGATATAAGGTAAAATATGAATAAAATTGCTAGGGTGTGTTCACCAAAACTCAGCGTTAATTTTTTGACTGAAGTTTTTCTAATAGAAGTAAACTACTTTAAATTCGTTATACCAGCGTTTCACAGTGGCAAAGGATGGGGCTTCATCGCCAAATGTGGAAGTAAGTTGATCGATGCACTCTTGTCTTGATAATCCACGTCGAAAATCGTAAAAAAACATCGCACGAAAATGTTCACGAGTTAATTCCATTTTATTGTTGTCGCGCAATCTCCAAGGCAACATAAACAAAACAAATCAAGCTATTAACAAAACATTTGAAGTACGTTATGGTCAATAATGCCAGACGATTCCGTGCAAACGTCAAATCGCGCCTAACTTCAATCAGTGTTGCCAAGGCTCAAAATATAAATAGTGACCCTCGTACACTCGGGATTGCATTTTGCAGAGTAACAAGGATCTCGCGCCTGGACCGACGGCCAGTATAATCCTCCATGGGACTTGTGTGCTGTCCATGTGTGTTTGTGAATGCCCCTTCATCCATTCATCATCATTCATCCTCACCTTCACAGTTAGCCAAAAGAGGAAGAAAAGAGAAGTAAAATAAAACCAATCTACTTAACTTTAATTTGGGGATTTTGTATTTTCACATCCTGTCTTCTGCTCAATATTGATATTGAGAAAACCATGTAATATAAGGGACATAATGGAAGTTACAGTAATGAAGCAATAATGTCTACCGTTGATTGATTTTTTTATATTTGCATTTCTACCACTTTTGGCTAATCGCAAACATGCAGATGAGTGATGAAATAGATGAAGGGACACTCGGAAAGAACACCCATGCCCAGGCTGGGATTCGAACCTGAGATCCGTGGCATTGTAGCATACTGTGTGCCACAGAGACTGGCAGTAATGTCTGCAAATCACACAAAGTGTATCTGTGTCATCGTGATACTGGAATTACACAGTCAGGATCTGGGCCGTTACAATTTTAAGTATTTCACACTAGAAAAAAAACTACGTAAAACTCAGAACCACACAAAATTCACATCAACATATGCTTCTATACTGCATTTAGCCCCATTTACTACTGATATTTCCAAGTGGACTCTGCTCATCTACACTATAACCATCAAACGAGGGATTATCTACACACAAGAGGTGCTGGTCATTGAATTTGTTGCTGCAAACACATTCCATGTCCCCCAAGTAGCAAGAAGAATGGTATAATTATATATATATATACATATATATATATATATATATATATATACAAATATATAAATATTTATACATGTAATACATATTTATAACAAAAAATTTACAAGTAAATTCTAATCCAAAATTCATTATTATTATTATAATTATTATTAAGTATATAGATATATTTTTATACATATCAGATATTTAAGTAGTAGCAAACTATTTTCTTTACTGACTGGTTAAGGATGTTAATAAATGACAAAATAGTTGAAATATTTTGTAATGTTTTAAGTTTTTGTTTAGTTTTTGCTTTCTATTAGTATAAATCAATTAGTTTTCATAGTTATATTTGTCTTATATTGTTATTTTACCTTTATTATGAATATATTATATAAATATAACATTTGTTATTGGTGTAAGATCTGTAAATGGTCTCGAATATGAGAGAAAGTATGGAACACTCACAAACACATTACTTTGTGACGTGTGTTTTTTCGATACTATCCTTAGTAAAGTATATTTGAAGTAAAAATAATTGCTCGCCTTGTTTTTTTATAACTCTCTCCCCCCAAAATTTTTGGTGGGGGGAATTATTGAATCAAAGATTGTTGGTGGGGGGAAATCCCCCCCATCCCCCCCCCCAAGGATTTCACACCCTGCTCTATTCAAGATGATTCCAAGCTGTTCTAAAGGCTTAAGGTGGGTCCCACGCCATATTGAGGAGATACTGTATAACTGTTCCCGTTAATCTGTACAACCCCTGTATATAGATGAAGAGAAAAGACAGAACGGAATCATCATCTATTGTTTACAAGGAATACAGCATTAATTGCTGCCATGGAGGTTTATTGATAATGTCGACAAAACTTCCCATATTTTGCCATAAAATATTCAGAAGGTACAAACGTTTGTAATAAGGGTTGGACTTTGTTGACACCCTGTATATGAATTTATTGATTAAATTGTCAAGTGTTCTACTGCTGACATTCATTTCAAACCAACCATCTAGTCACACAGAAGGTAATATTTTTGGTGGTTTCATTGAAACTTACCATCCACTAAAGGTTAAAGGATCCCTCTGAAAAACTTACAATGGAAATCTTCCAAGTAAAATGCATATTCATTATTGGGAAAAGAGATGCGGTAGTATACAGAGGTTCTTCGCTTTATATCCGACCATTTTCGATTCGGTGCTGCCACCTGGCGTATCATGCTGGAACTATGGCTCTGCTGGCGGGAGCAGTGTTGTGTCTGACCTTGTAGGTGCGCGAGTGTTGGTAGTGAATGTTATCAAATGGAGCCGAAAATCAACCGGTATTGGGAGGGTTACGTAATGGCCCTTTTCCATGCTAAGTTTTCATACGTATGCATTGTGAAACTGTATGAAAAGTACCTGGTTGGTTCCAAATGGAAGAAAGTTGTCACAATGGATGAATCATATGTCCATCTCACTGCTCGTGGACACATTCAGGCGATCACATACAGTGACATTGAAGGCAAGGGGTGCAGCAACTTTGTTCATCAGTGCAGGGAAAGTTTCCCTCGTGGTTTTATGGTTGTGACGGAATTCGGATATGAGGGTAAGTTTATGATATGCAAGGTGGACAAAAACGTGAAGGTGAATGCCTGATACTTCCAAGACTCCATTCTGACACCTATCTATCGGAGAGACATCCCACAATTGTATGGAATGGACGCGAACCAGGTGATGATCCATATGGACAAGGCTTCGAGTCATACAGCCAGAACATCACTACGTTTTTATCAGGAAATGGCAGAGGAATTAGGAATTCGTGTCATTCGTGTGAAAAGCCCAGATGCCAGTCCAATGGATTTTTGCACATTTGTACTGTTGAAACGACATCTTCAACATCGCCGCCCACGCACCCTGGATGGTCTATGGAAAGCTTGCAGGGAGGAGTGGGACAGAACTCCCATGCCTGTCCTGTGCCAGAGCTTGCTGCAATGGAAAAACTGCGATGCCGGGCGATAGTCCACAATGCTGGGGGTCCAATAGAACATGATCGGTGGTGGCGGCGCGGTATCTCTTAAGGTTGGTTGGTCAAGAATGGTCGGATATAAAGCGAACAAACTTCTGTATAAATATGGAGAAACTACTATGCATGACAAATATATTGAGCCCTCTGTTTACGTGCTTGTAAAATTGTATTCAGTGGGAGGAAAGAAGTCATGTACGAGGGTGGTTCAGCGTGCTCCGCCCCTGACCCATTTCCATTGATAGTAGAGAACTGTAATTTTATATGTAACATTGTTCATTCTTTAGACTAATATACACAAAGTTTCAAGAATTTACAACAATTTATCTCTTTGTTACACGTTGATGATCAGTAAGAAATGTAGCCACATGTGATACAATGGAAAGTCTGAGGTCCGAGCAGTGATAAAATATTTACTCAAGAAAAATCTAACACCGAAAGACATCCATGCAGATATGGTGGGAACTCTTGGAGACTCTAGCAACTCATATGATTCAGTGAAGAGATGGTGCCGTGAATTTAAATGTGGTCGGCAGACCTGTGAAGATGAGCATGGTGGTGGCTCAACTGCAACGGTGACCACAGCAGAAATGATTACAAAAGTGCATGACATGATTTTGGCAGACCAGCGAGTGACTGTCCACCATATAGCAGACACATGTGGCATCTCAACTGGCAGTGTGCATTCAATTTTTCATCATCATTTGTTAATGGAAAAAATCTCTGCACATTGGGTCCCGAGAATGCTGATGGTCAACCAAAAGAGGACACGTCGTAAGACAAGTCAGAACCTGTTGCGGACAATAAAGGCTGACAAGCCAAAGTTTCTGAAGAGATTTGTTACAATGGATGAAACGTGGGTTCACCACTTCGATCCCGAAAGTAAACGCCAAAGCATGCAATGGAAACACCCCCAAAGAAATTCAAGGTTCAACCATCAAAGGGCAGAGTGATGGCATCTGTGTTCTGGGATGCAGAAGGAATCCTTTTGATAGATTATCTCCAACAGGGAAAGACAATCACAGGTGTTTATTTTGCAACCCTAATTGAAGAATTACGTACTGCCATCAAGGAGAAATGCCGCGGAATGTTCGCCCGTGGTGTGTTGTTCCATTGTGACAATGCTCCCGCCCACACCTCCCAAGTTGCGGTGGCTGCAATTCATGCAGCAGGGTTTGAAATTGTCCCCCATGCCCCTTATTCTCCAGATCTGGCCCCCAGTGACTTCCACCTGTTCCCGAACATGAAGAAACACCTTTGTGGAAAACATTTTGCCAGTGATTCCGAGGTTATGGATGTTGTGAATGCTTGGTTGCAGGACCAACCAAAATAATTTTTTTCTGCTGGGATTGAAGCACTGGAAGGCCGATTGGAAAAGTGTGTTAATGTTGCAGGGGACTATGTTGAAAAGTGACAGTGATTTGGTTTTCCTACGAGGGTTCCTTCTATGTCAGGGGTGGAGCATGCTGAACCACCCTCGTATATCTCATTGGAAAGCCAGAAGTGTCTGCTTTTAGACAAAAGCAAGCAAAATTGATTTTAGCTCTGTCTGTTCTCTATTCAAACAAAAATGTTCGTAAAAGTGTAGTTTTTTCGTGTTTTTTTTATGTAAGTCGAATTCAATTGTGTGTAGAGTCTTGTAAACCAGTTGTAAAATATGACATTTCTTGTGATTGAAGCTTGTTTATGTGGAAATATCTCAGCCATATATAATGTTGCTATCATTTGTGGAACAGCCACAATTAATGTTTAATAACAGTGTTGCAATCTCGGTACCGGTTAGCCCAATGTTGCCACACGCTGCCTGCAGCCCTTTAAACTCTGTGTTCAGCCAGCAACTTTGACACGGAAAGTAAGCCGAAAGTTTTGGTTACAAAGCGAATTGTTGTGCACAGGGAAGCATTGTTCAGATACTGTAATAGACGAATGCAAAATTTTATTTTATCACTTTTGTGTTCTACCCATGAGTTGTTGCTTGAACTCGCACACATACATAAGCTCCCTTACATGCACTTATTCTTTCCTTTTTCCTTTGTTATGAAGTTGTTATACATCGCAGGCACGTTATTTTATTTATACAGAGAAGACTGAGAAGCCAGAAATGAGGGGTTCGAATATTTGTTAAGATCTTTTTTCGCCTTCATCAAATTGTGCTCTTCGTTGCACTTTACTTTGTTGAAATGAGCGACATAAAATGATACAGATACGGGGAAAATGACGTTCGTATAAAGATTGGAAAAAAGCTACAAAATGTAACAAAAACTAAAGTATGCAAAGAAATCGTATTTCATTTATAATATGACAAATTGTTTATTCATTATTTAACACTGCTACAATGCTTTGGATCGGACCAACGGAACGCACTTCGAATATTCCCGCAGGCCATGTAGCGAGGCGGCAAAGCTGTGCAAGTCACCTGCAGCCTGCGGAGTCTGAGATTTGCTGCATCTCGCCATACGTCATCCGCACGTTTTCCATATTAGGAGTAGTCAATAATAATTTATATCTGTGGTCATCCTTGAGATACGCACATTAAACTTCTGGATTTGGATCAAATATGTCATATGAACGGCTTTTTACAATTTCATTGAATTTGCAATTATGCATATCAAGATTGAACGGTTGCCTAAAATTTCAATTTTTGAAGAATCTAGTGAAGATCTTCATTTGACTTTTTCCACAGAGGTGCCAAGATAATCAGTCTTTCAGTACAAAAAATCTCAATTTTATATCAATAACACTGGACAACAAATTTTAACTTTTTTCATGCTTCGGAAATGAAAAGTACATTTCCTTATGGAATTGAGGGTGCTGAATACGAAAATAATAATAAAAATGCTGAATTGGTTCGAGTTTAAGTGTAATCGAAAGAAATATGTGTTATGTGGTGTTAATAGGAAATTAACACGTGTACAAAATGGAAGTTATAAAAACATTACTTACATGGATATTACAAACGGCACCTCTTTGCCTGTCGCTTGTATTGTGGTTCTGGGACATCTCTGGCGATTGTCCAACAATAATCAGCAAGCATAGACTTGCTCCAGTGGCCCTTCTCCATTGTAGATATAACTTGGTGGAAATGTTCCCCATGTTAATCGCTGACTGCTCTGCAATTTCCTGGGAAGTTTATGTGGGAGTGTAACATATGCATTTTTAGTGACATATGACACCCCATTGCTTGGTAGGAAGATATTAGGTGCTCCACTAGTTCCTTATAATTCTGAGTCCGCACGTTTCCCAAAAAAATTGTCACCACATTTCAGAAAGAGTCCCATGCCATCTTCTCCATATCTTCTAACAGTGCGTCAAATTCAGGATCATTGAGGAGTTTTCTAGTTTGAGGACCAATAAATATTCCCTCCCTGATTTTAGTTTCACTAATTCGTGGACATTTACGCAGAATATACTTGAATGCATCACTGGCTTAGTTCATACCTTTAACGAAGATCTTGATTAACCCTAGTCTAATATAGGAGGAAGTAAAACCCTGCTGGGAGCTATCAAAAGAACATATTGAACGTTCTTTGTTCCTGGCTCCAAAGATTTACAGAGTGGCCAGTCTTTCCTTAAGTAGTGGGAAGCCTTATCACGGCTATCCCACTCGCAAAGAAAACAGCAGTATTTTGTGTAGCCGAGCTGCAGACCAAGAAGTATGGCTAGAACTTTGAAGTCACCACAAATATTCCAATTGTATTAGTTATAATTTATGACTTTCAGCAGTTTTTCCATGTTGGCATATGTCTCCTTCAAGTGCAATGCATAACCGATTGGGATTGATGGCAACACATTTCCATTGTTCACTAACACAGCTTTCAGACTTAGTTTTGATGCATCTATTGAAGAATACTCTTCCAGGGGTTTCTGACGTGTCCGAAACACGCATACTTTAACATCTTCAGCAAGAGCTCCCCACTGCTTGAGTCTGGATGCCTGTAGTTCTGCTCCACTTTTTGACAACCCCAGGTCCCTCACAAGGTCATTTAATTCATGTTGAGTGGTCAGATGGCGATTAGATGATGATATGTTGGCTGTGAATTCAGGATCGATGGATGACGAGGAATCTGCAACAGGATTTGGCATTCCTGCGTTGAGTTTGGCTGCCTCTTGCTTTTCGTCGGATGAATCAATGGAGTATGATGAGGGAGGTTGTGGAACAGGTAGTTCTTCCGAATGTGGCACAGGACGAATAGCTGAAGGAATGTTGGGATAAGTCATAGTCCACTTTTTCTTTTTGGATAGGCCTTTAATTGGAGGAACCATGCAAAAATAGCAGTTTGAAGTATGATCTGTCGGTTCTCTCCATATCATTGGAACTGCAAACGGGATGTCGAACACGTATTACAACAAATGTGTGGTGCCCGCTTCTTGTCAATATCTCCCACTTTACAATCAAAGTACAAGTGGTAGGCTTTCTTTATGATTGGCGCGAAATTTATTTTTTGATCGACAAATGTTATTTCGCAGCAACCATTACAAAAATTGTCCGGGAGTTCAAATTGGACCTACGCAGAAACACTTAACAACACGTTTCCCCTGGCAAAATCTTCAATACAAACTGAAGCATGATGTGGTTGATGATTCTCGGTCAGCGATCACGTGCTAGAGATAAGGATAGTGATAAAGCTAACCGTCAAACAATGGATATTTATTGAAATACGGAGGCAGCCGCTGTTGTCACACAAACCCTTATTCTGCGTGCCGGAGCACATCCGGCGATAACGATAATGTATTTCTTCGAAACTTGAACCAATCTTCAAAAACTAATATCATATTCATTATCAGCACCCTCAAATTAGTAAGAATTGGTTACTTTTATCTTCGAAGCATTTTCATTGTTGACCAGTGTAATTGATTATGAACTGTATGATGTTAAGTTCCGTTCTTGCAAAATGGAAGAAAAAATTACACTTTTTAGTAAATGTTTCATTATAATAAGAAAATGCAATGAAGAATAATTTTCAGATGACGCTTATTAAAAATAGACACTTCGAGCTTTCCAATGAGGTATATTTGACTTTTTTCCACCTCCAGAATACAATTTTACAAGGACGTAAACAGAGGGCTCAATATTTTTGTCACGGATGTATATTCTTCTTTGTTCTATTATTTGCCAATTTTAACGATTCATCAAAAGAAATGTAACATTCACATTTCAACACTTTGATCCCAACTTTGGCAACCTTTTTTCTTTCTCCATTTTTTAGCTCTCTCTCTCTCTCTTTTTGCTTTATTGAGCGCTGCAAAGAAAGTTGAGATAGCGTCAGTGAAAATGAAGAAGAAAAAGTATTTTCTAAACTGCCCTAAAAGTGTGATTTGGAAAAACTGCCGATCCAGCTGAACGAGTGATTATTGGGTAATTTGCTAATAGAACAAAGAAGAAAAAACAGATTTACGGATAAAGTGAGTACTAGTTTCCTCCATATTTATAAAATGCATAATTCTAAAGATTTTTTTGAAACTCAGGATCTGAGAAATGCAAAATACAGATTTCTGATTAGTGGGTTAGATTTATCCACAAAATTAGTAAAAAAGTGCATCAACAATTTCTTGGTACACGGCGCTGTTACCACTTTACATAGGACACGTTCACTATTAGTTATCAGTTGAATACTCTATTGGTTCTTGCCTAATTTTTATTCTACTTGAATGCCATGAGGTGCAGATACTTTATTTACATCATCAGCCTAATCTTCAAGTATGATTTGAATCTTATAATTTCAATTTTCAGGTGGCTTCCCATAATTATTCTTAGATCTCTACCAATCGTAATTTTCATGATGATAACATTTTCTGAAGATCAAAATACACAGGCTGAATAAAAACTTGTTTTAAAAAAATCTGAACTACACGATCAAGAATCATTTCCAAAATACAGCTTGCAAAATTATTAGTAAAATGTTAACTTTGCTAAATATTAGGAATGGGCAGATACCAATAAAAATTCCGATATGAAATGTACTGACACCAATAACAGATATTCTACCAATCCAATATAAATGCCAAATCATTCATTGACTTCCTTAATAAATGTATGTTACTAGATGAACCAAGATTTTGCAATGCAAAAGAAGCTGCATATTTAGACATTTACTTCTTCAACATATACAGAATGGATACATGTTCATATCCTAAATATTGTGATGAAATGGGACAATACTGCAATAAATTGTAAGATTTATAAGTATATCGGATCGTTAAAATTATCTGTTAATTTTACCGATAAACCGATACACCAATATGCCTATATTGGCAGATACCATTGAACTATATATAACTTCTTTACGGCACAAAAGTGAAGTCATCGTCTCGCTCAGTTACATCAGGGAACATGGGAAGAAAAGCTGAAGCAGACTTTTTTCCTATGGTGGCAAATAGATCTTTAAGACAGATTATTTACAAAATAAAATCCATAATTTATGAGAAAACATTAAAATGAGTACGTCACCTGTATTCAAACACCAAAGGATTCAAGATTAAAATAATATCATCAATGCACTTTTAAGATTAAGGTGATTAACAATGTGGATTTAAACACAACAGATCAAATTCTTCACATCAGACAGACACTTGAAAAAAGTGGGAATATAATCAAAATGTCCATCAGCTATTCATTGATTTAAAAAAAGAATATGATTCGGTCAAAAGAGATAAATTATATAATATATTAGTAGAGTTTGGTTTACCTAAGAAGCTTGTTACTATATAAATGCTTGCACTAGTGACACAGAAAATAAAATTTCTGTGGATATTAATATGTCTCACAAATTTATAATTCATGATTGGTTAAAACAAGGAGATGCATTATCTCCATTGCTCTTTAATTTTCCCATAGAATATGCTGTTAGGAAGGTAAAAGAAACTAACGAATGACTAAAATTAAATAGTGTGACCACGCTGTTAGCATATGCAGATGACGTAGACTTACTGGGGGATGATGTAAATACAATTAAGAATAATGCTAAAATATTTTTCAAAGCAGCTAAAGTGATAGGTTTGGAAGTTAGCAAAAAGAGAACTAAATATATGCTTAGAGGCCGAAACCAAGCGTTAGGTAATAATCAAAATCTAATTATTGATAACTTGTTTGAACCAGTTTCCAAATTCAAGTACTTAGGAGTAATACTGACAAATGATTGATTGATTTGCTTTATTTTACTTTGTTTCTTGTGCCACTTTTGGGTAATTTGCGAAGATTGGGATGAATGGTGATATGATGAAATTGATGAATGGACACACACAAACATCCATGCCCAGGCTAGGATTCGAACCGGACCCCTGGCGTTGTAGCGCGATGTACTGATAAATGTAAATGATATTAAAGAGGAAATAAAAAGCAGGCTTAATTCAGGAAATGCATGTTATTTTTCTCTTCATAAACTTTTGTCTTCTCGTTTAATATCTAAGAAACTAAAAGTTAAAATATACAAAACGGTAATTTTGACTAATATTATGTCGATGCGAAACTTGGTCCCTTACATTAAAAGAAGAACATAAATTGAGAGTATTTGAAAATAAGATCCTTAGGAAAATATTTGGGCCTAAAAGGGATGAGGAGACAGGTGAGTGGAGAAGGTTACATAATTCAGAAGTACATAATTTGTATTCATGTCCAGATATTATTACAGAGTGTCCGAAAAGTCACGCAACCCGGTGTTTACGACCGTATAACGGAATTAGAAGAAATGCTTTCTGCCAAGAGAATGCCCTGTATATTGGGAAAATTTAGAGAGACAAACATATGTAAGAACATGCATGTTTTAATAACAAATAAGCAAAGTGTTGCCAAAGGTGGAAAAAAAATATTTGCAAATCGTGTGTATTGATGCACAGAACTCACTGAGGTAAATTATTGCAACATTTCACAATACCAACGAACAATTTGGATGGCCATCTATTGAATTTGACAGAAAAAGAACTTTGACGAAGTTTCAAAAACATTGCAGAAGGGAATAAATGGGCTGTTCCAAAAATCGGTTTTCACAATATTACGAGGGACACGGGCAACACTGTTGGTGTCACGTGTCACTAACAGACGTGTTTCACCTCACGCTATCACACTAAGTCACTTTTAACGACAAAGGAGAAAGTTGGTTATTCTCGAACATATGCAATAAATTACATACACCTTGTAACCCTGAAATGTGTGTTCAGAAGAACATGTATCAATTGTTATGTTTTCTCTGCCTTAAGGGCATTGTGGCTACTTATGCTGACGTCCTGCACAGGAAAGTGTGTTTCGGTCATATTCTTGCCTAAGAGAAGCATTTAGGGATACCCACATTTCAGGGTTGCAAGGTGTATGTAATTTATTGCATATGTTCGAGAATAACCAACTTTCTCCTTTGTCGTTAAAAGTGACTTAGTGTGATAGCGTGAGGTGAAACACGTCTGTTAGTGACACGTGACACCAACAGTGTTGCCAGTGTCCCTCGTAATATTGTGAAAACATCGATTTTTGGAACAGCCCATTTATTCCCTTCTGCAATGTTTTTGAAACTTCGTCAAAGTTCTTTTTCTGTCAAATTCAATAGATGGCCATCCAAATTGTTCGTTGGTATTGTGAAATGTTGCAATAATTTACCTCAGTGAGTTCTGTGCATCAATACACACGATTTGCAAATATTTTTTTTCCGCCTTTGGCAACACTTTGCTTATTTGTTATTAAAACATGCATGTTCTTACATATGTTTGTCTCTCTAAATTTTCCCAATATACAGGGTATTCTCTTGGCAGAAAGCGTTTCTTCTAATTCCGTTTCGCTATTCCGTTATACGGTCGTAAACACCGGGTTGCGTGACTTTTCGGACACTCTGTAGAATGATTAAATCAAGAAGACTTAGGTGGGCAGACCATGTGGCACGAATGGGAGAGGAAAGAGGAGTTTGCAGGATTCTTGTTTGGAAACCTGATGGTAAGAGACCAGCAGGAAGACAAAGAAGAAGATGGAGGGATAATGTTGAGATGGACCTAGAGGAAATGGGTAGGGATGGAAAAGAGTATACAGATCTTGTTCAGGATAGGGACAGATGGAAGGCCTGTGTTGTTGCAGCCATGAACTTTTGGGTTCAAGAAGAGTGAGTTAGTTATGCACTTTTAAGAACTTATTGGTAAAAGTTGATTAATATTGAGAATTAAGCAACTGCTGTCCGCATCTTGTTATAACTTCCCACAATATTACTGTTGATATCAGAGCGACACTCAGCACAATTCGGTTCAAACCATCGAATAAAAATTGGGAAGAAAATAAATGTAGTTTTAATGCACGGATTGATATTTATTTATTTATAAATGCGACACTACATGCAAATGTCCACTCATCATGTCTTCCAGCTGACAGTCTAAAACTAACTAGTACTGTGCAAATGCATGAAAAAAAAATAATAATTAAAAGGTACGGAATAGATTGAAGTACACATATATGAAAGAGAAACTTTGATTGTACTCTGTATTGAGTGAGACTATGTATATATATTTTGGACACATTAATTCTCTATTTTACTGTTCAACCGCGATAGACATAATATCTTGCATAAAATGAGAAAAGGTGAAGGATACGGCAAGTTCATTCAAGGAAGCTACATCTAACAAAACATAAAACGAAATCTATAGACATTAACCCGACAGGATGCACATTCATCTGCTAAGACGTAAGGATGCACGCTGGTTAAATCTTACCCACAAGTAAAATTGCATCGTAAATCTGAATTATATATTTTTTATGGCATGCAATAATTATACCATCATTCATTAAAGTAATGGTATTAGGTTTTAACATTTTTATTGTATTACGCAATTGATAAAGATGAGGAAAAAAGAGACGTTAACATGAGTGCTCTCCACCAAGATGCGTGCAGGGTAAATTCTACCGAGAGGCAAAATTACTTCTTAAGTTCAAATTAAAATTGTTTCATTACTTCAAAATCGCCTGAATTATTTTTTACCCAGACCCCACCCCCCATGTTGACACTCAATCACCACGTGTTTTTACCCATGTGCACATCTTTATTGGTTAAACAATTACTTTATGCATGAATAGTGGACACTCATTTATTTCACTGAATGCATAAATATGGTTAAATTAAGTTTCTTTTTGTCCAATACCAAAGCAAAAAGGCGAGTAAATACACGTTAGCTTATGGGATCACCACATGTTCTTCCCATGTTCCCTGGAGGAACTATTCGCAAAAGCATCTTCACTTTACCTGGCCGATCAGCATTGCAACGAGCGTTCCAGTTATATATAGTTCATTGGCAGATACCGAACGAGTACCGATTAATCTGTCCCATCCCTACTAAATATAATAGGTATATTTAAACAATCCCTTCATTATTTTGTATTTATTCTAATGTAAAGTATTTTTGTAATGCACGGAGGCTCAACTAACGAAACTTTATTGTGCTCGCATATTACATAATAGGATACAACGTAGTAGGGGCAAATTACATAAAAAAATATATATTTGAATTGAGCAAATTGTACAGATCACAATGTTTACACAAACATAATGATGATAATAATAATAATGCAAGTCAACCATGAAGATAGGGTACAAGAAAAAAAAAAAGAAACATTCATTTGACACAACACACATTGCTGTTTAGGGTTAACTTTTATTGCAATTATTTCAACATATGCAGTTGAGGCAAATTTACAGGTGTTACTCAAGTACTTTTCAATCCTTTACACCCAAGAACAAAAATTGGAATCATGCAAATTTTTTTTCTCTCTACTATTTAAAACTTATCTAATTGCAAATTCAGGGAGCTACAATGAACTGCAGCTTCTAAACGAGTACAAAGTATGGCTAAGATACTGGAAAGGTTTTCAGATTTGAATAAGTTATTTTCAAGTAATTTCTAACATATTAAAGATGCTATAGACAAACGGATCTGTGGAATTTTATGAGGTATAACAAATTATGATCACCCATACGTATATGCCTGTAACTGACAATAAAACAATCTGAAATATAAAAACAGTGAAATACGATTTTCTTAGTTCTGTATTTATACATTTTTTTTTTCCAATTCCACGAAGAAAATTAAAGATTTTCGTTCTTGTTCCAAATACAAAGTGTCGAAGTCATACGTTAGTCACCAGAGAATTTAACTTTAACTTATTATGCTTTGCAAAGTACACTCATATACAAAAAATGCTTCATGAGTTTAATTTTTAAATGAAAGATATAGAAAAAAGTCAACTTTACAGTTTATTATGCTTTAACTTGTAAAATGATCAAAATGCATCCAAAGACAATAATTTACATGAGAAACAATTGTAGCAGGAACTGCGAAATGATTTATTTTCCATGGATTCTAACGCTAAGCATTCATACAAGAAATTATGCATGTTTGTATTACTGACAGATGAAGCTCCTGAAGCCTTTCTGTTCGATGTAAAGTGCCCAGCCAACCCTTTCTATGGTGGTCACATTATTGCATTTCAAAAAACAAATCTCCACGTACAGATAAACAAGATATTTCATTATAAACCAAACATATTAGAGCTGAAGAATGCTTTTGTTGAAGAATTATATTTGTTCTCACACTGTAGTCTTGAACTCACACCAGTATATTCTCCTGAGTATAACAAATGTGTTAGATGTAAGAGCAACGAGAAGACTCTTCTTGTCTCACCCATATGCATACATGCTTTGGTGTGCCTGTCTCTCCAAGTTTATAAAATACAACTGTATTCTATCTTCAAAGTACATTTCGGATCATTTATTTTTTACAAGTGTTCAAAGATACTGCTCAGATACAGTCTTCACAAAATAACAACAGTAATAACAAAGGCATTTTATAAATAACATATTAAATATATAACTTCTACACTACATACAATGGAAAGAAAATCCTTCTTTCTTCAACGAAAGTTAAACAGAAAAATTCTCAAAATTTTTTTTCTACTTACATAAAAAATAAATCGTGATAACACTCAAAGCAAATTTACCCACATAGTATAAATGATTGCTATGGTACAATAGTTAAGGTATTTTTTTTTTACATATTTTCTACATCTTAAAAATAAATATGAGCTAAAAAATGATTACCTCCAGATTTCCATGACATTAAGTATTGTTTCGTAAAACAAATTCTTACGGTCGTTCCTGAACGATCACAATGGGCACACTCGTCTCTTCAGTTAGGATCACACAACATGACACTATATAGTATTCATAGCATCTGTTGCTTTGAAATTGCATAAAGTCCATATGACAATAAATAGTTAATGCTTTACGGGTTTTAACTATCTGATTTCACAAAAATCCAATCACCCCTGCTTTATCTTACTTGAGTGAGCAACAGATAAGTGGTCTAACATTTCCTATACAATAGATTTTTACGAAAACAGACTAGATTACACTGTTCTCTGGATGGAATACTAGATCTGAAAGCTTTCTTCTGAGTGATAAATAATAATAATAATTAGAAAAAAAGATCTACAAACAAAGAGCTTGTATTTTACAAGCAATATGCATCCGGAGGAATTATATATATATATGTGAGTGTATATATTGTGGGGTTAAATTGTCCACTGCATTCAGATATGGCTGAGTAGCAAAAATACTTCATTCCACGCTGCAAACTGACAAGAAGCCATCCAAAATTTTCATGTAGAAAAAAAAAATTTCATACACACTCTTAACAAGTTTCACTTTTGCATCACTTTTTAAAAGATTTAGCTGGGCAAGCTCAAGCAAACTAAAAAATCATGCTTATCTGCACAGACCCATTTAGATGTATATTAATTAACACTCTCCTAGATGAAAAGCTATTACTAACTGTTCTCCTTGATTCCCACGGATGCGAGAACATCCCTGAACGTCACCAAGGTCTTCCTGAGAGTTAAGCAGAAGCCCTTGGAAGCTGGGATCAGGGGGAATTCTGGCAGCAGAATGTTTACAGCAGTTGTGATAGCTGCAAGACAAAATATCAAGGCATGTAATTTGAAACTGATGGAAGAAATCATAATACAGCATGATTCAAAAAGATTGCCTCAATTTCATATGGCTATACAGAGTGTCTCAAAAATAACAGCGCAAACTGACACAGGTGAAAGTACACGATAATAGAAACAAAAAAGTCTCAGTAAACATGGGTCTGCAAATAAGCCGTTTTCGACATAATCACAAATGTGTCATTACAAGCCGCCACTAACTTTATTGTTTGTAAACGTCATCCTAGTTGGTAAAATGCTAATAATGTGCGGTTAGAAGCCATCACTGACTGCATTTTGTAAACACCGGGAGCTTTACTCCTTGTGTGTTCCGAGGTTTGCTCATTGTTTACAAAAGAGAACATTTCCGAGAGGTGGCGTTGTAATCAAACAGGATGGATACAATCAGTAAGTAGAATGTTCAATAAAAGCAATGAGATCTCCAATGACTTTTCTTACTGTTTTATTAGCATTTTACCAACTAGGACGACGTTTACAAACAATGAAGTCAGTGGCAGCTTGTAATCACACGTTCGCGATTATCTCAAAAACTGCTCGTTTGTAGACCCATGTTTACTGAGACTTTTTTGCTTCTATTATCATGTACTTTTACCTGTGTCAGAATGGGCTATATTCCTTATGAGACACCCTGTATTTCCCGGATGAATGTGAACGATCTACATAACATTTGAAAGGGGAGGTCTTTGAAAGTTTCAAATACCACTGCCAGAGTGCTCGTCTAGCACAGCCATGCAGCAGGGTTGAGAGCAGAATGGCTACTACGCAGCACAAAATTTTTTTTGCGATCGTGAGTTAATTAAAACTGAGCCTACGACTGTGGTGTATTTCCTCTTCGTTTAAGCACTGAACCCCTACCAACAACTTTGGATGACCAAAAACACAATATCACAACTGCAGTGAAATCAGTGACGTAAGACATTCTTCTTCAGATGTGGAACGAATTCAGCTACAGTCTAGATGTTACCCATGTGGTCGAGGCGATCACATTGAACATTTATCAACTTTATTGTGAGCATAATCGCATGTAATTTGAAACTTTATGTCCTCCTCTTTCAAATGTTATGTAGATCATTAACATTCATTCAGTAAATATAGCCATTCGAAATTTAGTCCATCTTTTTGAATCACACTGCATAACTGGGATGAGAAGAAATACTGATTGCAAACTCTTGATAACAGACAAGTATAACCTTTAGCAGACTGTAGCTCAAGAACTAGACATGAAATCATTCCCCCCACAGCTAGAATGACAGGGCTTTTACCAGAGGTGAAATGTATACACTGCACCTCCCAATAATGAAAGTTAATGGAACAAGAAAATCACAATTTTAAAAAAAAGTACTTGGCATGCTCCTGTACCCACCACAATAGACCAAAGTGAGTGTAAAAAAAATGTAGTATGTAGCAGTGGTACTTTCCTACAACCATGCAAAGTTTCACTGAAAATAGGCTGATACTTTCTCATGGAAAAAAAATGTACAAAAGTGGCAGTGTTGACAGCTTACAAAAAATATTTCCAGAAAATCACTTCTAACGTCAGCCCTATGGATGCTGGATAGAAAAAAATTGGAGGGAAGCATGACATGAGACCACTCTTTGAGGACATGTAATTCCCATAAATAAATAAATTAAAAAATGTAACATTTTCGAAAGTTGTAATTTTTGGGAAATTTTGAAAATTGGATATTTCCTGCTAGACCCTTAACTGTCACACAGTGTGATCGTGTTCTTTTGTTATTATTACATGTAAAAGTAAGCAAAAAGTGGCAGTTGAAGAGTTATACCTCTTTTCCTAAGCTCTGTCCCAAAGTATTGTGAGGGAAAATAAAGACATTTTTCAAACTCCGTTTTTTATAATAGTAACAACGGATATAATGGTTTGTAATTTGAGTATGCCATACCTTTATTGTATACAAATGAACAAAAAAGACAGGACTGAAGTATCACATGTAGTTTTCAAGGAATGGCATGTTAATTGCTGCCACGTGGTGATGGGAAGACATGTGTCCCAGCCATATGCTGACGGTTACGTTTGATTAAAATCACCGGTAGTCCTAGTGCAACAACATTTTGAGGGCCAAGAAAGGCCAAGCAGATTTTCACTGGGTGATGCATGGCCAGCACGTGAAGTCTTATTATTACCGTTTTCTTTGGATTTTGAGACCAGTGTACAACTAATGCTCTGAAGTAGCTCCTCAATTGTCCTTGCGGTGCTGGAACAACGCTAAAATTTTGTTCACATTGGGGATCAAAGCCAGGACTTTTGGTATCAAAGGCAAGAGTGGTAGGAATTTTGGGCGATATGGAGGAAAGAAAATGTTCAACTACCATCTACACAATTAGTTATGAATTAACTCACCAGCTGACATTCGGTCCACAGGATCAAAAATGGCTGCAAAGAAGAGGTGTTCAAAGAGCGATAAAATCAGCCATTTTGGACACTTTCTATGTGCCCCCCCTCACCACCATCTATCTATCTCTGTGTATGCGTGTGTTTTTATCTTTATATTTTATCTATACTCATGTCCATAAGTTAAGGGATTTGCGAGATCCACTAGAAAACATTGGGCCATGGCGATAATTGGTGCAATAAAACATGCCATGGCAACACTGAAACATGTGACAGACAGGATGGCACCACGCCCGCTCTGTACGAGACCAATTAGTGTGACTGCATGTCGTGTGCATTTGACTCGCAGTAATCGAGTCGTACAGAAGGAGGATGGCAGAGCGAACACATTTGGATCACATTATGCGTGGCCGGATCATCGGCAGATTAGAGGCTGGCCAAAGTCAACGAGAGGTGGGTCAGTAGTTGAATGTTTCCAGTAGCATCATTTCTCGTCTGTGAGAGATGATTTCAGGTGGATGGAGACATTGAACGGCAGTATGGGCAAGGTCGACCACGTGCCAGGATTGTTATCTTGCTTTAAATGCCTGAAGATGCCCAACCAGCACAGCACCTGGACTGGCTAGAGACTTCATAGCAGCCTCTGGGACACACATCTCCAACCAGATGCATTTCACTCACACAAAGACACTACATGGCTCGTCGAAGATGGTGTATTGCCCACTGTGATTGAAGCCATGAAGTGCGGTGGTGTGTTGTGTTGTCTCTGTTTAGCCTGGAGTGTGATTCATGGTGCCTGTTCATCTGAAGCACCCTTGCGACATGTTACAACCATGCCAATATTGTGGAAAGGGTGGTGGTGCCAGTGTTCTCGCCGGGGAGGGGGGGGGGCATACTCTGCTGCATGTGTTTCCATGGAATACTGTGACGGCTGTGATCTATAGGGATGACATCCTGCAAAAGTATGCGAGACTTTTGTGTGGTGCATATGGACCTGGAATCTGTCTGATGGATGATAATGCCAGACTACACAGAGCGTGCCTGGTGGAGGAATATCTGCAGCATGACGAAATCATGCGTCTGGAGTATCTGATTGAACATGCATGGGATGCTCTAGGCTGCAGCCCTAACTCTGCCACCACGGACCTTTGTACACCTCCAAATAGCACTTGTCCAGCAATGGAATGCGTTACTGCAGAGCATGCTGGATGGCCTGATTCACAGTATGGGGAGCCGTTGTGCAACCTGTATTGTCGTTCGGCATCACCACACCCTGTATTGAATAGTTCTGGTACTGTCCACCACAAAATGTATGCTACCGGTGGACAGAGACCACACCATGTCGGTGCTGCCCACTGTCATTTTCCACTTTTCCTATATACACCTTGGATCAGTATTACTGTGTCACATGTTTCAGTATTGCCAGGGCATATTTTATTGCATCGATTATTGCAGTGACTCAATGCTTTCTAGTGGATTTAGCAAATCCCTTAACTTATGGACATGAGTGTATTTACAAGCATACGTAAGATAGGTGTCAATAAACACTTACCACAAACAGACAGAACTAATCTTTGAGGTTAAGTGTTTACTGTCTCCTACTTTACAGTTTTGTTTATCTAGCCTTCTGGCTCTTTTCCTCAATCTATTTCTGTGTATCTATCTATTTATATATTTTAAAAAATGCCCTGAGCTATATACTAGTTTCTACATGGTGATGGTCAAAATAGTAAAGTACAAATTTCAATTTAACAAAAGAATAAAATTGTTGTTACACAACTTACCATCGCCATGTAGTTCACGAAATGTTGTTGGCGTTGTAGGTGACATTGGATGTGAATTATTGTATCTCTCGGAGATTTCCAACCATGTTTCTAGTCGAGAAATAAGTCTGAAACAAATATTGCATGTTCATTAGTAACAATACCAAAGAGATTATACCTTACATAGCATAGCATAGGAATAACTTTTGCAGAATATCAATATCCTGGACGTTGTGCATAATTCAAAATTTTAAGAAATTTCACACCAATATTGTGTGGCAAAAGTAAAGAGTTTGTAACCAATTTCTTTTTGTCCAGATCTGAGACAGAAGAACTGAATGCCTCTAACACATGAGGAACGCAATGGAATCATACTTATGTTCGAGGAAAGAGGTTAACATGCAAATGCACCGATTTTAATACATGGCATCCGCAAAGATAACCTATGTCACATGTGACAGTTATCTTAAATGTTATAGTTTTTCTTGTATGTACGTATTGCTTGCATTATAGAATTATTTTCCTGTAGTTTACGGTTATTACAACTCATATCATCGAAGAGAAGCATTTGATTAAAAAGAGAAGGGTTTTAAAAAGTTTAACGAGAAACACAGAGTTGAATGTCTGGGAAGCTTTGTTCATTGCAGAACACTGGAATAAATTAAATAATGAAAATGGTAACATAGATCCAGTATGGAGTTTTCTTTTTCACAAATGGAGTAAGCCACCATCTTTAAAATTTAATGTAACAGAAAACATCAAGAGACTTTGTGAAAACAATGATGAATTTGAATTACCTGATGATATTTGGGATTAATAATTAAAAAAAAAAATCTGAAATAAAAATAAAACACTGCTTTTTTCACAGATAAGTTGCTATATTACAACAATGTAAGATTGACAACATCCATTATATAACACATTCTTTTTGTTAAAAAAATTACTAACCATTGTTATAACTAGGGCTCGGATTTTTAGGTAAATAAATATTTTTTCTGCGAGTAGATATGACCTCGTAAGTGAGTTACAAATTCCGATCATAGTAACTGGAGCCTATATATCAAATTTTATTTCACATAAAAAAACATATTTTCCCATTTTTTTTATGTAAATACATATTTCTTAATATTCACTCATAAATGCATAAAATGAATGTTTTGTCCCAAAAATTTCACATAAAATTTCATATCTACTTAAATTTTCTTATCTTTTTAAGATTTCCCAGAAAAAATCAAAAGGTTTTTTTTTTATAGTCGCTGTATTTATTTTCTCATCTTAGGGAAAAATTCCTGCAAGACCTGGCAACAGTATCCAGTCTGGATGTAACGAATTGTCCATACTGAGAGGTAAAACGTAAGCTCAACGTTCAGTAGTGGACAGATTGTTCCACAGTATTTGCTTGGCGTGGTATTGCGTGGGAGAAGTACTAGTGTGTTTCGTTCGAAAGGTGCGAGTTTTCTGTAAGTGTGTGCGTGTTTGAAAATGCCGCAAGTTAAATCTGCACCAAGCTATCGTTTGCAGCAATATGTTGCAGAATTCAAGAACACATTTACCACTGATGGAAGTAGTGGTATTTACGGTAGGGACAGGACCGGAAAGGAAGAGCTCTCATCAAGCAGATTTGCTACACTTAAAACAAGCTCAACATGAGCATATGAGCTTTTTGCTCTAGTGTGGCACCCCGTCTAATCCAAGATTTTTGTAAAAATGCCCTCGGGAATTTTTCGGAAAAGAAAGCTCTTCTCAAGCAGATTTGACTATACTTAAAACTTGCTCAACATGTCCATATGAGTTTTTTGTTCAAGTGTAGCACCCCGCCTAACCCAAGGGTTTTGTAAAAATGCTCTTCGGAAAGTATCAACCCCCCTCAAGCAGATTTGTGCATACTTACAAAAATTGCATCAGCCAGATTTTTGTCCATAAATTTGTCAAAAATATATCAATTTTTGACCACACCAGAAATTAAGCAAAAACCCATACATACACACACATATTTACTTCTGGTTTAAGTTTAATTGGATACCAGGTTCAACTTGTGAATATCCAATATTAAAACAATGCAATATGCAGAGCCCCTCTAGAATTGCTCCGTGTTTGCATGTTTCCCTCTCTGTGTCAGTGTGTACAATTCCCGAGACGGTAGTATTGATTTTTGTTTTGCATGTTTCTCCTCAGCGCCAGTACTTACAGAAATTCCCGAGTATTGCATCAGCCAGTATTGTGAGCGTGGCTGAGGAGAGCAGATGTGTTTTTACAGTGCTTCTCATACTTACAGGCCTGTTTGGTTTAATTGAACAATATAAAATCTGATATTTGTTGTAATCCACTCACATTTAGAGTTAAGCTTATATTTGTCCCATGTCCTGCATGTTCGTGCAGGTATTTGCGCTGGGTCGGTGTGAATGAATATTTATTCTCTTTTTCCACTTGTGGGCTATTGGCTTTACAACCTGTCATAAGATTAATATTATTAATATTAATCCATAGAGATTAGATTTAAAACCCAGGAAATTTTATATAAATACCAAAGCCAAAAATATTAAGTGTATACACACCTACACACATACACACACACACAAAGCACAGTGCTGAACCCAACTGATATTTTTTATTCAATATAAAGTTTTGAATTGAAACCCAGGAAATTGTATATAATAAACAACAACAAAAATGCCGAATCAAAAATATTGTAATCAATGCAATAAGAATATATTTAGCTCTAATTGGGCCAGACACCAAAAAATTTGTAACCCGGACAAATACAGAACTCCCACAAAAATTTGCCCCAAATGCAATAGAAAATACAGCATGCAATACTTCACATATACACATAAAGATACTTGCTCTGCACAATCATCAACACAACCATCCACATCTGGTCTGAAAAGAAGACACGAAGCACCTCTTAATGCCAGAGCAGCAAAGCAGCCACGCTATACACCACCCATCCGTAGCAGTTTTAACGGCCAATTAAGGGATCACCGGTTTGAATCAGAGCCAAGATGTGGAATTGAGAATTTTTTGAAGAGTGTAAATTCTAATGTGCAGGCAATTCTAAATGCACAAAATGGCTCTTATAAGCTGTCCCTCAAATTGTTTGCACAATATAAGAAACCAAATGGCACAAAATTTACACAGCCCCACATAACAGAAACTGTACCGGTATATTCAAATGCAGACAAAATAATAAGCAGGTTGATGGATCAACTGAACATTAAACACTCTGAATTTGCAGCAAAAGAGTCAGGATGGAGCCTATGTGGCTCTCCGCACAAGTTATATGTTAATATTTCTGAATTCAGCCCATTAAAAGGTTCTACTTATGTGCCATTACCTGCCAATATCAAAAACAAAAGAGCCGTGGTTAATATAAAAAATAATGACGCGAAATGCTTTTTGTGGTGTATATTAGCTGCTTTGTATCCAGTTTCAAGGCATCCAGAGAGAATAACTTATTACAAACAACATGAACATGATTTTGACGATGCAATGGAGGGTTTAGAATATCCAATGTCTGTTCAGAATATTGATAAATTTGAAAAAAGGGCCAGGCACATCAATGGCAAACAATTATCTATTAATGTATTTATTTGTTCCACTGGCAATTGCCTGATAGCACCTCTCAGAATCAGTATACTTGATGATGAATCTGCTATTCCAATTGATTTGCTCTTAATTGAAGGGGATGATACACACCATTATACTCTGATACATAATCTTGAAGCTTTAGTGAGAACACAATTAGACAAATCCAATACAATATTCAAGTTGTGTAGAAGATGTTTAAGTGTATTTGATGGTCAAAAAATAATAAATGGGGTTCGGGAAGAGAGTGCAGAAATTGCAAAAAACAAGTTATTTGAGCATCTGAAATACTGTGGGAATCATAAACCTGTTCATATGGTGATGCCCAATCCAAGTGAAAATTGCAAATTCAAAAAGTTTGAAGCCTTGTTGGAACACCCAGCATATATTGCCTGTGATTTTGAATCGAACCTCAAACCTCTTGCATTCTGTAGCCCAGATCCTGAAGAATCTGCAATTACACCATACCAGCAACATGAACCTTCCAGCTTTTGTTATATGGTTATACGGGATGGTGTTGTTATTAAAGAATATTCATACGTGGGAGAAGATGCCATCAAAATATTTGCACATAGAATAAAAAATGAGTGCCGTGACATAGCATCTAATTTCTTATTAAAATCAAAGCCTATGTTGCCTTTAACAGAGGATCAGATTGAAGATTTCAACAATGCAGAAAAATGCCCGGTATGTGATTGTGAATTTTCAGATACAAATATCAAGGTGAAACACCATTCTCATACAGATGGTCGATATAAACAGGCCCTGTGTAAAAGCTGCAATATTAAGATCAAGAGACCAAGATTTATCCCCATATTTTGCCATGGAGCATCCAATTATGATTTTCATCATCTGATCAGGTACGAGGGGTTTGACAAGGAGAATTTAAATATTTTAGCTGAAAATGATGAGAAATATATATCTATTAGCAAGATAATTAAAGTTGATGGTGTTCCTATTCACATAAGATTTCTTGATTCCTACAGATTTCTGTCGGCTAGCCTGCCTACACTGGCAAATCAATTATCTGATGATAAATTCAAAATCACAAGTGCCTCGTTTCCAAATCTGGACCTGAAATTAATTAGGCGGAAGGGTGTATATCCATATGACTATGTTACAGATTTTTCTAAATTTGATGAGTGTTCCCTGCCACCACAAGAAGAGTTTTACAGCAAAATCAGAGGATCTGGAATCACTGATGAAGATTATCACCATGCCCAGTTGATGTGGAACAATTTAAAATGCAAGACATTTGGTGATTATCACATGGCTTATTTAAAACTTGATGTGACCCTCTCAGCTGATATAATGCAGGCATTCAGAAAATCTTCCATGCAAAATTATAAACTGGATCCATTATATTTTTACAGTGCCCCGGGCCTAGCATGGTCTGCAACGTTTTTGAATACTAACATGCATTTGGATCTGATCCACGATCAAGATAAGTATCTGTTTATGGAGGAATGTATAAGAGGGGGGATGGTGCAATGTTCTCAGAGATATGCCAGAGCAAATAACAAATATATGCCTGATTATGATCCAGCACGGCCATCAAATTATATATTGTATGTAGATGCAAACAGCCTCTATGGTTATGCCATGATGGATAAACTGCCATATGCAGGGCTTGAATGGGTGGAAGATTTTAATATTGAGGATCTTCAGGACTTTGATGACAGTGAATATGGCCTCTTCTTAGAGGTTGATCTGACAATTCCTGATCATTTGCACAACACATTTTCTGATCTGCCCCCAATTCCCGAGGTTCAGTGCTCACCTGGCTCTAAACAGAAGAAGCTCATGATGACTCTGGAGCCGAAACAGGGTTATGTCATATATTACAAAAACCTCCAGTTCCTGATGAAACATGGTGTTCAAGTGACCAAAATTGGAAAAGTCTTAAGGTTCAGGCACTCAAAATGGTTGAAACCATACATTGATACAAACACAGAGCTTCGAACATCTGCAAAGAGCCAATTTGATAAGGGCTTGTTTAAATTGATGGTTAATTCTGTGTATGGCAAAACTATTGAAAATGTCAGAAAACATACCGATGTTAAAATAATTACTGACCCCAGCCTGAGCAAAAAATTGGTTGCAAAGCCTAATTTCAATTACAGAAGAATTTATGATGAGCACATGGCACTTTTCAACATGAAGAAAACAAAGATCAAATTTGATAAACCTATTTATGTAGGGGCTGCGATATTGGAATTGGCCAAATTACATATGTTAACATTGTATTATGATGTCTTGAAACCTTTTTATGGTGATCGTGTAAAACTGATGTACATGGACACGGATAGTTTTATTCTTGATATTAAAACAGAAGATGTTTATCAAGATATTGCACAGCCTGAATTGTTTCAATACTTTGATACCAGTGAACATACAATAATTAAACACCACAACAAAAAGGTGCCTGGCAAGTTAAAAGATGAGACACTTGGTGATGTTATTGTGAAATTTGCTGGGTTAAGTGCCAAGGTGTATAGTTTTAAAACATGTAGTGGTGTTGCTGCCAAAAAGGCCAAGGGTATTGGCAAAGCAACTGTTGAAAAAGACCTCCAATTTGAAGATTATAAAAATTGCATCAAATCATGTGGCACAATCAAAACATCAGAAAATAGAATTCAGAGTGTGGATCACTTATTGACTTCAAATATTGTAAGAAAAGTGGCCCTGGACCCACATGATGATAAGAGATGCATTTTATCATGTGGCATACATACTTTACCTTGGGGGCATTGTGATTTGAAAAATGGAAATCAATGCCCAATTACAGAGCATGATTTGAAATAAATAAAGATGCCTATGAACTTATTTGGGTTCAAAAAACAGGCTATTATGGATCTGCCAATACCCCAAGCCTCTCCTGATATGATATCTAAACTGAGTGGCTTGTTAATTATTCATCTGAACAGCATACTTACAGATGTTGATGATGAAACAGGCAAAATATTGTACATATTTAACAATAATTTAAATCATTACCAATTACCTGTAGGTGGTCAATTGCAATTTATTACAACCCCCGAGGGTGATGTTAAAATTTCAGTAGGGAGAAATATTTATAGAATTAAAGCACTCAAACATGATTTCTGGCACTGTATATACTGTTTCTGCTGGTGACTGCTTATATATTGAAGTCCCGGGATCATATGACAAGCTTATACCTTTTTTTATAGAATTAAGAATCAGATACTCTATAATAAATAACCACTAAAACAAAAATGCCTAATGATATATTTGGCCATACAAGGCATGAAGATCACAGAGATGAGATTCTGATGCTTGATGTCAGAGTCAAGAAATTAAGAAGTGATTTACAAGCTTTACAGACCACACTCAATGCCAGTCTTCAATTAGAAATTACAAATTTACAATCACAATGCATGGACCCTCTTCTTAAAATTGACTCAGAACTCAAATTATTGCTTCAGAAATATACTGATCTGGCAACATTGGATAATTTTCAAAGTTTAGAAGAAGCTGTAGCAGCTCTTCAAGCCAAATTTAAGACCCAGGCCACCAACTCCGAGCAATTAAAGCAGCAATTGGAAGAGCAGATAAATAATGTCCAGACACAGCTCCAAACAATTGTCAAAAGCATAAAATCACAAGAAGATTTTGATCTAGTAATTTCCACTCTAAAAGAACAGATTCAGTCACTCCAGATACCTAATCTGGACCCCCTGAACAATGCCATAGCCAAGGTTAAAGAAAAAATTGAGACACTTGAAAATTTTATGAACAATTTGCCATCTTCTGATGCTTTGAGTGCAATAACTCGGAGTGTTGCAAACATCAAGCTGCAACTTGAAACATATGAAGATTTTGGAAAAATTCAAAGTACCATAACCCATCTTGAAGGTACAATAGCAGCAGTGCAAAGTGATTTGGCAAATGTACTAGAATCCAGATTGCCTGGGATTGTAGATACACTTGTCAGTGTCCAGCAACAAATCACAAAGCTTGAAAACCTCAACACTGAATCTGAACTATCTCATTTTCATCACTTGATCGATGATATCCAAACAAAACTTGAAATTTTACAACAATCAACACCCACTCAGGCAGATATAGCCCTGCTCCAAAATGCTATGCAAAATGTGGCTGATGCTACTGAATTAAATAATGTGAAATTGGCACTTGAATCTTTGCAGAATACTGTTTCAAATCTTCCCACATCACAGGAACTTAAAAATATTAAGAGAGCAGTGAATAGGATATTGAAATCAGAAGATATCAAGAATATCCAGACAGAGATCAAACAACTTACTCAGACAGTTGCCACTCTACCAACTAATCAACATATTAATGAACTGCATGCCCTGTTTGAGGATATCAGAAGACAGGTCCATGATCTTACTGCTCAAAATTCAAAATTGGCAGTTATTGAAAATTTACAGCAAATTGTAGCTAATATCAAGCAACAGCTAGGAACCATGGAATCCAATCAAGCAAATGCTCTGTCTGTTTTTGCCACCCAGCTTCAAGAGATTGTGCAACAATACAAGAAACTTGTTGTGGACATAAAAATCAAGCCAGGCCATGATGATGTTGTTAGGACCATCAATGAGCACCTTGAATCTGTAACAAGCAGATTGCTTACAGCAGAAAAAGAAATAACAGGCATAATCGAGAATCCAAAACATACAGTAATTCTTGAATTGTACAGCATCCCCAACAAAGAATATGATTCTCCATTTACACCAGGTGGCAAAATATATATGCTGTCCCCTGCACAATTTTATTACCAATTTTTTGTTGGGGGCACATTGAGACCAATCAAGATCAAATATTGGCTTCAACCACAGGCACACCACTACCCCACATTATCAATAACAAATGCTGAGAACAAAGCAAAAATCACCAGTGTAGAGTTAGAGGATTTTACAGACCCCGATACATTAGAAACAGCTTATGTTGAAGATGATGGCTCTTTGGAATTTAAAATACAAATAGGGGACAAATTATATTTAGAAAATCCTGCAGTCTCAGCTGCTGAACACCCCATAGTTGCAATATTCTTGTTTACATATTATGTCTAGACAAATTATTGTTGATGAATTACACAGACAAGCCAGACATAATTTTAAGAGACTCCCAGTAGTCACAAAGGGCATAGATGATTTATGGCAGAGCGACTTGATTGAGTTGTCAAGTGGACAGTTGAAAAACTTAGACAAAATCAACAAGGGCTACAAGTATCTACTCACTGTCATAGACACATTTTCAAAATTTGCCTGGGCTGAGCCACTCAAATCTAAGACTGGAAAATGTGTTACAGAAGCCCTCAGGACAATCATCAATCAGAGTGGAAGATCACCGCGCTATTTGCAAACAGATAATGGCAAAGAATTTTATAATTCAGTGTTCCAACAATTTATTAAAAGTCAGGCAATAAAACATTATTCGAGTTACAGTGATCTCAAGGCCTCAATTGTAGAGAGATTCAACAGAACCCTAAAAAATCTTATGTATAAACAATTTACCCTCCAAGGTAATTATAAATGGATTAATATTCTTCCAGAACTTCTACATAAATATAACAACTCGGTCCATTCCACAATCAACATGAAACCCTCTGAAGTAACTTCATCTGATGAGCAAAAATTGATCAGCACTGTTTATTATCCTAAATACCAGCCAACAACAAGAAGGGCCAAATACAGGGTGGGGGATCAAGTAAGAATCAGCAAATATAAGTACTTATTCAAGAGAGGCTTTACAAGAAACTGGAGCACTGAATTATTTACAGTGGTTCAAGTTAAACCCGGGACCCTTAACACATATAATAAAAGATCACCGAGGAGAAATTCTCAAAGGCAGGTTCTATGAACAAGAGCTCAGCAAAACTAAACAGCCTGACACATATCTCATAGAAAAAATCATCCGCAGAAAAGGCAACAAGTTATTTGTCAAATGGCTAGGACTTCCGGAACACAGCTGGATCGATGCAGACAAAGTGATAATATAAGCACCTGGGATGTTATAAAAAGGCTGCCAGAACCTGAACAACAGAATAAGAGAAATGGCAACTTGCTGCCTGATAATATTAGATGTCTTATTGTTGGGCCATCGGCTTGTGGTAAAACTACACTAATGGTTGATAATTTTTTATTGGCACCCAACTGGTTAGACTGGAAAAACAGGCACTTGTATGTCTTCTCTAAGAGCTTGGAACAATTAAAATATCAGCAGTTGATGAAGCTATATGATGGATTGGATATAGCCACTTTTGAACCAGATGTTAAGCCACTTCATGAATGTCTCGATAATTCTGTTGTTGTGTTTGATGACATTATACTGGATAATCAAAACAAGGTTAGAAATTTCTTTACACAGGGCCGGCACAAAAACATTGATTGCTTCTACCTGGCACAGACTTTTTCAAAAATACCGAAGCAACTGATCCGAGACAACAGCAATTTTATATGTGTGTTTCATCAAGACCATACCAACCTCAAACACATACATGATGAATATGTAGGTGGGGACTTGAGCTACAATGATTTTTCCAAGTTTTGCAGCAGGTGCTGGAGCCAGGACAGTTATGGGTTTGTCACAATTGATATGACAAGAACACCCAATAGTGGCAAATACAGAAATAAAATCAACGATTTTCTAGACGTTGAGACATAAATAAATAACCATGAAAAGGCCAATCATTGATGATCTTAAGTTAAGAGATTATCTTGTAAAAAGATTTAAGGGATGGAAATCAGAGAACCGTGGAATTTATGAAAAACACAAACAAACAGAACAGCCTGTAATTGATGCTATTAATAATTTAGGTAAGAATATCAAAACTGTTACAGAGCAAAATCAAAATTTGATCACAGAGCTTGTACCTGTAGCTGCAAGAAACATATTAGATTATCCATTCACCCCACTTTCCAGTATTCATACACCTAGTCCTATTGCTCCTAGAAGAATTGAGGCTAGTCAGGATCCTATTGAATTGGGTCTTCTTGCTCAAAAATATTTAACCACACCTAAAGACAACAAAGATGAGGTGTTTGGCTTATATGCTGACACAGAGCTTGATGGCAGCATCATACATAGAATTGGCAATTTCAGAGTAACTTTTATGGGGGATGATCTGATTGTTTATTCAGAATCTCGTCTCGGAGAAAAAGGTGCTTTTGTTAAGTACCCCGGCACACCTGGGTTGTGGGAACTGATGACTAGGAAAAGGCCTGGCAGCTATACAGATCAAGATTATGAACATTACAAAGAAATATTAATAAAATCAGATGCTCTATACCAGAACAATGATCCCACACAAAAAAGAGTCAAGTCTAGCAGTGGGGCAAAATACAACAATTTAATCAAGCCCATATGGTCACAGATCAAGACTGGCAGTGGAATCAAACAATACAACACCCTGCCTAAAGAATTTGTGTGGGTTGATGATGTCAGGAAACTTGTAGATAGGTTATTGGTGATAGCTGGGGAGGAAAATGCTGGGAACCACAATTTTTACAATGAAAAGGTTGGAATTATGGACATGATAAGCACAAAATTGTCTAATTTTATAGTGAATGACACTAAGGGGATTGGATATCTCATAAAAATTATTAATACTCTACCACCTAAATTTTGGAATATTTCTGAGGGCCGGGGACTGGTTAATGACATTATAAACAAGCTGCCATTTGAACTACATATTCCAGGCTATCAGTATTGCGGTCCAGGCACAAAACTGGATCATAGATTAAACAGAGGTGATCCTGGTGTTAATCCCCTAGATGCTGCTTGCAGAGACCATGACATAGCATACAACACAGATTCTGATCTTGACAAGAGACATGTTGCAGACAAGAAATTAGAAGAGGCTGCATTTGGTAGATTTGTAAGCAAAGATGCTTCTTTGAGTGAGAGAATAGCAGCATTGGGAACCACCATAGCTATGAGCACCAAACAAAAACTGGGGTGGGGGCTGTGAATATGTATATAATAAACCTACAATGAAGGCCAAGGGTGTTATGTATCAAATACCTTATGCAGGTCTCAAATCTCTTAAAACTATTGATAGTCTTTTAACCAAAAAGCAGCGCAAGAAAAAAAATTCTTGTCTTGCAAAGGGCCATGGTATGAAATTATTGCTTAGTACCACCCAATTAAAAAAATTACAGCAATCAAGAAAAAAATCACATGTGGGGGGATTTATATTTACCATCCCTGCCATCTTAGCTGCTCTCGGGGCTGTAGGGAGCTTGGCTGGGGGATCAGCTGCCATAGCAAAAACAGTAATAGATGCCAAGAAAAATAGGGCAGAATTAGATGAGCAGAGGCGCCATAACCTGGCCATGGAGAAACAAGGCAAAGGTGTTAAGAGAGCCATGAATAAGTTTAAAAAAAACAAGAGCTGCTTACAAACCAAGATATTGAAGCTTTAATCAAGCCACTGGCCATCAAAAATTTTAGAGGTGTGTACATGTCTGATTCTTTACCAGAGCAACCACTCAACAAAGAGTGTGGCATTGTTAATTTGGATAAGTACAAAAATCAGGGCACTCACTGGATCTGTTATCTTAAATATTTAAAAGATGAGGCATTTGTGTTTGATTCATTTGGAGGTGTTCCACCTGAAAATTTAATAAAATATCTAAAATCACCTAATCTTTATTACAATAATGCCCGTGTTCAAAACTTCAAAGATGTTAATTGCGGACATTTATGCTTATCTGTTCTCAGATATATGTCTCAAATAAATAAACCATCAATTGAAAATTTTCAAAAGGCCTTGTGGTATCTGAAACATCATGGGGGTATTCCATCTCACCAGCCAAAATTCAATATTGAAACTCAAATTGCATGATGACATAGTATATCCCAAAACAATAGCTCTCAGAGCATTTTACGGCATGTACTTGATACCTAATATTACTCACCACAACAATACAATTGCAGTAGGGGATCAAAAAATTGTTATTACTCCAGGGCAGTATAATCTGTCCACTCTAAATGCACAATTACCCAGAGGTGTAGTGTTAAGTCAAAATTCTGTCACTCACAGAGTAGAGATTGTATCTGCTACAGAGACAGTGAATCTGGGTACTATAGGAGAGCTGTTAGGCTTTGAGAACAACACAAAACTTGAAGCGGCCATCAAACACACTGCTATGAATATACCTAAATTCTTAGCCATAGAGACTCTGAATATTCACTGTAATGTGGCCGAGGGTATGATCACCAAATCAAATGGCATAGGCACTCACAAACAAACAGGCATCATTGCAACATTCAAACCTAATTCAGAATTCATGGAGCCCATCATCTACAATCCATCCCCAACATTATATTTTCCTGTGTGCCATAATAGAATAGATTACATTGAATTGATGGTCACTAATGAAAAAGAAGAATTAGTTGATTTTGCTGGAGCCACAACAACTGCAATCATAGAGATTAACATTTAAATAAAAATACATACAATGGAAAATATTGAGAGTTATGAGCTACAATCATTCCCCCCAAACAGGAGGACATTTGCAAATTTAAATCAACCCAACACAGAAATTGAGGTTGATCTTGATGTTGGGGATGGATTTATACACCCTCACAGAGCAGATCTATACATCAAATTTGATGTTGTAAAGCTCGATGGAACAGATTATCCGGCAAATTCGAATATAAGATTGGTAGATAATTTCGTGCCGCATCTGTTCTCTGAAATTGAGATCAGAAAGCATGGCGTTGTTATAAACAGAATAGATTATCCCGGCATTACCTCCACAGCTTTGGCCACATTAAAATTATCCAAAACCGAGGCTTCTTACTACAGAATCGGTGGATTTGAAGCTGGTGAGAAAATATTATCTAAAAACCACACTGTGCTGTTTCCGATGCGCCTGTTGCCAGGATTCTTCTCAGATTACAAAGACATTATGTGGAAGGGTGGTTTAAGAATTACATTTAGAAGAGCTGCCAATGATAATAATGCTTTGATGAGGTACAGTGCAATAAACCCTACAGGAGAAGCTCTGCCCAATACCCTACCTGATGCAGGCAAATGCATTATTCAGACTATGGAGCTAAGAATCCCGGTTGTTGAATATGAAGCCAGCTATGCTCTTAAATACAAAGCTGATATCCTAAAAAATCCACACATTCCTCTGCAATTTTATACATATCAATCTGTACAGAAGCCTGCAACTGGTACCTATTATGAGTTTGATGCTACAAATTCATTCTCCAGTATTCAATACGACATGCCTGATTTTGTGGTGGTACTGTTTCAGACTGGAAGACACAACAATCAGGAAAAAAAATCAAGTAAATTTGATAACTGCAACATCAAGAACATATATCTTAAAAATGGCAGAAATGAGGTGTTCCCTAGAGAAAATTACAATTTAGACATTTCCAAGGATGATTTCCTCAAATTATATGAGGCTTTTTCGGCTTTCAAACGTGTCACTACAGGCAATACTGACATGTATTACACACCAGATGAATTCAAAGCACAGAGACCCATGTTTGTAATCAACACTTCAAAAAGAAAACAAGTTGTGGTGAATGACAGGACAAACATTAAAATTATCTGTGAATTCCATGAGGCATTACCTGATGACACCATTTGTAGTGTTATTCTCATAGGTGAAAAATCATATGTTTATGATGTAAGAAATGAGAGGGTCACAGAGCAATTCTAGAGGTCCGACTCAAACACAGAAGCCCCTTGATTACAAAGCAATAATACCAACACTTTGCTGTCAGAGAGGCCCCAGACACTCTACCAGCTTTGAAACCTCAACTGTATTATCAGCTGGCAGTAAATATCTTATGTGTGGGCAGTTGTATATATTTCAATCTTATATCAGGACTCGAACCCAAAGCCCCTGATTACAATGCAGCAATATTAACACTTCTCAATATGGAATATGCCCACATTTTACTGGGTTCTGAGACCTTAATACAGACAAAATTGGATTTTGAACTGCCATAATATTTTCTAAGTCTTTGCCTAGGCTCATATTATCAGAATAGAATTGCTTTCAACATGAAGAGGGGCAGTTCATTGCCACTGTGTGAAAATATGTATTTTTATCTCAATAATCTTTGTTACACTTTTACATGTTGCAGACATGTTACACTTTTTCCCCTGTCGCACAGAAAGATTAATGCCCCCTTCAGTGAATCGTACAGAAAAATCATTAATGCCCCCTTCTAGCGTGTAGATTTTATCTCTTGCGTGCCGGCAAGGCATGGAGGCAAAACATTAGTCTTTTGATAGATTCATGCATTTCCGAGCTATAATTGCTTACCCCAAGCAATGGAATTGATCAGAGATTGGAAAAAAGCAGGCAACAGCTCAAATTTGTATATTAAATTAGATCTGTAAGTTATAGAGCATAGAAATATTGGCAAAAAAGCCATATTTTTGGCAAATTTATAAACAACAATCACACAGATATAGCTTTTACATACATGGCCGAATCTGTCTGAGCTGAGGAGGGAGGGGGGTTTCAGATCTGGGAGCTATCAATTAGCAGTAATTATTCTCAAAATCTCACGTATGGAGTGCCACACATATTTCAATCTATCAGGACTCGAACCCAGAACCCCTTGTTTATCAATTAAACTTAAACCAGAAGTGAATATGTGTGTGTATGTATGGGTTTTTGCTTAATTTCTGGTGTGGCCAAAAAAATATCAATTTTTGACAAATTTATGGACAAAAATCTAGCTGATGCAATTTTTGTAAGTATGCACAAATCAATCTGAGGGAGCTCTTCTTTTCCGAAAAATTCCCGAGGGCATTTTTACAAAAATCTTGGATTAGACGGGGTGCCACACTAGAGCAAAAAGCTCATATGCTCATGTTGAGCTTGTTTTAAGTGTAGCAAATCTGCTTGATGAGAGCTCTTCCTTTCCGGTCCTGTCCCTACCGTAAATACCACTACTGATGGAAAGCTACTCTTTTGTCAGCCCTGTGGAAAAGCCATAACAGCAGAACAGCGATCTCAGGTAACCCAACATGCGAATGGCAGGAAACATATTGCTGCAGCTGTGCGTGTGAAAAGCAAACAATCCCTTATTGGTGACCCCATCCCAAGTTCGTCCCAAAAACCATCCAAGTTTTCTCGTTATTGTGCGGATTTGTGTATGGCTTTTGTTTCTGCTGACATACCGCTTTATAAGGTGAATCATCCTCAGCTGCGAAATTTTTTAGGCAAATACACAAACATCGACACCCCAGATGAGTCTACTTTAAGGAAATGTTACCTCCCAAAGTGTTACGAAGAAACGATGCAGAAAATTCGTGATATCTGTGAGAATGAAAAAATCTGGGTCAGCATAGATGAAAGTACGGACTCAAGTGGTAGGAAAGTGGGAAATGTAGTTGTTGGGTTATTGAAAAATGATGAAACAATTTCAAGTAAATCTTTTCTTTTAACGTGCCAAGAACTGTGTGCCACAAATCATGTTACAATTGCTAGATTGTTCAATGAAGCCATGCAAATATTGTGGCCAAGTGGGGTGAAGTTCGACAATGTTTTATTTTTGCTCACAGATGGTGCAGCATATATGAAGAAAGCAGCAGAAGGTCTTGCAGTCAGTTATCCTAAAATGACTCATGTTACGTGCATTGTTCATGGATTGCATAGGGTATGTGAAGAAATCAGAAATGTATATCCTAATGTAGAT